>NC_044551.1:154223472-154526502 GCF_007565055.1 Rhinopithecus roxellana | reverse complement strand
TATTCAGAGATGTATTTCAGTTATACCAACCTCCGCCTCTTGGGTTCAAGTGGTTCTCCTGCCTCAGCCTCCCGAGTAGCTGGAATTATAGGCATGTGCCACTACACCTGGCTAATTTTGTATTTTTAGTAGAGACGGGGTTTCACTATGTTGATCAGCCTGGTCTTGAACTCCTGACCTCAGGTGATCTACCCACCTTGGCCTTCCAGAGTGCTAGGATTACAGGCGTGAGCCACCGCGTCCAGCCTAGCCATCAAATTTGAAACCAGAGATTCTACTATTTGATCTGATAGTGTAATAACAATGGAGAGAGGCCATAGGGCTGTATTTACCTGTGGCATATTTGATGACTATTAGAAATGGTAGCAATTTAGAAATATCTGGTACAAATTGTACATCTTAGTTTCTCTTTTACAGTGCCATCAATTGATGAAGAAATGATCTATTAAAATGCCCAGTACCCAGTAGAGTATTCTTACCACCAAAGATTGTATAATTAGAATTGGGTCTCCATTGTCATGAGAAAATTGTTTAATATAGAAGCATGGGCCTGGCTTATTTGACCAAAACATTAAAAAATTCCCCTGTGATAGTTTTGATAATTAACGTCAAAATTTTGGTCATCATCTCAGACATTAGAAAATACACATTTTTTTTTTTAAAAGATATAGAGTAGGCTCGAGGGCTTTATAAATATTACATTTTTAAGCTGAAATATTTTAGGTAGGAAAACATACATTTCTTTAAAATTAAAAAATTTTTACCTTACTTGTGATGTAGGAACTTGCAGTCGCGCATGTTCTGAGTTATGTTGCTTGAAATTAAAACAAAGTAAGAATGTTTACATGCAATTGTTAGCTTGAATGAAGGAGAATTAAGTATAGTTGAAAGGAACATTCCTATTTTGGCTGTATTTGTACAGCCCTGGTAAGTTCTATACATTCAGCTTTTAAGCACTTAAAATACAGTACACTAATATACTACCACTCTAGCAAGAAAGCCCAGAATTAATAGGACTATTTAACAAATATTATTTGTGAAAATTAGCTAGACTTGGAATTGATGGTGGTTCATTTTTCGAACGACTATTTTATGACAAAGGATGATGTGTCTCCCTGGTGCATTTGAAATGAGAGCGCAGAGTACAGATTGTCCTTTAGTAAAACAGGAATAGACATGAAGTCACTTGTATTGGCAGTAGATATGGGGTATTATGCCTGCTGCTCAAAAGTGGCACCAACAGCAGTAAACACATATTAGACTGGAAAATTCTTATCTTTTTAGCTCATGGCACAAAATCCTGATGGACTTCACAAAAGGTGTGTGTAGAGCTATGAACAAGCTTTGTAAAATAGCGTTAATTCCTGATTAATAAAGTTATATTTAAGCAAACATCTTACAGGATTTATATCTGAACACCAGAAAATTATTTGAGAATGAAATCAGGGATTTATGAAAACTATAAGAGAACTAATTGATTAAGTAGTGTGTATTTTGCGTTTCACTGTGCTTAGCACAGTGGGAGATACAAAGTGGAAAATACAGACCCTACCCAAAACTATGTAGGAGCACACAAAATCTGAGTACAAATAATTTGCTTTGGGATGAATCTATTTAGCTAATGTATTTTGTCATTTTTAAGGCAAAAGTCTTACAAATCTGTAACAATTTTTGGCTAGCCTTAAGGTTCTCTAAGCAGAATATCCAAACAACCGGTCAATTCAGTGATCAAACAAATCAACTAATTTTTTGGTAAAGTAAAAGTAATCCAATTAAAAATATCCAGGCTGGGTGTGGTGGCTAACGCCTATAATCCCAGTACTTTGGGAGGTCAAGGCAGGTGGATCACTTGAGGTCAGGAGGTCGAGACCAGCCTGGCCAACATGGTGAAACCCCATCTCTACTAAAAATACAAAAAATTAGCTGGGCATGTTGGTGCATGCCTATAATCCCAGCTACTTGGGAGGCTGAGGCAGGAGAATCGCTTGAACCCGGGAGGCAGAGGTTGCAGTGAGCTGAGATTGCATCGCTGCACTCTAGCCTGGGTGACAGAGTGAGACTCCGTCTCAAAAAAAAAAAAAAAAAAAAACCCATCATCAGTATAATATTGCTTTGAGTAATTCCCCTAATAGTGATGAGTTTGTGTCTCATTTTTGCTATAATCTTCCATACCAAGTGCAGAGCCCAACATACAAGTAGGTTCTCCATGTAAATTAGTTGAATGAACAAATTCATGAACTGTTTAGTAGCCAAAAATAAATTTAAGTTCTCTTTTCGGTTTCTAGTTCTTGCTCTGGTAGACACTCATCCGTCCTTTTTAGTAGGTGTAGTTGCATCAAACAGAACCAAAAAACTTAATTTCAAAGGCCAGGTGTGGTGGCTCATGCCTGTAATCCCAGCACTTTGGGAGGCTGAGCTAGGTGGATGAGTTGAGCTCAGGAGTTTGAGACCAGGGTGGGTAACATGGTGAATCACCGTCTCTGCTAAAAATACAAAAATTAGCCAGCATGGTATGCGCACCTATAGTTCTGTCTATTTGGGAGTCTGAGGCATGAGAATCACTTGAAGTTGGGAGGCCAAGGTTGGAAAAAAAAAAAACTGAATTTCAGTTTTCTGCCTTTGGAAGCTAGGAGTACTTGTGTTCCTAGTTTAATCTCTTTGGCTCCTAGTTTCTTGTGGACTTTTTGAAGGGAATGAAAGGTAACTACAGAAGGAAGAAAGAGTGCTAACATTCAGTCTACCTGTCCAACTGAACATTTTTCTTTTTTTGTTTGAGATGGAGTCTCGCTCTGTCACCCAGGCTGGAGTGCAGTGGAGTGATTTTGGTTCACTGCAATCTCCATTTCCTGGGTTCAAGCGATTCTTCTGCCTCAGCCTCCTGAGTAGCTGGGACTACAGGCGCCCGCCACCACGCCCAGCTAATTTTCATATTTTCAGTAGAGTCTGGGTTTCACCATGTTGGCTAGGATCGTCTCAATCTCTTGACCTTGTGATCCACCTGCCTTGGCTTCCCAAAGTGCTGAGATTACAAGTGTGAGCCACCGTGCCCAGCCACTGACTGTACATTTCTTTGGGGTTAAGTTTACTTGTTAAAATCAAGTTGAGGCCAGGTGTGGTGGCTCACGCCTGTAATCCCAGAACTTTTGGAGGCTGAGGCGTCCCAGCCTGGCCAACATGGTGAAACTCCATCTCTACTAAAAATACAAAAATTAGCTGGGCCTGGTGGTGTGCACCTGTAATCCCAGCTACTTGAGAGGCTGAGGCAAGAGAATCATTTGAAGCCGGGAGGTGGAGTTTGCAGTGAGCTGAGGTTGCACCACTGTACTCTAGCCTGCCTGGGTGACAGAGCAAGACTGTCTAAAAAAAAAAAAAAAAAAATCGATCAGGTGCAAACCTGTGGGATACGCCTCCATAAAGTTAATCCCTTCTTGGAAAGGATACATTTGTTAATCTTGGAACAATTACTCATGAGGGTTTTTTTTTTTTTTTGGTTTTCAGAAAGCATTTTTTTTTTTTTTTTTTTTTTTTTTTTTGAGACGGAGTCTCGCTCTGTCGCCCAGGCTGGGGTGCAGTGGCCAGATCTCAGCTCACTGCAAGCTCCGCCTCCCGGGTTTACGCCATTCTCCCACCTCAGCCTCCCGAGTAGCTGGGACTACAGGTGCCCGCCACCTCGCCCGGCTAGTTTTTTTTATTTTTTAGTAGAGACGAGGTTTCACCATGTTCGCCAGGATGGTCTCGATCTCCTGACCTCGTGATCCGCCCGTCTCGGCCTCCCAAAGTGCTGGGATTACAGGCTTGAGCCACCGCGCCCGGCCCAGAAAGCATTTTTTGAAAACAGGAATATAACAAACGGAATTGGATGTTTCATTAGTACCACAAGTATATTTTAAAACATGGAAATATTAAACAGCTTGTGAGAAAGGTTATAATTACTCTCATTTAGAATCTTAATTTCTGTCCTATTGAAGGTTCACAACCCATATATTCCCTGTCCGTGTAGACACTATAGAGAGTCCTAGGTCTAAGTGACCCATAAATGTCCTGATGAAAAATACCACTAGACTTCTGGTGTTTTGACTTTGTAACATTGTGTATCCGGGTATTAGAACTACCAGAAAATGGGGTAAAATGTGGTAAAATTACATATATATGTTTATCATGGTCTCTTTATGTATCCAGTGGTGGATGGAACTGACCGACTTTTATTTCAGATGCTATTTATAAGCATTTAGAAAAGCAGACATTTAAGAATCACACAGAATAAAAATACTCCACTTAGAGCATTTTAATTTACCTGCGAGTCTTGTGCACCACTGTCATTCTGAGCTTGAAACACGGCAGCTGCACTCTGTGGTCCTAGCAATCTGCGAGCCATCTTCTCTTCATATGTTAGCCGCTGTAAAGAATTTATTGAGACAGTAATTAGATTTAATAAAAGATGTTTGTACAGGTGTACCTTAAAACCACTACTATAGGTCAGAACTTTAAAGAAGCATAGTTCTATCTATTGAATGATAGATTCTATGTGTTTTTTTTTTTTTTTTTTGAGATGGAGTCTTGCTCTGTCACCCAGGCTGGAGTGCATTGGCACGATCTCGGCTCACTGCAGCCTCTGCCTCCTGAGTTCACGCCATTCTCCTGCCTCAGCCTCCTGAGTAGCTGGGACTACAGGCACCCGCCACCACGCCCAGCTAATTTTTTGTATTTTTAGTAGAGGCGGGGTTTCACTGTGTTAGCCAGGATGGTCTCGATCTCCTGATCTCATGATCCGCCCGCCTTGGCCTCCCCAAATGTTGGAATTGTAGGCGTGAGCCACCGCGCCCAGCTGATTCTGTTTTTTTTTTTTTTTTTTTTTTTTTTAAGTCTTTTCTTCCATTCAAAGCATTTTCCTTCTATTCTAGTACCATGTCCCTCACTTGCAGTAAAGTTTCACTTAGGCTTTCTTTTTGCTCCTGTGACAGGCAAGCATAATTGCCCTTAAATAAGGATCTCCTAAGTAAAGGGAAATTCAACCCTTTCCTCCGTTGTTCTGCATGTTCCAGTCAGCTTTACTTTTGAATATAATACTTCATGTCCTCACATTCAGAAGTAATTTTTATTTAATTTTAATTAATTAATTTATTTTTGAGATAGAGTCTTACTCTGTCGCCCAGGCTGGAGTGCAGTGGTAGAATCTCGGCTCAAGGCAGCCTACACCTCCTGAGTTCAAGCAATTCTCCTTTCTCAGCCTCCCAAGTAGCTGGAATTACAGGTGCATGCCATCACACCTGACTAATTTTTGTATTTTTAGTAGAGATGGGATTTCACCATATTGGTCAGGCTGTTCTCGAACTCCTGACCTTGGTGATCCACCTGCCTTGGCCTCCCAAAGTGCTGATATTACAGACGTGAGCCACTGCGCCCAGCCAGAAGTAACTTTTATTAAATGAGCACTGAATATTTGATTGTATTAACTTCTGATCGAGAGCAGTGCAACTGATAGGCTAAATCTATTTGTATTAAAGGCATATAGTCTGTTTAAAGATAAGTTACTAATATAATATACACAATAAGGACTACATAATAAGAATTATAGCTATAATTACCTGTCAATATTGTACATCAAAGTACACTAAGTTGACTTGACAGTAATTCCTAATAGTTATTTGGGCATCAGACATAGTTTATGAGAGGGTAATACTTAATAACAGAAAAATTTCATTAAACCATTCAGATAGATTTTTCATTTGCTTCATTCTTTTACTACTGTAAACCAAGAGGTGATTTCATGCAGAGAGAAATGGAATAGGGCCCAAATATTCCTTCTTTTTAGATAATCTTATTCCTTGCTGATTATATGGACATAGATATGTGAGATAGAACTTCCTTATTAAAATTAGATTTTGTAGTTTAAGTGGCCTTTTGTACAAAATAGACATCTTGCCCACTTGATTTCCATTATGAAGAAGGGTGTCCTTGCATTTCAGCTTTCTTTCCAAATCTTGAATCAAAGCTTCTTTTGATCCTTGTATTTCATGATCAGGAGTTCTTGGTGTGGGCTTAGCATTTGCAGTTTGGGATGGCTTAGCATTTACAGGTTGGCCAGCTGAGAACTGTTGATAGCTTTAAAAAGGAAAAAGAAAAGATTTTTAAAAAGTCTTGGCCTCATTTTGCAAGTTACCTTTAGATATGTTAAGTTTACCACTTAGTACTACTAGTATTATTAAAAACAAATTGCCCTAATAACAGTCAAGAAATATTTTATAAGAATGGTTACTATCTTTTTTTTTTTTCCTTTTGGCAAATGGAAATTAAGTGGCAGGGGGAAGAATTTAGATTAGACGTAAGGAGGATGTCCCTAAGGAATGTGAGCGTAAGTCTAGTTAATGGCAGCCTGAGAGCTCTTCCAGTCTTATGACTAATCTCTTTAAAAATTTTTTTTTTTTTAGATTCTGGGAGTACATGTGCAGGTTTGTTACATGGGTATATTGTGTGATGCTGGGGTTTGACCTTCTAATTATTCTGTCACCCAGGAGGTGAACATAGTACCCAATAGGTAGTTTTTGAACCCTTGTCCACCTCCTTCCCCCCTTTCTGCTTTTGGAATCTCCAGTGTTTATTGTTTTTCATCTTTGTGTTCATATGTACCCAATGTTTAGCTCCCATTTATAAATGAGAACATGCCCTATTTTGTTTGCTGTTTCTGTGTTAGTTTGCTCAGGATAATGGCCTCAAGCTGCATCCGTGTTACTGCAAAGGACACAATTTTGTTCTTTATTATAGCTACGATGACCGAATTTCTTGTTTGATTTGTGGGTAGATATTAAGTGGTGGTGTGCTGGAGCTGCTTCATATGGGCTGATTTTTAACATCTTTTCCCAGCTTCCTGTGATTTCATGTTATAGTTTGAAATTGGTTGTGGTGGAAATATTTACACCAGGGAAATTGGTAAATATCACAAATAATGGCTCTTTCATCCAATGATTGTTAGACATTTACCAGCACACCACTGGCTTTTAGTGAATAATCTCTTGCTTTGAATGGAGTCTACTGTTTACACAGTCATTGACTTTCCTGTAATTTCCAATTCCTATTAATTTCATATTCTAGAAAATCCAAGTATGGCACTATATAACAGCGAATAACTTCTAAAGTAATGACAGTTTCTTCAATACTGCTGAAGTGATTTTTAGAGAAAGAATAGGATGATTCGAGGAAGGAGAAAGAAATGTAAACTGGAAAAAAAGCAAATAAATAGTCTTTATTTCAAATTTTGATCCTAAATTTTTTCTAGGATGTCCTTGCCCCTCTCATATTTCCCTTGTTGATTCGAATAGAGGATAGGGTGGTATTTAGAGAGCCTAGTATTTTTAGATCTGTTATGTAGCTTACATGTATCACAGTGCTTTATTTAGTTTTTACCTAGTTTATCCATTTAGAGCCCTGCAGGGGCTAATCTTTATTTTTAATTTTTATTTTTTTGAGACAGAGTCCCACTGTGTTGCCCGGACTGGAGTGCAGTGGCGTGATCTCGGCTCACTGCAACCTCTGCCTCTTGGGTTCAGGTGATTCTCCTGTCTCAGCCTCCCAAGTAGCTGGGATTACAGGCACCTGCCACCATGCTAGGCTAATTTTTGTATTTTTAGTAGAGACAGTGTTTTGCCATGTTGGCCAGGCTGGTTTCAAACTCCTGACCTCTGGTAATCTGCCTGCCTGGGCCTCCCAAAGTGCTGGGATTATAGGCTTGAGCCACCACACCTGGCCTGCAAGGGCTAATCTTTATTAATCTATTTAATGTGAGGAAACTAGCCACTGCCCTCAATGAGTATTTTATCATTATTATAATAAATGTTCTCTGGCCATCCAGATGAGACAATCTTGGTCTCTTCTCTGAAATGATCCTTTCCAAATATTCTCAAGGATCATTAAAAGGACTTGTGAGCTAAGTAGAAATGTATTTCCTCCAAGTAGGGCCAGAGTTTTAATTTTTACTGGCTTTGGGGACTTGGTTAGTAATCATTAGATTGTAAACATTCTGGAGAAAAAAATGTGTCTTATTTCTTATCATGATAATCATTTATATCCACGAACATAAAGCATGGGTATAGGAGATACTATCAGTTGAGTGAATGAGTGATTTTCATGGTGTTCAGGACACTCTATTGAAAGCTAATGATACACATTTCCTCTCCTGACATTTCAGGTCTTAAGATCTTCATGTTGTCTATATAAATCTTTCAAGTCTGATTTGTTCAGTTAATTAAATAGCCAAACAAAATGTTATTTAAAATAGTGACTTTTTTTAAAGATTGAATTCCTAGATCAAAGTGGCAAAATATCTTTGGTGTTATAGATCTCATATTTTTTCAATCGTATGAAATTATAACAGCCCACTTTTTTTTTTTTTTGGTTTTTTTTGGGGGGGACAGAGTTTCATTCTTGTTGTCCAGGCTGGAGTGCAATGGCATGGTCTTGGCTCACTGCAACCTCTGCCTCCCTCTGTCTCCCAGGTTCAAGCGATTCTCATGCCTCAGCCTCCCAAGTAACTGGGGTTACAGGCGCCCGCCACAACACCCTGCTAATTTTTTTGTATTTCTTTTAATAGAGACAGGGTTTCACCATGTTGGCCAGGCTGGTCTCAAATCCCTGACCTCGGGTGATCTGTCCACCTTGGCCTCCCAAAGTGGTGGGATTACAGGTGTGAGCCACCACGCCTGGCCTAGCCTCCTGTGTTTTTTTTTTTAAATGCTAGCTTACCGTCTTTATAAGTCACACGTTTGTTAACGTGAATTAGCATTAAATAATTGTTTTTAGACTTGTCATATCTGGGAAAGTCTGAATATATCTGAGAAATCCTGAAGGATTATCAAAACCAATCCTGAGAATTACTGATGTATATGTAACCTCAGTCACTTTGTTCACTACATACCCTCATTATTCCCACTTTAGGTGGATTAAGTGTTATGACTTGATAAATGTTCCTATTTACAAACTAATAATACGTTTGCATGCTGCTTTATAGGTTCTCTCTCTATCATTAGTTACCTAACTCCTTAATATTGCTACAGACCAGAAAACTGAAACACTGGGTAGGTAAAGCGCTTGCTGAATTTCACATAGCAAGCTTTTTGGAAGGAGTAACTGAGTTCCCCTCAATTTTCAGCCTGTGGTTTGATCAACTGGGTAAACTGTTTAAGAGCTTCTTATTGATGAAAACCTAAATAAAGCTTTCATACTTCTCTAGGTCAGAATTCAAGGGATTATTTTGGAAGTCAGGGCAAACTGGAGCCCATCATAGCAATGAGGGAGTTGTGCACAAATGTTCAAAGGGCCAGGGCTTTCCACTCTGTACAGCTGGACACAAAATGGGTATCAAGTAGCTATGGGAAGATTAAAGAGTTATCTGTGGTTGCTGAAAATGGAACAGCTAAAGTGGATCTTTGATCTGTGGTTTGGGGACCTCCTAGGCTTTATTTCTTATTATATTTTTGGCTTTCTTTCTCTTTTCTTAAGTCTTTGATAACTTTCTTTTCTGGGCAGTAATATGAAATATGATTGAAAGACTTTACTAAGAAAAACAGAAAAAATTCTTTTAGATTTTAAAATGCTAATATAGGAAATATGGAAATAATAGAAAGCTAGATGGAAAATGATCATCTGAGTAAATGTAACCAAGAAAGATCTACTATATATTATGAATATAAAGGGAATTTGGGAGGGAAGAGAAAGAAAGGGCTGTCAATTATTGAAAACATCCTTTTAAATTATTATGTTAAACCTGTGAGAATGCCATTTTTGTAGGTCAAAAACAGTTGACTATCAGCCATTTTAAATGGTTCAACTTAATGTGTCTAGGATTCTAACAAATGTTTTTGGTTTTCCTGATTTTTATTTTTTTAAATATTGAAAAGTTTTTTTTTTTGCAAATTGAATTGCTATAGGCAGTTCAACTAGATTGCCAAAGTTGTCACCAATAATAGGAGTTTCTAGAAAAATTAGCCTCTAGAGAAGATTGCGAGAAACTAGCAGAGTTGAGTAATGTATTAGTCAGCCTGCAACAAAACGTATTCCATCAGACAATTTTTGAGATGCCTCTGATTTGATTCTCTGATGTTCCAGCTAGCCAAGGAACGGGAAAGCTGATAGCCTTTAGTTTGCGTAAGCACAAGGTATTCAGTTCATGTTTTAAAAAAAGCATAACCACCATGTCCTTTTTCATACTAGGTTCTCCTAGGACAGTCAGGGTAGTTGAAGTAGCACATGTTTGCATAAGGCTTCAGTATTAGTCCTTGTATTTAGATCAACCCAACTAATTTGAACAAGGTGTGGTTTTAATTATCAAAAGAAACCTTAAGGTCATAAGCCTTCATCTATTCAGGCCTGCCTTCTTCTGATCACAGTAAGGAAAATGTATATATTCAAGGGTCTGAGTTCCAGATTTTTTTATTTGTTAATTTAAGAATTTTTGAGCCAAGTGGATATTCAGGATTAGAGGGGAAAAGGGATAGGAAGAAAAGACTGAGAAGAAACTTAATAGCCTCTGCTTATGTGAGAGGAAATCCTATCTGAAGAAGAGCAAACAGGTGTTCATCCTAGCCGAGCCCAGAACCAGAGGAATTAAATTTACAGCATGAGGAGCTTAGCTTAGAACTAAAGGAAAAGTTCATTGTTCTTGGGTATGTGAGAAGTTATTTTTTTCAAAGATGGAAAATAATGGGTAAATAATATTATGGCGTAGTAGGTAATTTGGATTCAGCTCAGCCTGGACACTGGAGAATGGTCAGATGACCTCTTATTGCCAGTACGCTGGTTCAGCATGTTCTAGTAGAACTATGGAATGAGACTGTAAGGTCACATTGCCTTTTTAGATAGTAAAGAATGAACTGCAGCATACCCCCAAAACTCCTACCCCCGCGCAAACTCCTCAGATATAATTTCACTATACATGCGGTATATAAAAATTCACTTACTTGGAATCCATAGCGGAAGGGATTTTACTGCTATTGTAATCAGGCTGTGATGGTAATATGGAGCTGAGGAAGCTGGCTGGGGACTGGTTATAGGTGGTTGTAACCCTTTGGCCTGGGTTGGAGCCAGCAGGCTGCTGGGGAGAGGCAGGGAAAGCGGAGGAGGACATGGTGATGTGAGAGCTCACTGTTGAGGAGGCAGAAAATCTTTGCTCTGTACACTGGCGGGGCTGGATGGTAATGGAAGACTGTTTGGTCTGGCTAGAGAAGCTGGAGGTTTCCGGTCCAGGAGGCTGCAGTCTAGAGCCACATGGGTTTTGGGACTGGATGAAGTGTTTTGGACGTTCGTAGTTAAACATGCTTAGTTGGTATATGGAAGATGAAGGCAAGTTATTACTATAATGATTTGTTCATGGAAGGGTGGGGCCCTGAATTTGGGGCCACAAGCCTGGAATTACAGAAGGTTGCAAGGAATCAGAAGCAACCTTCGTCTGCTCTTCCTTATTGAGATCCTGAGAATACTGTGCTCCTGGCTTTGGTAGAGTGAGCTTCTCTTGAAGAATATTGTTCCTTCAAAAGAAGAAAATAATTGTTACAATATTTGCTTAAACAATAACATTGTTTATTTGACATCTTTCAGATCTTATGTGCTTGCCCTTCCTTCCTTCCTTCCTTCCTTCCTTCCTTCCTTCCTTCCTTCCTTCCTTCCTTCCTTCCTTCCTTCTTTCATTCCTTCTTTGTGTGTCTTGCTTGGTTGCCCAGGTGATCATAGCTCACTGCAGCCCCTCCAACTCCTGGACACAAGCCATCCTCCCACTGCACCCTCCAGAGTAGGGACTACACATATAAGCCCCCACACCTGGCTAATTTTTCTTTTTTCTTTCTTTCTTTCTTTTTTTTTTTTTTTTATAGCGACAGGGTCTCACTATGTTACCTAGACTGGTCTTAAACTCCTAGCCTCAAGCAGTCCTCCTGCCTCAGCCTCCCTTGGTGCTGGGGTTACGGGCATGAACCACCTCACCCAGCTGAGTGCTTTTTAACTTTACAGTTCACTGCTTCTTTTTCTCTCCTTGATTCCAGACTGACCATATTACTAAACTAGATATTAATTAAGGAGTGATTGTGTGCATATGTTTGTGTGGAATATATGTTACAGGCTGCATTCCAGAGCCACTTACAAATTTTTCTGTTTTTATTATGTATTTTTAAACAGAATCATACCCTATAATTCTGTTATTTTTAGATTATACTTTCTAGTTGTTGGTCTTAATGTGCTTTTAATTATTTAGAGTTTTACTTTTTATTATTTGTTTAGTATGTATTTTAGACTAATTTTGTTTTTTGGTCTTTTTTTTCTTTTTTTTTCTGCCACATCTTTGGAGAGCTCAGATGGACTAATTTTGAAATTGATTTTTTCCTGTTTTACTTTCTCTTTTCAAATGGCAAACAGGAAGCATACAAGTAAATAAGAAACGTATGAATTTAGTCTATACCTTACCAAGAAAAGACAGGTGCCATTCCTCCTGCTTAGCTCTGTAGTGGCCCTCCTGCCTTCCTACAGTACATCCTCATTTTTTCTTAGATGAAACATTTGCCATGAAAATCAACCTTGAGGGATTATATTTGCCTCTGGTTTTTTTCCATTAGTATGGTAAACCTAAGCAGGACTATATATAGACATTATACACAAAGACTAGCCTTATAAATTGTTTTAACACTAATCCTGTTTTCATTGAAAATATCAGATAAATTGATTCAAAATACATTTGCCTATTTTGTTTCACATTGTATAAGCCAATCCTGAGATAATGACAAATCAAACTTTTAACTGAAAAATTAACCAAATTGTTTGTCATCATTGAAATGAAGTCTTGTAATTATTTTAGTTACTGTCTTGGATAAAATGTTAATAAAACTTTTCCAGACCAGAGAGTTTCATCCTAAATAATAGGATACTTTCAAAAAATAGTATTTCAAGGTTGCCTATGTAGTTTAGAGTTAAATTCAAACTAGCAATTTTAGGAAAAAACAGAAATGCAACTAAGCAGCCAAGAGAAAGACACTATTGAAAAAGAATACTTAAAAAGTTAAATATTCCTTAATTTCAAGTTTATGAACACAAATACATTAAACTAGAATGCATTTTAGAAATGAACTACTTTAGGCATTTTAAATTGCTGGGGAAAAACATCCTGAAGGAGGGCCTTGAGTAGATCTAAAAAAAAAAAGTCTATATCAAGGCAAGTAGTTTTGTAGTTATCGGTTTAGTCAGTCTGCTGCAGAATTGAATCCAGAGTTTGATTCCTAAATTTCTTTCTGGGCAGGTACACTATTGAGGCTCGTTTCAGATAGCCAGAAATAAACCATTTATGAAATAGTAGATATTTTCCAAAAACAGTTCCCTTTTTTTCTTTACATATATTTTCAGAATGTCAACTGTCTTGTACATGTTGATTTGGCCTACATTGTTAATAATTAGCGATATTTTTAAAAGCCCAATTAAAAATATGTTATTTCATCAGTTTCATTTTATCCATGTGTCAACAAAATTTTATATAGACATTTATACAGGTAATTCTGTAAGTTTTTATGTTTGTAGTTACTGTTCAACAATTCTATAGTAGATTCTGTTATTTGACAGTATCATTTTATTCCAAATAATGTTAAATGAATTTCAAAGATTTTTATAAATAAAGTAGTATTCAGTCTCCTGTTTTAAAAATCTTAACATTTTTTTCCTGTCTATCTCTAACATAGCATAGATTTGCACAGAGGACTGATAGAGGATATGTTGCATTCATAAGACATCACCACAATTACAGCAGATCAAGTGTCCCTTTTCAAGGAAAAATGGTGATTTAAAAATGAGACACAGCTGTCTTTCCTTCTATCGTTTGTATAATGCCTTCCAGTCTCAATGAAATGAATGAGTCGTTTTCTCTTTAAATCTTTGTGTAATATCATTATAATGTTGTGGCTTTGAAACTTTTTATCTGAAAATCATCTTTGTATACACTCATCTGATTTGGACAGAAAACAAAAACAAGACCTAAAAGTGTAGTAGGAATAAAGAAGGGACTTACCCGTAGTTCCAGAGGGTGCCAGCTGGGTTTAACCCACTATTGAAGGGAAGGAAGAGGCATCTCCTTCCCTCACAGACTAATCTAGTGGCTCTGTGCTTAGTATTATAGCACCACTGACTTTTATCAGCTGCCAGACAGTGACATCTGATGTGCTTGCCTGTCCATCTACCTATGCTGGCATGTCAAAGTAAGAGTCCACAATCTAAACAATATCTCAGATGTCTTAGTGATATTTAAGGAGTGGGATTACATGAGCTTCTTTTGCAAGCCTCTTTATTTTAGACGTGAATTTTGACTATGAACTTTAGCAAGCTCATGTGAGGGAAGGGCGGTGAATAGGGAAATGGGAAAAATGGAAAAAAACCCTCTTATTTCTTTATTTTGGTGGGAACTTTGAATTTTCCCAGTTTAAGAGATAGGACTAAAGGGGAAATAATATTTCAAGAGTGGAGTTCATCTATCTATTATAATAAGACTTCTCCAAGTAAATAAGACCAGTGGTAGATGGGCTCCAAATTGATTTGTATTGCATAATTCTTCATCTGAAGTCTTTTTTTCTTTTGCCTAATGAGAGTAGGATTCAATAATAGATTTGAGATCTCTCAGTACTAGCAATTTGTTCTAAGGTGGAGGGCAGTCTGGGCAAAGCAGGAGACCAGGGTCATAGTGACATGTCACTGGCAAGGTAGGGAGGTGGAAAAACATGATTGTGTTTCTTTAGCAAGTTTTCTGAATCCATATGGCATATGCCCCTTGCACCTAGTACTTTTATTCTAAAAGAGTTTTGAAACAAGAAACAACCAAGCAAATAAGCAATCTATATAATTAGAGCTGTCAGTGTATGTTCATCTCCCTTTACTCCTAACAGTTATATAGTTTCCTTTCACTTTTTGTCACGGAGACCATCATGGTATTTAGGTTTCCTTTTTTTTTTTTTTTTTTTTTTGAGACGGAGTCTTTCTCTGTCGCCCAGGAGTGCAGTGGCCGCATCTCAGCTCACTGCAAGCTCTGCCTCCCGGATTTACGCTATTCTCCTGCCTTAGCCTCCCAAGTAGCTGAGACTACAGGCGCCCGCCTCGTCGCCCAGCTAGTTTTTTGTATTTTTTAGTAGACGGGGTTTCACCGTATTAGCCAGGATGGTCTCGATCTCCTGACCTTGTGATCCGCCCGTCTCGGCCTCCCAAAGTGCTGGGATTACAGGCTTGAGCCACCGCGCCCGGCCAGGTTTCCATTTTTGTGCAGGGAAGTAAATAATTGCAGAAGAGTAAAATGTTGAATCAACAAACGTGGTGAAGTAGGGTAGGTGGCATGAGGATCCGGCCAGTGGAGTAGAATTATCTCCATGGGGTGGCTTCAGTTCCCCTCCCCCATGAGTAGATACCCCAATCTTGATTGAATTAACATGTACATTAGGGTCCAGCAAATAGATGTTTAAGCACATATGAGCCATGTAAAATTCTTCACAGCTGACCATGTAGGTGTACCTTTCTTTGGTGTTCAAAGAAAGTTTGATAATTTCTGCCTGGGCGCGCAGCCCTTAGTAGAAAAAACATGCTAGACTTGGTGAGTAGGTGGTTGCCTACAAAGTCTTATTTCAGGAGTCTCCCAAAATATTCCTTAACATCTGTTCACTGATATTTCAAATTCCATTAATAGAGACAAAGCCTTTACATCTAAATTAGAGAGACTTAAAATGCAAATGCAAGTGATAGAATAAAAATAATAATAGCCAATATATAGCATTTATAATGAGTAAGACATGCCTTCAAGCATTTTATTATTAGTTTTTTTTTTAGAGGCAGGGTCTTACTCTGTCACCCAGGCTGGAGTGCAGTGATGTGACCAGAACTCACTGCAGCCTTAAACTCCTGGGCTCAAGAGATCCTTCCTCTGCAGTCATTCAAGTAGCTAGGGCTACAGGCATGCACCACTATACCCAGCTAATTTTACAATTTTTTGTAGAGACAGAGTTTCGCTGTGTTGCCCCAGCTGATCTCGAACTCCTGACGTCAAGCGATCCTCCCACATCGGCTTCTCAAAGCACTGGAATTATAGGCATAAACCATATGCCCAGGCTATCTATTCTAAGCATTTTAAATGTGGTATATATGACTGACATTTGGTTCTGCTGGAGAACAGGGTTTGATTAGGGCAAGGAAAAGGAAATAATAGATTTGAGGTCTCTCTGTACTAAAAGTTTGAGCTATACCTCACCAGCCAAGTAGGGAAGACATCCAGGACAACCTGCTAAATACCCGATTTTGCCTACAGCAGGTTCTAAGGGTACTACACTTGAGGAAGAATTTAGTTCTGCCTACTCTCTGTCTTTCAAACTTTGTCTCTTCTCTAGGTCTTTGTAAGATACAACCCAGGTTACAGTGTGATAAATGTGATAGCCTCCGTGGTACATCAAAGCTGAAGTTCTTGCTATAATAGGGGGATCAAGGGATGATTTAGGAAAGGTAAGTAGATCCTCTTTTACGATACCATTCTCAGTAGTCAGGGGTCTATATTTAATAATCTACTGTAAATTTGTTCCTGCCTTTTAACGTTTGATTTGCTTTTTTGAATGGTCGTTTGTTTCCTCACAAATATGGCTGTTTGAATGGTTTAATTGCCTATTTGAGAAAAGTCATAGACTCTTAAGACTGGAAGAATTATTACAATGCCAGATGGGTGAACTTTTACTACAGTCTGCTCATAAAGACAACCTTTTCCATTTCTTTTTCTAAATTATCAGTAAGGGCCTTCAGTAAATTATTCAAATGCCTTACAAAATACAGTAACTTCCTACTACCTCACTGAAACCTTTCCTGTTACATGTTAAGGGAATTCCTTGTCTATCAGTTTCAGAAACAGGGTAGCTATTTAACTGTCACTCATCCTTCCCTCTTCATTTATAGCTCTTGTCTTTCAAAAATATAAGGTATATGTGCTATTGTAAAAAAAAATGGTGCTGTGAGCTTCTTCTAAAGTCAGAGGTCAGATGTATGTGACGAAACTCATTTCTGTTATATCAACTGGAAAGGAAAATGTCACACTGAGGATGGAAGAACTAAAGAGTAAAGAAAGTTTTATTTTAGTTCACACAAATTCACTGTGGTTATTAAAGTTCTGCGTAGACATATAACGAAAGGGAATCCCATTGTAGCATTTATAATTTGAAATATCCAGTCTAGCATTTGACTCAATCTTATATTATTCCCAAGCAAGAAATTAATAGAATCCATTGAGTTTGGAGTTAAAGAATACAAATGATAACGTTAATTTGGCTAATGCTCTACAACTTTCTAGACATATTTACCTTTTGTTATCTGGTTTTGGAGACCTGAGTGTGAGTGCCCACTCCACCACATACATGCTGTGTAGCCTTAAACAAGTTGCTTAAACTTTGAGCTTTCATAACTAATTGAAAAATGAGGCTAGGTATGGTGGCGCATTTCTGTCGTCCCAGCTACATGGGAGGCTGAGGTGGGAAAATCGCTTGAGCCCAAGAGATCGAGGCTGCAGGGAACCATGATCACACCACTACACTCCAGCCTGGGTGACACAGCAAGACCCGGCACCCAGACTCACCAAAAAAAAAAAAAAAGGTAGTACCAGGTTTACCAACCTAAATCAGATGATTGATGAGAGACTCAGATGAAATGAGAAGTCATATGATGGACATTCTGTGGGTTAATCTCCTTAACTAAATTGTTTCTGAGGGAGGGACTGTTTACTGCTTATTTATCTTGCCTAACACTGTGGCTCATAGTAGACACTCAATAAAAACTTGTTAACTTTTATGGAATATTTACCCAATAGTTTTCTCCACAGATGATTTTACTAATGAAGATGGTCATTTGTTATGAAAGATATTAACTTATAAATTCAAAGTCTTTTAAAGTTTTATTTATTTACTTATTTTTATTTTCGAGATGGGTTCCCACTTGGTCTCTGAGGTTGAAGTGCAGTGGCATGATCATATCTATTGCAGCCTCGAACTCCTAGGCTCAAGTGATCCTCCTGCCACAGCCTCCCAAAGTGTTGGGATTACATGTGTGAGCCACTGTGTCTTTTAAAGCTTTAAAGGCTCACTTTTTTTTTTTTTTTTTTTTTTTTTAAAAAGACAGGGTCTTGCTCTGCCCTCCAGGCTGGAATGCAGTGGCGGGATCACATCTCACTGCAGGCCTGACCTCCCCAGCTTAAGCCATCCTCCCACTTCAGCATCCCAAGTAGCTGAGACTACAGACATGAGCCACCACATCCAGCTAATTTTTGCATATTTTTGTAGAGATGAGGTCTCACTGTGTTGCCCAGGCTGGTCTAGAAGTTCTGGGCTCAAGCAGTCCGCCTGCCTCAGGCTCCCAAAGTGCTGGGATTACGGGTGTAAGCCACTGTGCCTGACCTAGGCTTACTATTTGTGTGTGTGTTTGTGTGTTTGAGACAGTGTCTCCCTCTGTTGCCCAGGCTGGAGTGCAGTGGCATGATCTCGGCTCACTGCAACCTCTGCCTCCTGGGTTCAAGTGATTCTCCTGCCTAAGCTTCCTGAATAGCTGGGATTACAGGTGTGTGCCACCACTCTTGGCTCGGCTAAGTTTTGTATTTTTAGTACAGATGGGGTTTTACCATGTTGGTTAGGCTGTTCTCAGACTTCTGACCTTGTGATCTGCCTGCCTCAGCCTCCCAAAGGCTTGCTATTAAACACAGGTATGTAGAAAAAATTTAGATAATCAGTATTGGCCGTCTTCCCAAGGCAAGCCTAGCACGCTTTGTCACCCAGGCTGGAGTGCAGTGGTGTGATCTCGGCTCCCTGCAACCTCTGCCTCTTGGGTTCAAGCGATTCTCGTGCCTCAGCCTCCCAAGTAGCTGGGATTACAGGCATGTGCCACCACGCCCAGATAATTTTTGTATTTTTAGTAGAGATGGGGTTTCACCATGTTGGTCAGGCTGGTCTCGAACTCCTGACCTCAGGTGATCTGCCCGCCTCGGCCTCCCAAAGTGCTGGGATTACAGGTGTGAGTCACCATGCCAAGCCCCTAGGTTATTTTTTAAACAATATTTTGATTTGAGGTTTGTGTTGGGGGGTGGAGAAGTAGCAAATGGTGATGGGTTGTGTTGTTTTAAACATAACCTGGTGGGAAAATTCACTTAACTGAATTATGTTTACATTTCTACATTTGTTTTCCAAACACAAGGACAGTTCTGTTTTTATTCTAAGGTGTGTTTTTCTTCATGGATAAAGAAGAAACCTGTATCACAAAATGTTTTACATTTTTACATTGAGATAGGACACTGAATTCCATTTTGGGAAGAGATTCCACTTCTTCAAAATCTTGTGTTATTTCAGCATTGATTTTTTTTTTCCTTTTTTTTTTTTTTTGGAGACAGAGTCTTGCTCTGTTGCTCGGGCTGTAGTGCAGTGTCACAATCTCGGCTCATTGCAACCTCCACCTTCTGGTTCAAGCAATTCTGGTGCCTCAGTCTCCTAAGTAGCTGGGACTACAGGTGCACATCACCATGCCCAACTAATTTTTTTATTTTTTATTTTTAGTAGAGACAAGGTTTCACCATACTGGCCAGGCTGGTCTTGAACTCCTGACCTCAAATAATCCACCTGCCTCGGCCTCCAAAGTTCTAAGATTACAGGCGTGAGTCACCGCACCCGGCCTGTTTTTTTTTTTTTTTTTCAATAAGTCTGTGTAACAAACCCTTAAATGTGAATCTAAGCACCAGGCTTAATATTTCAGCCATGGTGAAATGCACACTGAAAGGCACGGGAGGACCGACACAGTTAAAGTGACTCATGTTAGAATGCAGACTCTCTGAGGACAGGAGCTTTGTCATGATCTGTCTACAGAACCAGGAATATTTGTTGAATGAATGAACATTGGGCCTGTCTCCCCTTACTATTGTGCTTGTAGCTCGAAAGTATTTCCACTGATGGTACAGAAATCCTTCTTTGGAAACTGGATCTCATGTGCATTATGAGTGATTGGTTCAGGAATAATTGGCGTAAAGTTTATGGCGGTATCGTCTGGATTTGTGTCCTTTGTGTAGCTTTCGGTGCTCCAGGGAGAGGAGGCCAGTTTTGGAGAAAATTTGCTAATGGATAACTTGGGAGGACTCTCTGATTTCTCTGCTACTTTTCTTTCTGAAAAATATAATTAATCACGAGTTCAGATGGAAACAAAGACTCTTCCTTTTGACTCAGGGCTGAATTGTAGCAAGGAGATTTTGAAGAGTTATTACCTGGGGAAACCAAGAGTTTTGCTGTAGAAACTGCAGTGCCAGCCTCATTTTCTGCAATACACTTGAACTCCTCAGAGTCTTCAGGAAATGCTTCTGTGATGATCAAGGTGCAGACTTCCTGTGGAAAGAGCAGAAATTCAACTTGATTAGCGTATTTGGATGCCCCAAGTTAACAAACATATAGTGTGGGAGGATGTTGGGGAGAGTAGGTACTAGGAATAAATAGATTATTCCTGAGATTTAAAAAAAATCCATCTGATTAGGTATTTTCTCTTCTCAGTGGGCTCATAAAGATAAATCTTAAAAATACAACCCCATTGGCTGGGCGTGGTGGCTCACGACTGTAATCCCAGCACTTTGGGAGGCCAAGGCAGTGGATCACCTGAGGTCAGAAGTTTTAGACCAGCCTGGCCAGCATGGCAAAACCCTGCCTCCACTAAAAAATTACAAAAATTAGCCAGGTGTGATGGCGGGCACCTGTAATCCCAGCTAATCAGGAGGCTGAGGCAGGAGAATCATTTGAACCCGGGAGGCGGAGATCATAGTGAGCTGAGATTGTGCCACTGTACTCCGGACTGGGTGACAGAGCCAGACTCCATCTCAAAAAAAAACAAGAGAAAACAAAACAAAAAGCCCCATTAATTGTACATTTCAAAATAGCTAGAAGAGAGGAATTTGAATGTTTCTAGTGTAAAGAAAAGTAATTTAGGCGATGCATATCTCATTACACTGATTTGATTATATGAATGTATTAAATTATCACATATACCTTGAAAATATGTACATCTAATATATATCAATAAAATAAAAAAATATAAAACAATCCCATCATGGTTCTTATCAACTGCCTCTTAGACATGTCTGTTTTCTCTACTAGACTATGAAATCCTTGAAAGCAGGGATTATATTTTATTCCTTGACTTCTAGAATTTGGTGGCTTTAGTACTATAGAAACATACTCTGAACTGAACTAGAAATTATCACTACCATCAGACTTAGACCTAATGTTAATGCAGAGATGGCCACAGTGTGATGGTCACCACACCTTCTTCTTGGACAGTGAGCAGTTTGGATGTTTGATGTCAGGACACCTCCTTACTGCTTCTGTGTAAAGTTCATGAGTCACAAATCCTAACCCAAGTGGGATTACAGGGAGAATGCGTATTCTTTGAGAGCAGGGACCTTGTCAGTCTGGTTCATTGCTGTCTCTTTAATACCAAGAACAGAGACTAACCGTAGTCTGTACTCAGTAAACCTATGTTGAATTCATAAATATATGAATAAAAACACCGATGAATCCCAGTTACCTTGTTTCTTCTGCTGTGTCAGTTCAAGAGTTGGTGTAGGGGAGCCTCAAAAGAGCTCGTGAAGGCAAGAGTGACTTAGGGGACAAAGTCTTCTAATGCTAATGTTGATTTAGTCAATTATCAAGATTTTAAGAAATTATACTTACCAGGAAGGGATGATAAACTTCTGAAAGATAAGAAATAAGAGAATTTAAGTGATGATAATTAATTTAGTTGGGAGAAGGGGCCATATGTATATGAGAAATACCTGGAAGCAAATACAAAATTGACTAATCTGGAGTCCCAGACAGTAAGTAAATTCTTCAGAAACTCAGAAAAGGTACATAAAGGAATGAATAAGTGGCAGGGTACAAGAACTTGATTTTAGTTCTGCTTCTACCACTAAATTGTTCTGTGACCTTGTGAAAATTACTTTACTTACCCAGACTTTCTTCATCCCTGACACGAAGATTAGACCGGAAGAATATATCTTCTCTGAATATCAGCACTGCTGAACACGCTAATACTGAGATGGCCTTTTTCACCCAAGATAATCATTTTTTCCTAATTTCTTTGATTAAAACAAAATGGAAAATTACATTATGAAAATACTGTAGTATTACTGTAGAAAAATATATGAAAGGTTAATAATGGTTTTCTCTATTTTTAATTTTTGTGTTCGTGTTATGTATTTTCTAGGTTTTTTATAAGTTTGCATTACTTTATTTTCAACAATACAACAAATGTTATTTAACAGAAATATCATATCCTTTTTGTAATAAGATTTTTTTCCTATATGTGATGTGTAAATATTTAGTTATTTTGAATTAATATTTAAATGAGTGTATTTTCTTCATTTGGCATAAGAACTATCTTGGATTTGAACACTGGCTTCAGCATTTACTAGCCTTGTGTCCTTGAGCAAGATTTTTTTGTATTTCTAATTTTAGTTATTTAAAAATTAGGATAATAACACATATTTCAAAATGGTTATGTGAGGATTAAATGAGAAATTGTTTATAAAGTATAAACTCATTGTTTAGCATGAGATAGATCATCATACTTACTATCCTTCTCCAAATTAATTACCTTGTAGGAAAATTACCCAATAAAGTAAAAAGTTATACATCAGTTTTTTTATGTTTTACCCTTTAAGAAATATGTTTATTCTCATATTTCTTTTTGTTTATATGTCAAGAACTCATGAAAATAAGATTAATTTATGATAAACCAATATTTTCACAGCTATGAAAATTACTCTTTCATCAAAACAGTTTTCTCTGTTGGTGGTTGTTGAGAAATCATTTGGATTTGAAATAATAATTGTTTAACAGCACAAATCTTTAAGCCTTTTAAAAATCAGCAATTAAACTTTAAAACATGAAGTAGACGTCAAGGTTAACTGGAATTAAAAACAATTGAAAGGTTTATCATGATACTTTTCCTCAGAACCCGAAAGTCATCTGAGTTGGTTATCTGCACGTTCTGTCTGTACCAGTAAACTTGAACTGTGGCTGTGTCCTGGATTCTGCATGCAAACATGACTGGCTGATCTCTGGTTGTAGAGATGTCTTGAAGATGCTGAAGAACAAACACAGAGTTCAGAGGATGGAAGAAACTGTTATACCATCTACAATGATTTGATATGCCATTTGCAGTAAGAGTGCATTTTTTTAATCATAATTATTCACAGCTGACTGTATCTTAAAGCACTGTTGGGCATTCTTTTGGGCTTTGTAATGTGCTTTACAGTCAGGTGTAAATTATTTTTGTCTTCATAGAATTATATTTAATGAGAAAATTATTATTTCACTTCAAGAGCTATTTTTTTTCAAATTAGAAAACAGATTAGTTGAATACTCTTTCTTTTGTTATATTTGACTATTTTGTTGAATACATATCTAGTCACAGATTTAGTCTTTATTATTGGTCACAGTAGCATGGGCAGTACAGTAATCACCCCTTATCTTCAGGGGACACATTCCAAGACCCCCAGTGGAAGCCCGAGACCATGGAAACCTATGTACACTGTGTTTTTTTCCATACATACTTATGATAAAATTTAATTTATAAATTAGTCACAGTAAGAGAAAATTAGTCACAGTAAGAGATTAACAACAATAACTGATAAAATAGAACAATTATACCAATCTACTGTAATAAGAATTATGTGAATGTGATCTCTCTCTCTCTCTCTTTCTCTGAAAATATCTTATTATACTCTATTTATCTATTTTCAGATCGCAGTTTACCGTGGGTGAACTGGATAAGGAGGTGAGTACTATATTGTAATTTGTTAAGAGCCCTGAATCAGGGAACTTGGGCCAAAATGTTAACTCTGCCACTGGCTGATTGAAGCACGTTATAGGAACTTGGAAAAGACTATTAACCTCTCTGGAACTTAGGTTCTTCGTCTGTGAACTAGGGCTAGCAAAATGTGTGGGGTTTTGAGGCTCATTTCACAAAGGTCTGAAAACTTCCTGTAAAGAATAAGAGTTATACAAATATATAAAAGGTGTTTATAGCTAGTTTAGTATCACAATGTATAAATGAATGGGTGGCATTTATGTTAAATTTACCCCTTAAATCCTGATCTTTCTCCTCCCTCTACCTGCACCCCCAGAGTACCCTGGAATCTGTAATGGTATTTCAGATTATAACTTGGCTGTGAGACCAGAGAGTGGGAATCTGAGGTCTATCAGGTGATAGACCAGCCTAACCCTTCAGGCTTGATGCCCAGAGGTCTCAGGGCATCTTATAGGGAAGGAATGCAGCAGGAGAGACTTGTAGAAATAACAAACATGTACCTGACAGCATCTGTTGAAAGTGAGCTTCCAGAATCAATAGCAATGTCACTTACTCTTAATGACATTGTTTCGTCTCCCGTCCTGTATCTGGTACAGATTAAATCCCTGCCCTGCATTTCATACTTTGAGCCAGCATTGAGCATTCATTCCAGTTCTGCCAGGTTTGGTAATTGGGAGACAGAGAGCTCAGAGAAGGCTCAACCCTAGTTTTGGTTTGACCTGGGTGATTCAATTGTGCTATTTCCAGTGAGTGAGAGGGAAGATAGTGATTCCTGGCTGTGACCTAATCAGGACTCAGTTACTACTTTGCTTGTTGACTTCAGAACGGCATTTTATGGCTAGTTAAGAGAATTTGACTCTATTTTGAGGCCAGGCAAAGCAGTATCCTTGGAGGGGACAGTCTAAGCATTGCCCTCCAGAGCTGGAGGACTGCCACAGAGCAGAAGTCTAAAGAGCACAGGGTAAACCATAAATTGCTCTGTGACACTGAGCAAATCATTTCACCCCTTTTCAGCCTCATTTTTCTCATATATGACATGATAATAATCTCTGAAATCCTTTCTGGTTTCCCCTTTTTTTCTTCTCACTGCTTCACTAATGTCTACAACTTATTTATAAAATCTAAACTCCATCACAGAGGGTATTACACAAGTGGATCCTGACAGGCTGCTGCAGGGACTCTGCATCTGGTTTAAGGAATAAAAGAGAATATGATGCTGTCACTCATACTGTTAAAGCCCTGAAACTCAGGTCTATGGTGGCCAAAAATTAACGGGCTCAGTTCTAGCTGCTACTGACCACACCTTAAGTTTCCTTTATGAAAAGCATGATGCTTCTAATTTCAGTGTCAGTTTGGGTGTTTGCTCCAGTGCTACACTTTCTTCTTTATCCTCCAGCGTTCCATTAGCTGAGATGGAGAAATACAACACTGGGCAATTGTATTTGGGAAATGCATATTGGCAAGTATTTAGATACTATATATTAAACGTTTTAAAAAACTTTTATTATTTTTTTTCTTCCTCCATACAGTTGTTCTTCTTGGATCTTTTAGGTTTTCAAAAAAGCATCTCCCTCCCCCGCTTTTTTTTTCAAGTTAAAAGAGAATTCATTCCTCGGATAGTTGGAATACTCTCTTATGGGAACAAGTTCCTAGAAACCAACTGTTTATCGTCTGGCACACAAAGAAAGGGCCAAGCCATAGAGCTACCATGGAGTTATTTCTGAAACCTGTGGCTTTCTTTCTTGTTCTTTTGAGGTCATGCAGCTAGAGGCTTTCTTCATGTATACTTCTTAAGAAAACTGCATTAACTGCTTTTTCTTGGGCCTATGTCTGCATTACTAGGACCCTCTCAGAAGGCTTAAAACTGAACTTACCCTCCAGGGATTAATATACAGTGGTTGAACTAAGGTAGAATAACTTGATCTGTTGTTGGAGGTTTCATTTGCTGGGGAGCTGATGGTCAGAGAAACTCTAGTGGTTTTCTTCTTTATCTGGTGGGGGAAACAAAACCAAACACCATCAAGTGAAAGACAGATTAGAGGCAACTTGGATAGAAATGCCTCAGTGTATACACATTTGAATGTAGCACATATTTTTACCTAAAATCCTTATATTTCTCTGTATTTTCATAATAATTTTAATACTTTTTTTAACCAATTATTAGTGGATTATAGTTCCAAATAGTTTCACTTTAAATTTATTTTGTCTCAGTCTGGTAATCGGGGGTGTTATGAAATACTTACGTTGTCTAGAAGAAATAACCTGTAAAGCAAATAATCACTTCAAAGTTTCTCTGCAAAGTCTTAGTTTTTTTTTTTTTTTTTTTGGTATTTTTTAAAGTGGAACTTTCACTATATTCACACGCGACAAATGCACATCCACATGAGATTCTGCACTTACTCTGAAATTTCTGTAGCACATTTCAACCACAATCCCAGAGGTAAAACTTTTCCTTACTTCCCTGAGCACCTGCAAGAAAGAGAAAAGATAGATTTGGTCTAAATCTCATTGGATTTTAATACAATTTAGTTCCAGTGTGTTGTATTTACACTCGGACTAGCAGCAGGTGTTGGTTACAGACAGGTTAATCCAGAACATCTGGATTCTTTTTTTTTTTTTTTTAGATGGAGTCTCGCTTTGTTGCCCAGGCTGGAGTGCAGGGTGTGATCCTGGCACACTGCAACCTCCACCTTCCGGGTTCAGGCTATCCTCCCACGTGAGCCTCCTAAGTAGCTGAGACTACAGGCTGCACCACCATGTCTGGCTAATTTTTGTATTTTTAGTAAAGACGGGGTTTTGCCATGTTGGTCAGGCTGGTCTTGAATTCCTGACCTCACATGATCTGCTGCCTCAGCCTCCCAAAGTGCTGGGATTATAGGTGTGAGCCACCATGCCCAGCCCAGAACAACATAATTCTTAACTCAGGATGTAACTACTTTAGCATTCTCCATTTTAGAAATCCAGGTGTTTGCCTTTATAGAGTTATAGTACTGGTGCCTAGAGGAGGTATTGAGTCATTTCTCAAAACATTATTTCAGAGGGCATAAATTAGTATCTGTGAATTTGTGTTTTGGTAAGTCTTCAGAATATTTGTTACGGTAAGAAATATATTGAAACACATTGCTATGCTTACTATAAGGAAGGATGTTATCTTAATCTGTTCAGGCTTGCTATAATACCCTTTAAAATACCTTGCTGGGTAATTTGTAAACAATAGAAATTTATTGCTCACAGTTCTGGAGGCTGAGGAGTCCAAGATCAAGGCACCAGCAGATTTAGTGTTTGGTGAGAGCTGTCTCCTTCATAAATGGTGCCTTGTTGCTGTGTCCTCACATGGTAGAAGGGGTAAGCGAATTCCCTCAAGTCTCTTTTATAAGGATACTAATCCCATTCATGAGATTGGAGCCCTCATGACTTAATCACTTCCCAAAGGCCCCATTTCTTAATGCTATCACATTTGAATATTAGGTTTCAATATGTGAATTTTGGGGGGACATCAGCATTTGGACCATAGCAGATGTTGTCAGTGTTCCTATTATCTCCATGATGATTTACTAGAGAAATGTATTTCAATTGTTAGTACGAGAAATAGTTGAGCTTCTCCCATGATACTAGTTTAATTTTTCCTCATAGACACTATTAGTCTTAATATTGGTTGTGTTGCTATTTGTGTTAGCTACTTGAAAGTTTAGAGCTCACTTCAGAGCCAATAATTTTTTAATTTAAAATTTTATTTTCCTTACATTTACATTTAAAGATTCATTTTCAGTTTAGGAAAACTTCTAAGTGTGTTTAGAACAGTCTAGGTATATGAATTTACTTTTTATAAATTGCATACAATTTAAATACATGAAGTATTTCGAATGAAAATTTAGCAACTAAATTCCAATGTTTTAATGCAAAATACAGTTTTAAAGACTAAGTACCAAAAAAGGTAAAATTATTATTATTATTTTTGAGATGGAGTGTCGCTGTGTCGCCCAATCTGAAGTGCAGTGATGCGATCTCTGCCCACTGCAACCTCTACCTCTTGGGTTCAAGCAATTCTCCTGCCTTAGCATCCTGAGTAGCTGGGATTACAGGTGCGCCACCACACCCAGCTAATTTTTTTTTGTGTGTGTGTTTTTTGTAGAGAAGGGGTTTTGCCATGTTGGCCAGGCTGGTCTTGAACTCCTGACCTCAAATGATCTTGCTGTCTCAGCCTCCCAGAGTGCTGGGATTACAGGCATGAGCCACTATGCCCGGCTGCAAAATGAATCTTTATATTGATTGCACGTTGAAATGATAATCTTTTATATATGTTGTTTTAAAACATATTATTAAAATTAATTTTGCCTGTTCCTTTTTGTAATTTTAGTGTTACCATTAGAAAATTTAAAATTATATATTTGTTGTGCTCTTTTCTTTTTTTTTTTTTTTTGAGACGCAGTCTCACTGTGTCTCCCAGACTGGAGTGCAGTGGCGCGATCTCGGCTCACTGCAAGAAGCTCCACCTCCCGGGTTCACGCCATTCTCCTGCCTCAGCCTCCCGAGTAGCTGGGACTACAGGCACCCGC
Organism: Rhinopithecus roxellana; assembly: GCF_007565055.1. NCBI lineage: Eukaryota > Metazoa > Chordata > Mammalia > Primates > Cercopithecidae > Rhinopithecus > Rhinopithecus roxellana. The sequence continues at coordinate 154,498,090 of NC_044551.1, read as the reverse complement.
CACCACGCCTGGCTAATTTTTTGTATTTTTAGTAGAGAGAGCGTTTCACCGTGTTAGCCAGGATGGTCTTGATCTCCTGACATTGTGATCCACCTACCTCAGCCTCCCAAAGTGCTGGGATTACAGGTGTGAGCCACCACGCCCGGCTGTTGTTCTCTTTTCTGATAGGCATTATATTTTTATTAGATGGCACCATTCTGTACCATGAGCTTTCCTAAAGGGTTAATAAAACTTTCTCAATATCTTCTAAAGTGACTGGTTCATTCAGTTTTTCTGTGTCTCCAGAATAAACTTTGATCATTTATATTTTCCTCAAAAAATTTTTTTCAAATATATTTTCTTTTTTTTTATTTCCAAGTTTTAAGTTCTGGGGTGCATGTGCAAGATGTGTAGGTTTGTTACATAGGTAAACATGTACCATGGTGGTTTGCTACACAGATCATTCCATTACCTAGGTAGTAAGCCCAGCATCGATTAACTATTCTTCCTGATGCTCTGCCTCCTCCCACCCCTCATTCTTCGACAGGCCCTAGTGTGTGTTGTTCCCCTCATTGTGTCCATGTGTTCTCATCATTCAGCTCCCACTTATAAGTGAGCTCATGTGGTATTTGGTTTTCTGTTCCTGCATTAGTTTGCTGAGGCTAATGGCTTCCAGCTCCATCCATGTCCCTGCAAAGGACATAATCTTGTTCCTTTTTATGGCTGCATAGTATTCCATGGTGTATATGTACCACATTTTCTTTATCCAGTCTATTATTGGTGGGAATTTAGGTTGATTCCATGTCTTTGCTATTGTGAATAGTGCTGCAATGAATATACATGTGCATGTATCTTTATAATAGAATGATTTATATTCATTTGGGTATATACCCAGTAATGGGATTTCTGAGTCAAATGGTATTTCTGCCTGTAGGTCTTTGAAGAATTGCTACACTGTCTTTCACAGTGGTTGAACAATTTACACTTCCACCAACAGTGTAAAAGCATTCTTTTTTCTCCACAACCTCACCAGCAGATTCTCTATTCCATTCCATTGGTGTATGTGTCTGTTCTTGTACCAGTACCATGCTGTTTTGGTTACTGTAGCCTTGTAGTGTAATTTGAAGTTGGGTAGTATGATACCTTCAGCTTTATTCTTCTTACTTAGGATTGTCTTTGGTATTTGGGCTCTTTTTGGGTTTCATATGAATTTTTAAATATTTTTTTTCTAATTCTGTAAAGAACGTCAATGGAAGTTTAATGGGAATAGCATTGAATCTATAAATTGCTTTGGGCAATATGGCCACTTTTACATATTGATTCTTCCTATCCATGAGAATGGAATATTTTTCCATTTGTTTGTGTCCTCTCTGATTTTTTTGAACAGTTGTTTGGAGTTCTCCTTGAAGAGGCCCTTCACTTCTCATTAGTTGTCTTCCTAGGTATTTTATTCTTTTTGTGGCAGTCATGAATAGGATTTCATTCATGATTTGGCTCTCATAGAGCCAATAATTCAATAGAGATTAGAGTTAGGATCTCCTAAACTTGTGACCTGATACTCTTTTTACACTTTATCTATGATGATTTATTTCCTCAAACCAACATTTAGGTCACATGGCCCCACAAAGAACTTTTATGTTATTTCCATGTAGGAGAGGTTGATTGGAAGATGTAGGTTAGCCTAAATAACAAAATATGGTAATTTCCAGAAAGTCATTGGTTTATGGAAATAGAATATCTAAAATTGTAACTATTCGAGAAAATTTAGGCCATAAGTTTGCATTACACAACAATGCTTTAATGAAAACAAATTAGTTCCCACTTAAAAGTCTTTTATATATAGTGTTTGATACCATTATTAGAACTAGATTTATCTAATCTCCTTCTAATCTCAATATATAATCTGTTAATACTTGGTGGCTCTTTTCAGTCTTTAAAAACCCTTTGTCATCTTGAAGTTGTATTACCATATCAGGCTTAATTTGCTTTAGACTAAAATTTAGGTGATATAAAAAGATTTATTAATGCTACTTCATGTTTTATTTGTTAAGGTAGATAGTGGCTACAGAATGTACCTTTTATTATTATTTAAACTGTACATATATATTCTATTAACTCTTTCCTATGTATATAATATTTTGTAATAAATTCATAAGATTAAAATAAATCTGTGAACCGAAGCTGCCTTTTGTTTTTGTAAGAGTTAGTTTTTTCATTTTCTTCTTCTTCTTCTGCTTCTTCTTCTTCTTTTTTTTTTTTTTTGAGATGGTGTCTCTCTCTGTCGCCCAGGCTGGAGTGCAGTGGCGTGATTTTGGCTCACTGCAACCTCTGCCTCCTTGATTCAAGCTATTCTCCTGCCTCAGCCTCCTGAGTAACTGGGATTACAGGCACGCGCCACCATGCCTGGCTAATTTTTTTGTATTTTTAGTAGAGACAGGGTTTCACCAAGTTGACCAGGCTGGTCTTGAACTCCTGACCTCAGGTGATCCACCTGCTTCAGCCTCCCAAAGTGCTGGGATTACAGATGTGAGCCACCATGCCTGGCCAGTTTTTTCATTTTCAAAGAACAGATAGTATTCTCAGTAGTTCAGAAGAAGATAAATTCAGTTCTGTGAATATGCATTAGATAAAGTATTATAAACATGCATAGATTACCTTTATGTCTAAAATTAGGCACAAACAGAAACAGCCTATATCTACATATTCTCTAAACAGGGTGGAATCAAACTTTGATGTGCTAGCTGCATTTGCTTGACTTGGATCATTTTTCTAAAAATGAAAACTTCACAGTCAAACTCTTGGATTGGTGAATGCTTCCTGAGGCCTCTTTTGCTAAGACTCCAGAAACAGCACAAAGGATTTTGGAGTTAACTGACACAATTAAATTATATGAAAAGCTCAATAGTGCAAAAGATTAATAATAATATAGGTTCATCTTAATATCATAAGATGTAAGAAACATTAATGTCATAAGACATTAAATCATGCCAGTGACATCACAAGACAGTGCATGATCACCTGGAAGGCTTTGAGAAGTAAGTGCTAGAAATAAGTAAGGAGACAGAAGCTTGATTGGTCTAAGAAGGTCAGTGTGGACCTTCAACTGAATTTTGAAGAATGTTTAGAATTGGAAAAGATGAGGTATGTATGTGAGATGAGGGTTGAGGGTGAATAGTAGTGGGAGATGGATAGGGAAGGGCACTGAGTAACATTCACGGAACATTAAACTGTGCGCCTGATACTGTGGCTTGTACCTTTATCTCGAGGGTGAGGCAAGCAGCCCATGACCATTAGATGGTATGGAATACTCTGGGATCAGATTGTTTGCATTTACTATTAGATATGTTAGGTTTCCCTCTAAGTCTCATGATCCCCATTGGTTAAAAAGACACAATAGTAGTGTTTATTTCTAGAGTTAGATAGCTTGCAAAAGCACGTAATTTATATATGATAAATATCAAGCGCTCAATGAATGTTAGCTGCCATTATTATTGTGATGATGGTTGTTATATGGAGATCCAGGGGATAGTCTACCCTTCGTCAGAGGTTACTAATCTGGGCCTCTTTGATATTTCTTCTCTTGTGAACTTAGAACTTCTATAATACACTTTTGTTTTAAATAATCTATTATCATGTACTTTCTTTGGAAATTCCTCAAGATCAGGGATCTTTTAATATGTAATATGTCTCCCATCCCCAAAATGTCTCGCCCACTGTTGAACACACAGGTGTGGAGTTGGTTGATTTCGCAGATTATTGCACAGGGAGATGTTACATTTTCCTAGGAGGTGTATGTTGCCTTGTGCTATTTTCCTCAACCCCACCTGACAAATAAAAGCAACTGATATAGAAGGGTTTCTCCTCTTTTGACCTTGGCAGTAAATCCTAGCATTACACCAGCCATCTTAGGTGAGGTTAACCAATCCTGTGATTGCAGACCAGGAGGTGACATGAGAAGGTATGGAAGAAACATACCTTATAAGTAAATGTAAGGTCAGCTGGTGCAAGAGGATAAAACATCCTCTAAGCTTCTGGCACATCTCAAAGGAATAGCTGGAAAAGATTAGCAGAATAGTTTTGGTGGTGTGTGGAATTCAGGCTTTTGCCACCTTGAAATTGTTCTATATCCTTTAGCTAATGAAAACAAAGAAGAGAAAATTCTATCTTTATAAAGAGAAGGGTCTTTGTATCTGGCTTCTTAACGTTCATGATGCTCCTCCTTCTAAGCATGGACAGTCAAGCTTCATGGGCAAGTCACCCAGCAGCCCCTGCTACCATTTAATCCATGGGGTGGGGAGGCCAAGCAGGAGTTTCCTGTTTCCTGTCCCTGATCTTCCAACCAATGAAAAAAGACAGTGATTATTAATGGAACAAAGAAGTGCCCTGAATCTTACTTTGGGTATATTGCTGAGTTATATAATCTGTGTCTGAAATGGATAAAAATATAGAAAGATCAAGTAATATGGTGAAAGAGAGCACTAATTCAAGATTAAGGGAATCTAGATTCTGTTTTAGGGCTGTCGTTTATTAGTTATGATTTGGGCAAGACCTTTGGGGTCTCAGTTATATCAGAAGTGAGATGGTCCCTGAGTTTTCTTCTAGGTCTAATATTTCCTATTTTAAAACATTTTTTAAGAATCTCAAGGTCTGATCATGCTTTAAAATCTCCAATTTTCAGAATTACCAGAGTAGATGAATTTCCATCAGAGGATAAGAGAAAGAAAGATGAACCTTGGTGCTTAAAGTGAAAGCAGTCAGCACTTAAGGCACTGGCTTTGACTGCCACTTCAGAATGCGGAGGTTTGAAAGATAACAAGCGGAGTCTTAAAAATTACTGAAACAATTTAAAATATTTATTTATTAAAAATCTTTCAGAACTAATTTGAGTAAATGATAAAGCAAAGCCAAACACAAAAAGGAGTAATCTCTAAAAGAAAGCTCATCCTTAAATATTGGCTTCTCTTGCTAAAGCCACTGTAGTCTCTTACATTTAATTCTCGTTTATTTTCCACTAGGGGAGAGAGAGATTTTTCAAAAGGAAAAAAACCCTTTTGTTTGCCTGTTCTGAAAATACCACACTCCAGAATATAAAAATGAAAGTGTGGGTTCATAGTACATGCAGGCCCTACGTGTGACCTATCCTGAAGTGTTCGTTCTTGATTTTATGTGACACTGGGGATGTCCTTGAGGGAAAAAATAGCCAGAGGTTTTACTTTGGTGATGAGTTATGCTAGCAGGCTTCATGTCTCACGTAAATGGTAACCTTTGCTGAGTGTAACCCTAGCTCTTTGTAAAGAGAACAGAATTAGACTCCACCAAATGAAGAGTCCAGGACCTTGGCAATCTTACCCTGGAAAGATGACAAGATACATAGAGATCAGACAAATGAACAATGATGATGCCTTTATAACATTGCCTGAATAGCTAGGATGTCTGCAGAGTTATACTAGCTTCATGGATATTATATAGGTTCAGTGGTCTGAAAAATAGGACATTAGATCTATTTCAAAGTGAACAACTGTAGAATTTGATAGTAGCTTCATTAGGAAAAAAAGAGGAAAGAGAAGTAAGGTAAGGCAAGTTTAGCAATGTACAGTATTTTAAATGTATCAAAATGTCACATTAGTGAGAATATTTTAAATTCATACAATAACCTAAACTCTGCATTCTTTTTTTTTTTTTTTTTTTTTTTTTTTTTTTTTGAGGCGGAGTCTCGCTCTGTCGCCCGGACTGGAGTGCAGTGGCCCGATCTCAGCTCACTGCAAGCTCCGCCTCCCGGGTTTGCGCCATTCTCCCGCCTCAGCCTCCCGAGTAGCTGGGACTACAGGCGCCCGCCACCTCGCCCGGCTAGTTTTTTTGTATTTTTAGTAGAGACGGGGTTTCACTGTGTTAGCCAGGATGGTCTCGATCTCCTGACCTCGTGATCCGCCCGTCTCGGCCTCCCAAAGTGCTGGGATTACAGGCTTGAGCCACCGCGCCCGGCCAACTCTGCATTCTTTTAAAATGTTACTTAAGTTATTTTGATTTGATGGAGAGTTTATTGTGCTGTTCCATATACTTTCTTTTGCTTGCCTATTTTATTATTTAGTGTTTTTGTTTCGCTTTGTTTTTAGAGACAGGGTCTTACTCTGTCACCCAGTCTGGAGTGCAGTGACATGACCGTATGTCACTGCAACCTTGAACTCCTGGGCTTAAGTGATCCTCCCACCTCAGCCTCCCCAGTAGCTAGGACTACTGGCATGTGCCACTATGCCTCGCTAATTTTTTTTTTTTTTTTTTTTTTTTTGTAGAAATGGAATCTTGCTAGGTAGCAGAGGCTGGAGATTTAGTGTTTGCATGTTTATCTATATTCTATTTGATAATAGATGCCATACTAGGTAACCTTTATTCACGTAAAGATAATTAATTCAAAGTGTCCATAAAGCACCAGATATGGTGGAAGATTTTAACACTTTAATTACTTTTTTATTTTTTATTTTTTAAGAGACAGGATCTTGCTGTGTTGCCCAAGCTGGAGTACAGTAGCTGTTCACATGGGCGATCCTAGCACACTACAGCCTCAAACTCCTGGCTTCAAGCAATCCTTCGCCTCAGCCTCTGGAGCAGCTGAGACTTCAGGTGTACGCCACCACACCTGGCCATTTTTTATTTTCTATTACATCTAACAGGGTTGGAGGGAGAACAGATAGTTGAGGAAAGAGGTACGTGAATTAAGTCAGTAAAGGAGTTGTGAGTTTTGTGTGTATGAGATGGTTTCCATCACTTTCCTAACAAATCCAGCTTCTGCTATGGCCCACTAGGTCAGTCCACAGTCACCACTGTGACTGTAGTATTAGTCCCTGCAAAAATAAATGCATCTGTTTTGTGAACATACTCAAGCTGCTCAAGAAGATGATGATATTTGATGTCAACTGAGTATTTTGGTGATAGTTTTGAAAAGTTCTTAAGGAAGCTTGATACATGGGAAATTCTAAAGATGCATCTCACTGTTTCTTCCCCAGTTAATCTAGATCATTTTCTAACAAAAGTAGATTTTAATTATTTTATGTCTCTTGATGTATTAGCATGCAGTCTTCACATTGGTCTCTGTTTCTTTTGTTTTCTTCCTTGCTTGCTTTTGGGAAAAAGAAATCACTTTTAAAAAATTTTCAACACATTAAACTGATGTCAAGGGTGAGCTATTGTTTTCTACATGACTGGAAATTTTACTTCACATTTAGAGTTTTGTCTCGTCCCAGTGTTTTGTCAATTTTTTTCATTTTACAAAGTGCCACAGAGGAGGTCTGTCCTGTCATTGTTAATCATCTGTCTCTCCATGTTAGATTAAAATGCTTACTGTCCTGGTTCTCATGGTTCCTATATCTAAATTGTGTTTTTATATAAAACCATTTACTCTATGAAGTTGTTACAAAAGATGCGTTTCTATTTGAATATCTATGTAGCTCAACCCTTACTGTACTTGTTTTCTTGTTGTCAAAGTCCATGAACAATGTGAACAGATAGTTGAGGAAAGAGGTACGTGAATTAAGTCAGTAAAGGAGTTGTGAATTTTGTGTGTATGAGATGGTTTCCATCACTTTCCGAACAAATCCAGCTTCTGCTATGGCCCACTAGGTCAGTCCACAGTCACCACTGTGACTGTAGTATTAGTCCCTGCAAAAATAAATGCATCTGTTTTGTGAACATACTCAAGCTGCTCAAGAAGTATCTGAACCCTAAGCCCTGAATTTTTTTGTAAAGAATTCTACAAATTGGGTCTTTTAAAGCTAGTTCCTCTATTGTCACAAGAACAACTGGGGAAAGATAAAGATTATCCCAAAGTTGAATGATGTGGCAAGCTACTTTTCACTTTGTTTCGTTAGGGAACTTTCATATTTTGCTAAAGATTGTGTTTATGAGCTTTTCTCTTATTTGAGGGTGAAATGTTGAAATTGAACTAGCCCTAGGGCAAAGGAGAGGAACAGTGATGGTGGGGGGCCCATAGGCCAAGTAAATAGTCTACAGTGCTTCCTGGGTCTCACTCTCTAACACTTGTAGTGGTCATGCTGATGAGAGATGACAGGAGAAAAGTTTCCTAGAGTTAAGAGCCTTCCTGTCCCGGAAGCAACAAACAACTCTGAATCCAACTTTTGGCAGAACTGCTAATTGACATAGTTACTATTTTGCAAGCTCTCCTCACCTCTTCTGTCTGCCCCTCCCCAGAACCCTTTCCTACACACACATTATAGTGTTTTCTTCCTTTAGAACTAGCCCTGCAAACCTATCACTTCCTCAAGCCCACATCAAAACTGACTTGTTTTATTCTAATCTCTGATAGACTGGTTCAAAGACACACATTTCTTCATAAACACATTTCACCCCTTCATTTGTCTTTAGGAAGAGCCATTGCTTTAACCCCAATGGTACCCGCTCCACTGGTGGCATTCTGAAGCAGAGACATCATCTTAGAGGTAGGGGAGATTAGATGTCTTTTACATCCTGCTGAATGCAGAAGAGACTTTGATATTTAACCCTCAAACTTTTATTTCCTTTGACATGTCACCTAAAGTAGGAAGAAGATGTTTGTCTTGTTTTTGTTTTTGTTTTTTTTTGAAACGGGGTCTCACTTTGTTGCCCAAGCTGGAGTGCAGTATTACAATAATATAACTCACTGCCTTGAACTCCTGGGCTCAAGTGATCATCCCTCCTCAGCCTCCCGAGTAGCTGGACTATAGGCGCATGCCACCATGTTCAGCTAATTTTTAAACATTTTTTGTGGACATGGACTTTTGCTATGTTGCTTGGGCTGGTCTTGAACTCTTGGGTTCAAGCAGTCCTCCCATCCCTCCCTCTCAGAGTGTTGGGATTACATGTGTGAGCCACTGTGCTCAGCCTATTTGTCCTTTTAGATGCCACTGGGTTTAGTACGTAAGTTTTTGTGTTATAAAATCATGCCCAACTTTTAAAAGGGGCTATTCCATTTCTGTTAGCCATACATACATGCACACAGAGTTACTGCCCAGAGGAACACTGTGTGCATAAGGACAGCTAAGACCCCATACTGTCATTAGCTGGGAGTCAGGTTACCTCCCACATGGACAGTGTCATGTGCTAGAGATGTGTGCAAGTAGAAGAGTCCTAGAGAGGAGAATCTGTAGCATTAAATGGGCTTTGCAAATTAAAAAAAAAAAAAAAAGGCCGGGCGCGGTGGCTCAAGCCTGTAATCCCAGCACTTTGGGAGGCCGAGACGGGCGGATCATGAGGTCAGGAGATCGAGACCATCCTGGCTAATACGGTGAAACCCCGTCTCTACTAAAAAATACAAAAAACTAGCCGGGTGACGAGGCGGGCGCCTGTAGTCCCAGCTACTCGGGAGGCTGAGACAGGAGAATGGCGTGAACCCGGGAGGCGGAGCTTGCAGTGAGCTGAGAGCCGGCCACTGCACTCCAGCCTGGGCAGCAGAGCAAGACTCCGTCTCAAAAAAAAAAAAAAAAAATAAATAAATAAATAAATTAAAAAAAAAAAAAAAGATCATTCACAACAACCCTCTCTGACCTTAATTTTTAATAACTGTGAAATGGAGTTAATCACCTAGGCACTGTACTAACCACTTTATATACATAATCTCATTCACTCCTCACAACAACTCCAATATCTAGGGATATTATTATTCCCATTTTAGAAGAAAGGAAACATAAGCTTAGAGGGTTTACACAAATTGCCCAGAGTCACATGGTTAATAAGCTGTGGAGCCAGGAATAAAATCCACACAGTTCATCTCTAGAGCAGAGACATCTTCCTTCAAGTACTTCCTTGACCTGTGTGAGTAAATCTCATAATGTGTACTTCTTGGGAAACAGGAGGAAAGGGGACCTAGGCTGTAATGAAAAGCCTAAAGTTCTACTTTATTTATTTATTTATTTTTCCGTCTAGATGAACCTTTATTTTTACACATGTTCTTAAAGTCCAAACTTCTTCTTTTTTTAAATTATACTTTAAGTTCTGGGATACGTGTACAGAATGTGCAGGTTTGTTACATAGGTATACACATGTCATGGTGGTTTGCTGTATCCATCAACCTGTCACCTCCATTAGGTACTTCTCCTAATGCTATCCCTCCCCTAGCCCCCCACCCCACAACAGGCCCTGGTATGTAATGTTCCCCTCCCTGTGTCCATGTGTTCTCATTGTTCAACTCTCAATTATGAGTGAGAACATGTGGTGTTTGGTTTTCTGTTCCTGTGTTAGTTTGCTGAGAATGATGGTTTCCAGCTTCATCCATGTCCCTGCAAAGGACATGAACTCATTCTTTTTATGGCTGCATAGTATTCCATGGTGTATATGTGCCACATTTTTTTTATCCAGTCTATTATTGATGGGCATTTGGGTTGGTTCCAATTCTTTGCTATTGTGAATAATGCTGCAATAAACATACATGTGCCTGTGTCTTTATAGTGGAATGATTTATAATCCTTGGGGTATATACCCAGTAATGGGATGGCTGGGTCAAATGGTATTTCTGGTTCTAGATCCTTGAGGAATCACCACACTGTCTTCCACAATGGTTGAACTAATTTACACTCCCACCAACAGTGTAAAAGCATTCCTGTTTCTCCACATCCTCTCCAGCATCTTTTGTTTCCTGACTTGTTAATGATTGCCATTCTAACTAGCGTGAGATGGTATTTCATTGTGGTTCTACTTTATAAATAGGCTTTTTGGGTTTGGGAGGACTCTCTTAAGGATATAAACAGAGATTTCCACCAATAACCTTCTCATATGCAGAACACTGGCTCAGAAACTTAACTCTGAGAATGGTGTATGTTTATTGCTTAGATATATAAGAAGATATATGTGGTATTACAGTTAGTTGAACTAGACAGTGTATAAAAAGCTATTTACGAAATATGAGAGAGATGCCTGATAAATGTGTTGATTCAATTTTTTGGATGTGAAATAGCTTTGGGTTAAAGTCCCAAGACTCACATCAGAGGCCTTGCCAGAGACAGAACTGAAACTATGTTCAGGAAATAAAGATATTTACCACAGCCAAAGGGTAAATTCTCACTAGCCTCACTACAGAAAATGATACAATGACACCTCACTGCAGTTCTCTCAGCATCAGGCAATATATCCATGTAACAAACCTGAACATGTACCCTTGAATCTTTAAAAAAAAAAAAAAAAGAGAGGGAAAGAAAAATAAATGATTTCTAGGGGAGGGGAAGAGAGTGATCAGGACAGGTTGGCATTATATCTTTTTTCCCTTACCCTCTTCCACTAGTGCAGTTTAGTTTAGCTCCTTGCCACCTTGGCAGTATTGATCTGTGTGAGAGACTGAGAAGCTGAGGCAGAGAGGGGGAGAGAAGTAGGACAGTGACAAGCTCATGGAGGCAAGGGGCAGTTTGAAGTGCAAGGAGACGGGACTGGGGGGCCGGGTGGTCATGATGATAAATACATGCGAAGAGCAGGAGCATTTTGGGGAGGTTATAGAGAAGCTGGGACTTAGCACTGAGAGAGGCAGTCAGGGTTTATAGCTTCAGACTTAATCTCAGGGCTGTCTCTGGTCCCTGCAGTCACTTCTGGGATGATGCGGAAGCAATGTTCCCTAGGGTCACAGAATTATTGAATATTGAAGTCCCACATAACCTCAGAGTCCATCAAGTACATATAGCCCCTCAATTTCAGTTTAAAGGGAATTTAAAGTGATTTTGTCCAGTTGATTTAAAACAGCTTTGATTTTCTTGGCAACCTTTAATATCACTTTCTTTTGCAAGTTGCTTTCCTGTTAAAAATTCTATCTATAGAAGACCCCGTGTATATGTGTTTGTCTATGTGTGTTTATGTGGATGTGATGTCGATGGTGGACCTCATTTGTCAGACAATAGAGTGAAAGATTGTGATTTTAGTTACCTTGTTAGCTGCAAATCAGGAACAAAATTAGCCAATCTATAGATATTTATGAAGTATCCACTCAAGGTATTCCTTTGTTTCTGATGGCCAGACAGATATTTTATTTTATTTATTTACTGAGACAGGTTCTCACTCTGTTGCCCAGACTTGAATGCAGTGTCACTCACTGCAGCCTCAACCTCCCAGACTCAAGCCATCCTCCCCACCTCAGCCTCCTGGATAGCTGAGACTACAGGCGTGCGCCACAACGCCTGGCTAATTTTTTTTGTAGAGACAGGGTTTTGTCCTGTTGCTGAGACTGGTCTCCATCTCCTAGGCTCAAGTGATCTGCCTGCCTCAGCCTACCAAACTGCTGGGATTACAGGAGTATAGACAGCATATTTTAGGCACATAATTTGGATACCATTTGCTTGCTTTCTTTTTTTTTTTTGAGACGGAGTCTCGCTTTGTCGCCCAGGCTGGAGTGCAGTGGCGCCATCTCGGCTCACTGCAAGTTCCGCCTCCTGGGTTCAAGCAATTCTCCTGCCTCAGCCTCCCGAGTAGCTAGTATTACAGGCATTTGCCACCATGCCTGGCTAATTTTTTTGTATTTTTAGTAGAGATGGGGTTTCACCATATTGGCCAGGCTGGTCTTGAACTCCTGACCTTGTGATCTGCCTGCCTTGGCCTCCCAAAGTGCTGGGGTTACAGGCATGAGCCCCTTTGTCCTGGCCAATCTTTTGCTTTCTAAGTGCTTACATATTCAGTAGGGAAAGAAATAATAACAGTTTCTCAAGTACAATGGAAAACCACTTGATAGTTTTACAGTGATTCTCAAAATGTAACATGTGTATGCATCATTCCAAAATCTTGTAAGAATGCAGATTCTGATTTAGTATGTCTGGGATTTCTTACAGACACCTAGGTAAAATGGATGCTGCTGGTCCACAGACCACACTTTGGCAAATAGCTGAATAAAGTCTTCGCATTGGTTAAAATGTAAGGCATGTATAGGGAATAGCAAGTCATTTTGACAGGGAAGATCAGATCTCAAAGAGCCTTGAATGCCAAGGTAAGGATTTAGGTGATATTCTATGTAAAATAATCATTGTAGTTTTCTATACTGGGTAGAAAGTGACATGATAGAACCTGTACTTAAGGGAGATTTATCTGTCATCATGTATAGGACAGATGTGGTAAAAGCTTTTTATATTAGGTATTTAGTACCTAATACTAATTCCTGGCCCTTAATTCTTGGCCCTTAATGCCAAATGAGAAAAAATTGCAGGAAGGAGAGAGGAGGGGGGACTGGCAATAGAGAAACTACCTGCTTTATAGACTGTCCCTGGGTGAGGATAAGGAGTTGTTTGAATCACAAATCTCTTTAGTCTGCCCAAATTCCAAGAGATCCCTGCAAATCCCTTGCTTATTTAAGGATACAGTCATAAAATATGGTAAATTTCTCTGCTAGATCCAATTTATCAAAAATGTATTGAGTGCCAAATACAGTCCTCTGCTATTTCAGGCATCTGTGTATTTCCTAGAGTGTTTAATGCAGGATCCTTGTAATGTTAATGGTGAATGAAGGAATTCATTCTGCTTAATTCTCCTATTTCAGCTTAAGATGCACTAATATATCCTTGATAAGACTTTAAAAAGCAAGGACATGATAAACACAAAATATAGGATAGTGGTTACAATTGGGGGAAAGTAAGGGGAAGAAATAAGGGAAGAGTAAATAGATGATGTGAGTTATTGTTATTGTTCTAGTTTTTGGGTTTGAGTAATTGATTCACTGGATTTGTTATATTATTAAAATAAATAAGGAAATGAACCAGTAAATAAAGTAGAAGAGTACCGTGTATGTTAATAATACGAAATATGATTAATTAAGCACCTGAAGTCTATTTTTTTAAATCTACATGAATACACACTCAAAAGTAATACCGGAGTGTCTGTCCTGTCTACAGGGTCTGCCAAAAGTGGGAGAATGAAATTAAAGTCGCTGCATCAGCCTATACCTATGGAGGGCTTTTCCGTTTAGTATAATTTCACAATGCAGATAGTTCAAATAGTTATCCCATCCCGTCTGATGCTTGGTGAGATCAGGTAAGGCAGCAGCCCCAACACAATATACTAACTTTCTACTACTATCTAAATTTTTGTTCCATTCAGTAGTTTACACAGGGCTTTCACATATCAAAACATGCTTGCCTGCCATTTTACTCAGTGTTACATTCTTGCCTTCTTGAATCTGGGGCCAGAGGTCTTGGAAGAATGTCTTGTGGGAATTTGGTGTGAATGTCTTGGAGGAGTTTGGTGTGCTCAGAGTCTTGTACTTATAATTGCCGGACATTAAATATTTTCTAATCATTGACATGATACCAAGGTATGAAGAAATACATCCTGGGAGGTCAAATCCACTTTCAAAATAAAAGTTCCTTCTTTGTTTTCTGTCCTAGTAAGTGAGTGGAGTTCTGGCTTATTTTACAGAATATACAGGAATTACTCATGTCAGAAATTTAGGATATAGCAAAATACAATCAGTGCTAAAACAACTCTGAGTATAATTTAATTCTTTTGATGCACAAGGCATTTTTAGGGGCTTGGGTGATCCACACAAATGAATCTTCCTGAAAATGGAAATAAACCTATTATTGCAAAAAAAATATATATATATATATTTTTTTTATTATACTTTAAGTTCTAGGGTACATGTGCATAACGTGCAGGTTTGTTACATATGTATACTTGTGCCATGGCAAAAATATTTTTAAAAATAAAAGTAGTAAATGCTTAAGGACAAAAATTCTAAAAATTCAGAGCAGTGAAGGTACAAAGTGAGAGGTAAAACTGACCCTTCCAAATCCCCAATTTCTGCTATTAACAGTTTCTTGTATACCTATACAGAAAATTTATCTGCATATTCAGCTGTGTATATAATTTTTTTTTCACAAATGGGATCATACTATAGTGGAATTACAGGGGATAAAAGGATATTCATTTTATATTTTAATAGTTACAGCTAAATTGCCCTTTTGTTAAATGGTACATTCTCAGTAGTTATTTGAGAATAACTTCCTCAGTGCTTCTAAAATGTATCCCATTGTTTTTTAAACTTGCTTTATTTTTACTCATAAGTGAGGCTGTGCATCTTTTGTATGTTTATTGGTTACTTCTGCTTTCCCTTCTTGTAAAATGCAAAATGCCTGTTGAGAACTGAATATTTTCCCCTGGTAAAATGCCTCCAAATTGAACACAGAACATTAACGATGTGTTTTTACAGCTACATTTTTATAGTTAGACTCCATTAAAGGTGAATGTTCAAGAAATAATAGTTTAAAATCTTGAGATTCTTTTTCATTTTTTTAAATATAATACATTGTCATACCAATGTCTAATACCAAGATGATGACATTTGGTGATTTAATGAACATTTGTACTTTACCCAGTCTTTAGTCTAATTTGAGCCTCATGCAAGTTTGGAAGATTCCTGAAGTGGAAAGCCCCAACAATGAAAAGGGGGTTTGTGATAGTTGACTTCCCAGTCACTCCCAGCTCCATCCAAACAGTACATAGTTTCCTCCCACTTTGCTGATAAATAACCTTGGAAATAAATTTATACCCATGGGTATAATTCTATGAGTTTAGTGCTCATGCCTCTTTTTGTTATCTATACAGTTTCTATCATACTATGGCTACTTAGGAAGTGTCTAAGAAAAACAACAATTATGCTGGTATTTGATTTGTCAGTTGTGGCTGGGGGCATCAGTGGGACATAGAGCAGAATTCTTGCTGAGGAATATGATCCTCACTTGATTCTAATTTTATCTTTGTGGTGAAGCTTTTAAATATGAGGGCAGCTGATGTTGAATAAATCTGTCCTCACAAGCTGTATGAGATTGAAGTAAAATTAAATATTTGGGGTTAAATCCAAATGTAAAGATGTGGAAACGGCTGATTAATCTTTTGATATTTCACTTTCTGCATCTTGGTAAAAAGGAACTGTTCGTTGTGATAAACACAAAATAGCAACAGTCCAGTTTGAGGCTTATGATAAGCTAAATGTGTGCCCTAACTTAAGGTCTAACATTTTATAAAAGACGAAGTAGAGTTCTTACTTTTCACCCCAACCTCCACCCTGCTGATAAAATGATAGGCTATACATACTTGATTTTGTTAGCGATCTCTCTTTCTTTCTTTTTCTTCCTGGATAAAAGGTTTCTACTAATGAAATAGTGAGGCCCACACTTGCACTTGGGTTGGGGTAATAATCCTATGTGGTCTTTGTAAGTGTGCAAATGATGAGACTCCAAACTCCTAGTAGATTCTTACCTAGGTGACTAAATGTATTGCTAATTGCTAAGGAATAAATAAATGTGTGTGCTCCAAGAATAGATTGCTGGCTTTTCTTCAGCTGACTGGATTACTAAGGTAGAAAAGCACTAAAAATAAATCAGGGCACAAATTCTCCTGCCAGGAATTGAGCATTGAGATAACTTGTCTGCCTGGTGGTGTTGACATCATCTGTTCTCCTAATGCACTGCATAAATAGGAGCCAGAATGAGAAATAGATTTGGCCATGAACTAGTGTCAGTAAAAGTCCTTAACCCTTGTCCTGATATACCTGTTGCTGCTTGTTGCCAGGTTTAAGTTAATTAGTCCATCCAGCTCCTCCAGGAGATAGCTAAGTACATCAAGGTGAGAACTCAAAACCAAACTCAGGGTCAATCTCAGGGGAAATCATTTGATCTCTTTTAGCTTCAAATATATTTTTGCTAGTTCTGTTCTGTCAGTTGGGTTTCAGTGTTTCCCCCGAGGGATCAGGTTTTAACAGAGTTGGAAATGTGGGAAGACATCTCAGGAAATCAGTTCTCTAGGACCTGAAGATTGCACAGTGATCCAAGTTCCCTGACGTGGAGTTAAGGATTCTTATCACTGAATTCCTTTTCTGTTATTACTTCAAATGTCCTGAGCAGAAAGCCTTGGCCAGTTAGAATTAACCTATGGGTCTCATGTGAACTAAAATGGGAGGAAATTCATGCAAATCCCTACCTTCTTTATATCTGAACCTACTTTCTTTTAGTTTTATAGCAAGTTGCATTTAACTGGAATAATACTGTCTCACACTAATTAAGTCCTTGATGCTCACAAAATGCTTTCACACATTTATCTTGTGATCACAGCAAGCCTGTAAGGAAGGCAGATGTTCTTAACTTCTTATTAACTGCTGGACTCAGAAAAGCCAGCAGATTGAGACTGGCAGCAGTTGGTATTAAGATCCCTGGGAGCTCTGGGATTTCATAGTCCACATAGTCAGCAGTGAATAGTCGGATCCATTTCTCTGGGGAAAGTTTGGGAAGTTTGTTCTGTCTAAGTAAAGTTTGTTTATTTAAATATTTGTACAAAATATGCATTCTCATTATAGAAAATTTGGAAAATATGGAAGAAAAAAAATCAACCACATACTGAGCACACAAAAACAAATTCCTTGGGTTTCCTGTTTTTTGACTGAATCTGTGAGATAGAAGGAGAGATCAGTAGGTATTCAATAATGTTTATTCTGTCTTCACCCCTTTCCTTGTGTTCAGAATAATGCACACAACAGACATTTAAATTCAGTCTCCTCTTCTAGGAATCCTTCATAGGTAGGTACTGACTAAGTCTTCAGAGCTGAGCTCTAAAAGGTGAGTCAGAATCTTTCCATAATCCCTGGTAGAGATCAGCTGTTAACTGTTCTCATTTTGTTTCCATTCTCTTTTTTTCTACACAACACTCTTCCTTTCCTTCTGGCTATATCAGTGTGTTTTCTCTTCGTCTTTCTCTGCTGTTTGTCATTTTCAGGCTTGAAGTTAGCAGCAGATTCTGCCTGGCCTCCCCAGGGCAGCGTCAAGGGCCCCAATAGCAATGAAGAGAATGAAAGGACAAATATGGAAATTTCTGCTTTTTCTAATCTCCCACTCACCCAGCTTGGCACTGGCTTCTCAGAAGTACACTGACCAAAAAGAGGAGTGTTGGGCCGTCCAGGAACTTTTCTTTTCTTTTTTTTTCAGACGGAGTTTTGTTCTTGTCGCCCAGGCTGGAGTGCAATGGCGTGATCTTGGCTCACTGCAATGTCCGCCTCCCGGGTTCAAGTGATTCTCCTGCCTCAGCCTCTGGAGTAGCTGAGATTATAGGCGTACACCGCATGCCCAGCTAATTTTGTATTTTTTAGTAGAGATGGGATTTCGCTTTGTTGGCCATGCTGGTCTTGAACTCCTGACCTCAGGTGATACGCCCAGCTCAGCCTCCCAAAGTGCTGGGATTATAGGCGTGAGCCATCGTGCCTGGCCCAGTGCAGGAACTTTAACAGCTCCAGATGTTTGGAGCCAGGAAATATTGAGCTCCAGTCTATCTTTGAATCCTCTACTGCATTTTGATTAGTTCTTAAATAGTAGATATTAGTTAAGTATTTATTGATGAATCTGTGTGTGAGTGAGTGACTGTGTTTGGTCCTGATACTGGAAATAGGAAGCCACTATACTGGTTTCTTGTAAGTTAAAATCAGGATTGTAGTCTCTGTCCTGTCCCCAAGGAATTAAGAACATTTGATTTTCCTCATCTGTAGGATCAATATGATGTGAGAAAACCCAGCTAAGCAGCAGCCTTCGTTTCAAAGATACTCACAGCCTCCACGTTGTCTGTTTGGTTTTCTGCTCCTGTTGCCCCAGAGAAAGAGCCCCTCAAAGCTGTGTTTGAGGAGGGTCCCTGCTGTCTGGCAAGAAGGAGCATAAATTGGAATGACAGCTGTGTGCAAGGAGGCTAGTGTATAAATTGGAAAGGATGGGGAAGAGTCTTCCTATTCTACTCTAGTTGATGCAGTTCCAGCTTTCAATTTATCACACCTGGGAAGTGCTCATGTTCCCAACAGGACAGAAAATATGTGACCCTGAATTAACCACCAATAATTGTACATCAAATCTAAATGGGGATGAGGAGATAAAAGGCAGGGTAGAGCTAAAGTCTCATGGTAAGCAAAGCATTTTTAGCTGGAATGTAAAGAATGTTGGTATTGGCATTTAAAGGAAATTCAAGCTGCCCTTCCCTTCAATCCAGATAGCTCACAGTTGTTTGGGTTACAATTACAATTTTACTGATTTCGGAAATCTAATATTAATCTTAGCATTGGCTTTAGTGGAGAATCTATCCAATGTTGTAGATCTTTATGGAGAAGTATTTTAAATTGTGAAATGACATTTTTTTTCTTGGACAGGTAAGACTTTTATACACTGTTTGTTGGTGGATGTGCTTTTGATTGTGCTGTATTTAAAATACAATAAAAACAATTTAGGTCCAGCATAGAAGCTGAAAAATATCTCTTATCCAAAATGCTTGTTTCAGGTTTGAGATCTCTTTTTTCCTTCAGATTTTGGAATATTTGCCGATACTTAAATGCTCCTTTGAGCATCATGTCAGTGCTGAAAAAATTTTGGATTTTGGAATATTGAGGATTTTGAATTTTTGGATTAGGCATACTCAGCCTGTATAGAGACACTTCCTTTTACCATGCATAAGCTGAAAAATTTTTTTGAAAAGAATACACTTCCACTCTCTATTATGAATTATAGAATTAAATAGCAGGCTTTGATTGAGGGTCTATTGTACTGCCCAGTACTGAGCAGCCGGAGAGTAACAGATCAAACAAAAGGAAAAAAAAAAGTCCTACTACATTAATAGTAAATTAAGTGTATAGAACATGGTGTAAACATTTCAAAAGCCATTCAACTCAGTATTTTTTGAGCCTCTCATATAGGGTACCTACTTTATTTTGTTTTGTAGCCCCAGACGACTTCTTTCTAGTTTCAGCCAATTGTTTAAAAACTAAATAATGCTTGTTGTATATGACAGAAGCTGGGAGAACTCAGTATTATCCCATTTCCAGTAGTAGTGCAAAAAAAGGCAAATTGTTTGAGGATGATTCATTAGAAACATGGCCTCCTTCATCAAAGGATGGCATGTTCTGTCATTAGAGAAGTAATTTATGTGATGTGATCATGAGTGCTGTTGACTTAAAGGGCTTGTAACCTGTAGGAATCTGTGACTCAGCATCTGGCCCCTGGAAGCAGGTTCTTAGCAGGCTGTCAAAGCTCAAGGTGAGCTTCAGGTCATCCAACTCCTCAGTTTTTGTTTTGTTTGTTTTTTTTTTTTTTTCAAACAAATAAGGACCTGAAGTCCAGAGAGGAGAGGCCATTTGCCATGGTAGTGTGTTATTGCCAGAGGAATATCAGGAGAGATTGTGAAATTTGAAAAAAAAAAAAAATTACCAAATGTCCTTCAGAATGCTAGGCATTGACTAGTAAACCCTTCTAGGTTATCTGATTCTATAGTGCTCTGCACCTTTCATTGTCTTTGAACTATTTTAAATCCTTTAAAATTATAGAAAACTGAGGGTAATACAAATTACTCTTGTCTGTAGAAATGCAAATGAACTTTGTCTTGTGAAGGTGCAATTGTTACCACTCCTCAAACACATGAAGCTGGGTTTGCATTTACTAACACATTCATTTCAGCATTTCTGGCTGCCTCTTGTGCCAGTTTTTAAGGTTTTACTGGATCTGTCTTTAATGAGTTAAATGAAACCTTTAACATGTGTTTATTTTATATTTGTATGGCAGTCATAATTTTGACTTAAAAATTATCTTTTAACAGGAAGAAACTAAGATTTTAGTAAGTATTCCCTGTTCCTTTTGTTAAATAAACAACATGTCAACAAATGTAGTGTAAATGTCCAATTGGCTTTTATTAGCAATTCATAAATTGGAGCAACATCTCATTCTATAAAATAGAATAGGGCATATCAGAACAATTGGTTTATGAAGGTGGGAACAAGGAAACAAAAATTGAAAAAGCAGATTGGTTAACATCAAGTTACTTCAAGTTACTTTTCTTATAAGGGTTAATCAGAGGGGACGTCCCTATCATGCCAACTCTGGTTAACTGGGCCTCTTTTGATTGGTTACTGGGATTCTCCTGTTTTCAAGAAAACTTGATCTTTTGGGGTTTTACCTGCTTCCTTAATGTTTCAGTTTGACTTTGTGATACTTAGCATGAGTGACTTCATTTTAGTTTGGTCTTTTGGGGCCTAGTACAGGAGCTTAGTCCAAAACAGTGACCTCCTATAAATTTTATTCAGCACTTCATTCACTGTGAATAGGTAGAAGCACCATTTACATGGGTTTCTGAAATGGCTAGACAATCAGTTATAATTTTTTCTCATATTTTCATATATTTATTGGTCATGTGAGTAGCATCTTCTTTTTTTTTTTTTTTTTTTTTTTTTTGAGACGGAGTCTCGCTCTGTCGCCCAGGCTGGAGTGCAGTGGCCGGATCTCAGCTCACTGCAAGCTCCGCCTCCCAGGTTTATGCCATTCTCCTGCCTCAGCCTCCCGAGTAGCTGGGACTACAGGCGCCCGCCACCTCGCCCGGCTAGTTTTTTGTATTTTTTAGTAGAGACGGGGTTTCACCGGGTTAGCCAGGATGGTCTCGATCTCCTGACCTCGTGATCCGCCCGTCTCGGCCTCCCAAAGTGCTGGGATTACAGGCTTGAGCCACCGCGCCCGGCCGCATCTTCTTAAAAAACATTTTATCGAGGGTGAATTTCATGTAACATAAAATTAACCATTTTAAAGTGAACGATTCAGTGGCATTTAGTACTTGCATAATGTATTGCAACCACACTTCCATCTAGTTCCAAAACATTCCCATTACTTCCGAATAAAACCTCTTATCCATTAAGAAGTTTACCCCCATGCCTCTTCCCTATATCCCCTAGCAACCACCAATCTGTATTCTGTTTCTTTGGAATTTCCTATTCTAGATATTTTATATAAATGTTATCATACAATATGTGACATTATGTGCCTGGCTGCTTTCACTTATAATAATGATTTGGAGGTCTATCCATGTTATAGATCAGTGCTTCATTTTTTTGGGGGTGAATAAAATTCCATTGTATGTCTATACCACAATTTGTTTATCCATTCTTCCACTGATGGACATCTGGGCTGTTCCTACCTTTTGGTTATTATAAATAGTGCTGGCATGAACATGCATGTACATGTACTTGCTTGAGGACCTATTTATTGATTTGGGGTGTATAACCTAGGAATGGAATTGCAGCATCAGAGGGTAATTCTGTTTAATTTTTTGAGGAACTGCCAGACTGTTTCCACAGAGGTTGAACTATTTTACATTCCTGTCAGCAATGTATGAGGGTTCCAGTTTTTCCACATCCTTGCCAACCCTTGTTATTTTCCATTTTGAAAATTATGTCCATGTAGTGAGTGTGAAGTGGTACTGCATTGTGGTTTTATTTGTGTTTCATTAATAACTAATGATGTTCAGCATCTTTTCATGTGCTTATTAATCATAGAATTTTGAATGTTGTATCATATTTTGGTTATACTTGGGAATATTTTGAATATATCAGGGAGGCTGGCTTTCAAAAAGAAATATTTGTGATTCCCACATAATACAAGTAATCATTCCCTGATTTGTGTTTCTTAAGATTTTATGTATTAACTTTTATTAAAGTGATTCCTATAAAAAAATTATCTTTTTTGGAGACAAATTGGAGAGGATTATCTTTATTCCTACATGACACTCTTTTTTTTTTTTTTTTTTTTTTATTTATTTATTTTTTTTTTTGAGACGGAGTCTCGCTCTGTGGCCCGGGCTGGAGTGCAGTGGCGGGATCTCAGCTCACTGCAAGCTCCGCCTTCCGGGTTTACGCCATTCTCCTGCCTCAGCCTCCCGAGTAGCTGGGACTACAGGCGCCAGCCACCTCGCCCGGCTCGTTTTTTTTTGTATTTTTTAGTAGAGACGGGGTTTCACCGTGTTAGCCAGGATGGTCGCGATCTCCTGACCTCATGATCCGCCCGTCTCGGCCTCCCAAAGTGCTGGGATTACAAGCGCGAGCCACCGCGCCCGGCCAACACTCTTTATACAGTATTTTCACAGACCATTCCTGAATCTTCTGCAGTATCAAGCAACTGCTATTAAAGAACTCAGAAAAATGTTGCTATGGTAATACTATTTGTCCTTGTGAAACACAGCTATGTGAGCTGTTTTATGCTGTAAAATCTTGCTTGGAGCTCTTTGTAAGATTTGTTGATTTGCTTTTTTAATGGAGATATATAGTACCTTCTATTTTATTTTATTTAATTGATTTATTTTTTGAGACAGGGTCTCATTCTCTTACCCAGGCTAAAGTGCAGTGGTGCGATCATGGCTCATTGAAGCTTCAACCTCCCAGGCTCAAGCAATCCTCCCACCTCTGCCTCCTGAGTAGCTAGGACTAGAGGTACACACCACCATGCCCAGTTAATTTGTATATATTTTTTTGTAGAGACAGGGTCTCACTATGTTACCTAGGCTGGTCTTGAACTCCTGGCTTAACCCATCCTCCTGCCCTGGCCTCCCAAAGTGCTGGGATTACAGGCATGAACCACTGTGCCCTAGCCCAACATATGGTACATTTTAAAATAATATAACAGCAGCCACCATAACTAACATTTATTGAACATTTATTTGGTACCAGACTCTCTACTAGGTGTTTTACATAGATTATCTCCTTTAATCCCAGAAGCACGTCAGCCCCTAAGGATAGAGTATTTTTTCTGTGTCCCTTGTGGTATCCTGAGCATCTAAAAGAGTCCTGCCACAGAGCACGTGTTCAGTAAATGGTATTCGATGACTAAACAACCCTTTGAGGGTTGTTTCAGGTAGTTATTGTGATTATCTTCATTTCACAAATGAGGAAGCTGAGGCTAAGAAATGTAAAACAATTTTCCCAAGGTCTTACAGATAGGCAGTAGTGGAATCCAGATCAGAACTCAGGCAGTCTGCTCCAGTGTCTGTATCATATTGGCTTTAAGCCATAGATTTCAGAACAGCACTTTCACTTCTTCCTTGCAGTTACTACAGGGTGTCCAGCTATTTTGTGAAACAAAGAAGAAACAATTAAATTCATTTTAGTTCAACAAATATTTATGGCCAATAGATAATGTGTGCTCAAGGCCGGGCGCGGTGGCTCAAGCCTGTAATCCCAGCACTTTGGGAGGCCGAGACGGGCGGATCACGAGGTCAGGAGATCGAGACCATCCTGGCTAACATGGTGAAACCCCGTCTCTACTAAAAAATACAAAAAACTAGCCGGGCGAGGTGGCGGGCGCCTGTAGTCCCAGCTACTCGGGAGGCTGAGGCAGGAGAATGGCGTAAACCCGGGAGGCGGAGCTTGCAGTGAGCTGAGATCTGGCCACTGCACTCCAGTCCGGGCGACAGAGCGAGACTCCGCCTCAAAAAAAAAAAAAAAAAATGTGTGCTCAAATACTTGTTGGGTGTAATATTGAGAACTGGTAGTTAAGAGAACAAGATTATGTTATGGGGTCTGACACTAGCTGGATGACCTCGTGCAAATAATATGCTCTGTCTATGATTTGGACTGCTTAGTTATAAAATGGAAAAGTTGGACTAGATTATCTCAATGTACTCCAGCAATGAAATATGGTAACATGAAGAAATAACACTGATAAGGCTCAGTGAACTTGCTTGCTAGGGGTAGGGGTAGTAGGGGTATCTTGGTTTATATATTTTAATTTTTTTTTTTTTTTTTTTTTTTTTTTTGAGAGACGGAGTCTTGCTCTGTCACCCAGGCTGGAGTACAGTGGCCAGATCTCAGCTCACTGCAAGCTCCGCCTCCCAGGTTTACGCCATTCTCCTGCCTCAGCCTCCCGAGTAGCTGGGACTACAGGCGCCCGCCACCTCGCCTGGCTAGTTTTTTGTATTTTTAGTAGAGACGGGGTTTCACCGTGTTAGCCAGGATGGTCTCGATCTCCTGACCTCGTAATCCGCCCGTCTCGGCCTCCCAAAGTGCTGGGATTACAGGCTTGAGCCACCGCGCCCGGCCATATTTTAATTTTTAATCTCTAGGGAATGAAAAAAGAGGAGAGGCAACAAAGTGGTCATTATATGATGGCAGTTGTAGAATATATCATCTAGAAGAGAAAAAAAGCAATTATCTCAGTAACAAGGAAGCCTCAGTTCATCCTTAATTTCAAGAAATAAGATTTACTTCTATCCTGGCCCTTTCCTTTGAGAGGTATTATACCCTAAAATTACATAATATTTTATAGTTTCTCAATGCTTTCCTCTCATTTGTACCTACAACTATGCTGAGAGGTAGTTTGGGGAGGATAGTGTTGGGAAAAGCCAAGGGCTTAGCTAAGGTTCCACAATTATCTAGTGATTCTCAGTCTTAGTTTTTTGATGCCCAGCCTGTCTTGTCTCCAAATTTGAAGAAAATATAAATTATCATTTTTAATGTTTTGATTTTTCTTTTAAATTCACTTGGTTAGAGAATATATATGCCTAACAACAGTTTTCCCTTAGGTTTCCAGAAGAGGATATTGCCTAATAAAACATAATAATAGGGTAGAAAAACTTCCAAAACAATGCGTTAACTTTTTTTTTTTTTTCCGAGACAGGGTCTCATTATGCTACCCAGGCTGGAGTGCAGTAGCAGTGGCTATTCATGGGTATAATCACAGCATACTACAGCCTTGAACTCCTGGACTTAAGCAGTCCTCCTGCCTCCGTGTCCTGAGTACTGGGACTACAGGCATGTGCCACCATGCCTGGCTCCTGTGTTAACTTTTTTAGAAAAAAAGATCTTAGGGGTGAAACATACTTTTTAAGGCTCACTTGTTTTATACTTTAAATTGGGTTGAATGATTATATTTCTTACTCTTCCAAGTTTAGCCAATGAATGCACTGAACACTTACCACATGTCTGGTTTATACAAAGTGCTATGCTGGGTGCTTCAGAAATTAAAAGATGACCTTGCCTTCAATCCACAAAAATTATGAAACATACAACTGACCACTGCATATGACAGAACATTATGAGTGCCTAAAGCTGAAGATAAAGTGTTATAGGAAATCAAGATGAAGAGAGTCCTTTCAGCAATAGTGGTTGAGAAAAATTTCATGGAAGAGGAACCAAGTCTTGAAGGACGTAGATATTAAGAGTGAAAGAGTGACAGCAAGAGTGAAGTGAGAGAAGGAGAGTAAGAGAAAGATATTAACAGGTGGAGGGAATGAGTATGAGTACAGGCTCAGAAGGAAAAAATATTCAGGGTGTATTTGGGAAAGTTGTGAACAAGTTGTACTCCCTGAAAAAATCGTTAGAAAGATCCCTCCAGCAATTGGTTCTTTGTAGGCCTATCATTGTTCTTTTTCCACTCCTACTCCAACCCAAATAAAACAAAAGAATAGACCATTAATTCCTTCATTCAACTAGCATTTATTGAGTACCTGCTCTGTCCCAGGTGCTTTGCTAGGGAGCATAAGCTATAAAGATCAACTAGCTTTGCCCTCAAAGGGCTCACAGTCTGGTGAGGAAGACCAACTCTTGGTTAGAAAAGGAGTTACATACAGAGTGCCCATTTTATCTGAAATGGGGCCACCTTGAAAAGAATGAGCTTGCCTGCATTGGGCTGATTGCCTGAGCTCTGTTTTTAGCCCTTGGAGCAACTTCAGGATGTGTGGCATTCCAGGAGAACAGCTGCATACTATATTCTGAAAATGACTAAAGTAGCACCTCCGTTTTTTCCAGACCTGCAGCAGTGACTCTCACTAGGAAGGAGAGCCAAACCCTAACCTGTCTTGTGCTATTGGGCATGTTGTTCCACAGACTTTTAGAGGGGAAGTTTCAGATTTTCTTACTTTTGTCCCAAAGAAGGGAGATACAGAGGAAGGAAGGGCTAAACTATAGAGGCCTCTCATTTTTTAAAATATAGAATTCTTTATTGGTATTTCTTAGTGCAGCAAGAGATAATAATGATAGATATTATTTATTAAGTGCTTTGTGCCAGGCACTGTGATGAGAGCGTTAACATACAGCATCCAGTTTAACCCACCAGCAGTCCTACAAATTAGCGACTATTTTCATCACCTTTTACAAATAAGGAAACTGAAGCTTAAAAAGATTAAGTAACTTTCCCATGTCACATAGCTAATGAGTGGATGTGGTGGAAAGTGTAATTAATATTAGAATGTGTTTTATGTTTCATTATTTATAGAGGAAACTGAGGCCTAGAGAGAAGTGATTAGTCCATAGGCACAGAGAAAAATGATGTCAAAGCCAGCTTTAGAACCCATATCTCAATTTTATGACTCTTTAAATTTTTAAACCTTATTTATAATAGAAAATTTCAAATATATGTATATCTATATGTCTGTATATCACCTAGTTCCTATAATTACGTATTCATGATCAATCTTATTTCATCTATACCCCTACTGTCTTGCCCCCTACCATATTATTTTGAAGCAAATAGCAAAATATTTTGTCTATAATATAATCAAAATATTTCTCTAGATGGTTTTTGTGAAAATATAATACCATAATCACACCTAAAAATTAGTAATGACTCCTAAATACCATCAGTGATCTAGTCTGCATTCAGATTTCCAGTTGTCTCCTAAATGTCACGGTTTTTTCTTGCAGTTTGCTTGCTTGAATCAGGATCCAAATAAGGTTCACACATTACAATAGATAAATCTTTTAGTCTCTTTCTATCTATAGCTTTCCCTCCAGCATTTTTATATTCTTGTGATTGTTGAAAAAACCAGTTGTTTGTCCTATAGAGTTTCCTGCAGTTTTCATTTTGTTGATTGTATCCCTGTAGTTTAAGATGTTCTTCTCTTCTGTCTTCTGAATTTCCTATAAATTGATTATTGGATCTAGAGGCTTGATCAGATTCAGGTTTGATATTTTATTTTGAAAGACTACTTCATAGGTGATGTTGGGTTGTGTTTATCAGGAGGCACAAAGTGTCTGGTTATCTCTTCTTTTTGTGATTTTATAATAGCAATCATTGATTATTATTATTATTATTTGAAATAGGGTCTCTCGCTCAGGCTGGAGGGCAGTGGCACGATCTTGGCTCACCTGCAACCTCCGCCTCCTAGTGATTTTCCTGCCTCAGTCTCCCACATAGCTGTGATTATAGGAACGCACCACCATGCCTGTCTGATTTTGTATTTTAGTAGAGATGGGGTTTCACCATGTTGGCCAGGCTGGTCTTGAACTCCTGACCTCAAGTGATCCACCCACCTTGGCTTCCCAAAGTGCTAGGATTACAGGCATCAGCCACTGTTCCTGGCCTAGCAATCATTGATTTTTAATGCCTAGATACATTAATTTATTAGAGATTCCAAGGCCTTCCATTTACTGCCATGATGAAATATCAAGAATATAATTTACCCTTCCAACTTAACTAAAAAACCCAACATGATATATGAAACAGTGGTTTTCAGACATTGGACAATAGGCATAATAGGACTGTGATTCTTGGAGAAAGATAAGTAATGTCTGGCATCTAGTGAAAAATTACTGGACGTGCAAAGAAATGGGATAATATAACCCATAACAGATAACATTTAATTAATAGAAACGGAATTCAGGGCCGGGCGCGGTGGCTCAAGCCTGTAATCCCAGCACTTTGGGAGGCCGAGACGGGTGGATCACGAGGTCAGGAGATCGAGACCATCCTGGCTAACACGGTGAAACCCCGTCTCTACTAAAAAAAAAATACAAAAAACTAGCCGGGCGAGGTGGCGGGCGCCTGTAGTCCCAGCTACTCAGGAGGCTGAGGCAGGAGAATGGCGTGAACCCGGGAGGCGGAGCTTGCAGTGAGCTGAGATCCGGCCACTGCACTCCAGCCTGGGTGACAGAGCGAGACTCCGTCTCAAAAAAAAAAAAAAAAAAAAAAAAAAACGGAATTCAGAAATGACACATATCATAAAATTAGGAGACAAGGATATTAAAAAGCTGTGATAAAAATGCTTTACATGTTCAAGAAGTAGAGGAAAACACGAACATAACAAGGAGGGAAATGGAAGATATAAGGAAAACACCCAAGTCAAATTTCTAGAGATGAAAAATACAATATTTGAAATGAGAAGTACATTGGATGGGATTAACAGCAGACTAGACACAGTTGAATAACAAATTAGTACATTTGAAGGCATAACAATAGGAAGTACTCAAAGCACAGAGAAAAAGGATGAAAAAAATGAACAGGGCATCAGTGAGCTGTGGAACAATATCACGTGGTCTAATATACATGTAACTCCAATTGGAGAAGGGCAGGGACACCAGAAAAGTATTTGAAGAAATAATAGCTGAGAAATTTTCAGGTGCCCGAACAGGACCTGGAGACCTCTTTTTTTTTATTGTAATGAAAGACAGGATTGCTTCTCTGTCGATAAAGAGAACAGTTTCATCATGAGCAGGCAGAAAGCTATAATCAATAAACTAACCCTTTTAGACTACATAGTGACCTTCTGTGTTACATGTGTGTTGCTTTCCCCTTAGGACCGTCTGGAAAGTTTGTGATACTCGTCTTTTTATTTTACTTTTTTGTCTATCCTCGAATCTCTTATTCACTCTTAAAGTGATTCCCTTCCCTCACCACCATACCACCAAGTGCCCCTGGCTAACCTAAGAAGTCCTGTACCTGTTTCCTGAGCTGCTTGCCTGGGCTCCAGGGTCCTTTCATTCATCCATGCATCCATCTCCAGCTTTTCCTAATGAAATTTTGACTCACTTTGGTCCTGCCTATCAGCTCATCTTAAAAGCTAATTCTTGATAATTAATTCTAGAGATTTCTGATGGGTTAAGGTATAACACTAATAGGTTAACATTCACATTTAAAAGGCCATCCAGAGGTTTGCTTTAATTCCTATTTATTTAAGGCCTAGCTCAAATACAATCTTATTTATTCACCAATCACTTCTCTAGTGGTACCATGGGTCATGTACTGTGCTAGAATGAATAAGACCTAACTCTTGCCCTCTGGAGCCTCACATTCCTGAAAGACAGACTTACAAATACAAGTTCATGTAAATACTGTAAAGGAGGTATGAACAAAGGTTCTGAGCACTCAGTGGGGGAATTGTTTGCAGGACCTAGGGCACTCAAGAAGAAAGACTTTTGTAATGGGCCTGCAGGAGAAATAGGAGTGGAACAGTCTGAGAATGTGAAGAGAATACTGGGCACAGAAAACATCATCAAAGACACAGATAATGAAAAATGTCAATTGCTATTTGCTACGTCTTTCCTATGGTTCATGCACAAAGCTTTGCATACATTCTCTCAATTGACTCTCACAAATACCTTTTTAAATAACTGTCTTTATGATACGTACTTTACAGATCTGGAAACTGAGGCTTTGTGGGGAGAAATTCCAAAAGTTATCCAAGGTTGTCTAATATGGCAGAAGTAGGATTGGAACCAAGATCTGTTTGATTGCAAAACATATACTCTTAATCCTTAACTTACTAAAGAAAACTTGTGTTCAGAATATGGTAGGGTGAGGGCAAGGTAGTAGTAGGAGAGAAGTCAGGGAAGGTTTGTAGAGGCCAGACTTCTGAAGGGTTTTATATGTTATACATCCATGAAATAGCTTTTTTTAAATCCATTTTTGTCCCCTAACTCCCAAGCCAGAAGGAATCTTATTTTTTTTTTCTTAACCCCCAAGCATTTAATGTTTATATCTCACATCCATTTATAATTTTCCCCCCATTTCCCCATTTGCCATTAGGCAACACAGTTTTTTTTTTTTTTTTTTTTTTGAGACGGAGTCTGGCTCTGTCGCCCAGGCTGGAGTGCAGTGGCCGGATCTCGGCTCACTGCAAGCTCCACCTCCTGGGCTTACGCCATTCTCCTGCCTCAGCCTCCCGAGTAGCTGGGACTACAGGCGCCTGCCACCTCGCCCGGCTAGATTTTTGTATTTTTTAGTAGAGACGGGGTTTCACTGTGTTAGCCAGGATGGTCTCGATCTCCTGACCTCGTGATCCGCCCGTCTCAGCCTCCCAAAGTGCTGGGATTACAGGCTTGAGCCACCGCGCCCGGCCAGGCAACACAGTTTTAATCAAAGGAATTATTTCTTTTCTGAAAAACTGTATAAACCAGGCATGGTGATGTATGCCTGTAGTTCCACACACTCCAGAGATCGAGGTGGGAGGATCACTTGAGCCCAGGAGTTCGAGGCTGCAGTAAGCTATTATTGCGCCACTGCACTCCATCCTGGGTGAACAGAGTGAGACTCTCTTAAAAAAGATAACGAAAGAAAAAAATAATA
Source organism: Rhinopithecus roxellana (assembly GCF_007565055.1). Lineage (NCBI taxonomy): Eukaryota > Metazoa > Chordata > Mammalia > Primates > Cercopithecidae > Rhinopithecus > Rhinopithecus roxellana. The sequence goes on along the minus strand of NC_044551.1, from coordinate 154,467,053 downwards.
AAAATTATATATATTTAAATTATACAACTTGATTTGATAGACATATTGTGAAATAATCACCACAATCAGGGTAATTAACCAATCCATCATAGTTACCTTTTGTGTGTGTGTGAGAATACCTTTTGTGTGAGAATACTTAGGATCAACAACAAATTTTAAGTATACAGTGTAACATTGTTACTGATAGTCACCATGCCATACATTAACTCTCTAGAATTTATTCATCTTGCATAACTGAAACTTTCTACCTTTTGACCAACATGTTCTTATATCCTCTTTCCCTCAGTCCATGGTAAATTCTATGAATTTAACTATTTTAGATTCCACATATAAGTGACATCATACAGTATTTATTGTCAGGCCTCTGAGCCCAAGCTAAGCCATCCTATCCCCTGTGACCTGCACGTGTACATCCAGATGGCCAGAAGCAACTGAAGATCCACAAAAGAAGTGAAAATAGCCTTAAATGATGACATTCCACCACTGTGATTTGTTTCTGCCCCACCCTAACTGGTCAATGTACTTTGTAATCTCCCCCACCCTTAAGAAGGTTCTTTGTAATTCTCCCCACCCTTGAGAATGTACTTTGAGATCCACCCCCTGCCCGCAAAACATTGCTCCTAACTCCACTGCCTATCCCAAAACCTGTAAGAACTAATGATAATCCCAGTGCCCTTTGCTGACTCTCTTTTCGGACTCAGCCCGCCTGCACCCAGGTGAAATAAACAGCCTGTTGCTCACACAAAGCCTATTTGGTGGTCTCTTCACATGGACCTGGGGACCTCCCTTGGGAGATCAATCCCCTGTCCTCCTGCTCTTTGCTCCGTGAGAAAGTTCCACCTACATCTCCGGTCCTCAGACCGACCAGCCCAAGGAACATCTCACCAATTTTAATTCCAGTAAGTGGCCTCTTTTTACTCTCTTCTCCAACCTCTTTCACTATCCCTCAGCCTGTTTCTCTTTTCAGTCTTGGCGCCACACTTCAGTCTCTCCCTTATCTTAATTTCAGTTCCTTTCCTTTTCTGGTAGAGACAAAATTCCGGCGCTGGTCACGGACTTGGGAAGACAGTCTTCCCTTGGTGTTTAATCATGCGGGGACGCCTGCCTGATTATTCACCCACATTTCAGAGGTGTCTGACCACGTGGGGACGCCTGCCTGGATCCTTCACCCTTAGCGGCAAGTACCGCTTTTCTGGGGGGCAAAAACCCCCCAACCCCTTCTCTCCGTCTCTACCCCTTCCCTGCTTTTCTGGGGGGCAGGAACTCCCCGACCCCTTCTCTCCAGGTCTCTATCCCTTCTCCACTTTTCTTGGGGGGTGAGAACCCCCCGACCCCTTCTCTCCGTGTCTCTACCCCTTCTCCGCTTTTCTGGAGGGCAAAACCCCCCAACCCCTTCTCTCCATGTCTCTACCCCTTCTCTGCTTTTCTGGGGGGCAAGAACCCCCTGACCCCTTCTCTCCGTGTCTCTACCCCTTCTCCACTTTTCTGCAGGGCAAGAACCCCCCAAGCCCTTCTCTCTATGTCTCTATTCTCTCTTTTATCTAGGTGTGCCTCCTTCAGTATGGGCAACCTTCCACCTTCCATTCCTCCCTCTTCTCCCTTAGCCTGTGTTCTCAAAATCTTAAAACCTCTTCAACTCACACCTGACCTAAAACCTAAATGCCTTATTTTCTTCTGCAACTCTGCTTGGCCCCAGTACAAACTTGACAATGGCTCTAAATGGTCAGAAAACAGCACTTTCGGTTCCTCTATCCTACAAGACCTAAATAATTTTTGTCGTAAAATGGGCAAATAGTCTGAGGTGCATTACATCCAGGCATTTTTCACACTTCGTTCCCTCCCTAGTGTCTGTTCCCAATGCGATTCCTCCCAAATCCTCCTTCTTTCCCTTCTGCCTGTCCCTTCAGTCCCAACCCCAAGCATCTCTGAGTCTTTTGAATCTTCCTTTTCTGTGGACCCATCTGACCTCTCCCCTCCTCCCCAGGTTGCTCCTCGCCAGGCTGAGCTAGGTCCCAATTTTTCCTCAGCCTCTGCTCCCCTACCCTATAATCCTTCTATCACCTCCTCTCCTCACACCTGGTCCAGCTTACAGTTTCATTCCGTGACTAGCCCTCCCCAACCTGCCCAGCAATTTCCTCTTAAGAAGGTGGCTGGAGCTAAAGGCATAGTCAAGGTTAATGCTCCTTTTTCTTTGTCCGACATCTCCCAAATCAGTTAGTGTTTAGGTTCTTTTTCATCAAATATAAAAACCCAGCCCAGTTCATAGCCCATTTGGCAGCAACCCTGAGATGCTTTACAGCCCTAGACCCTGAAAGGTCACAAGGTTGTCTTATCCTCAATTTGCATTTTATTTTATTACCCAATCTGCTCCTGACATTAAATGAAGCTCCAAAAATTAAATTCTGGCACTCAAACCCCACAACAGGACTTAATTAACCTTGCCTTCAAGGTGTACAATAATAGAATAGAGGCAGTCAAGTAGCAATGTATTTCTGAGTTGCAATTCCTTGCCTCCACTGTGAGACAGACCTCAGCTACATCTCCAGCACAAAGAACTCCAAACGCCTGAACCACAGCTGCCAGGGGTTCCTTCAGAACCTCCTCCCCCAGGAGCTTGCTACAGGTGCCGGAAATTTGGCCACTGGGCCAAGGAATGCCTGCAGCCCGGGATTCCTCCTAAGCCGTGTCCCATCTGTGCAGGATCACACTAAAAATTGGACTGTTCAACTCACCTGGCAACCACTCCCAGACCCCCTGGAACTCCGGCCCAAGGCTCTCTGACTTGACTCCTTCCCAGATCTTCTTGGCTTAGCAGCTGAAGACTGACGCTGCCCTATCATCTTGGAAGCCTCTTGGACCATCACAAATGCTTTGGGTAACTCTTACAGTGGAAGGTAAGTCCGTCCCCTTCTTGATCAATACGGAGGCTACCCACTCCACATTACCTTCTTTTCAAGGGCCTGTTTCCTTTGCCTCCATAACTGTTGTGGGTGTTGATGGCCAGGCTTCTAAACCCCTTAAAACTCCCCAAGTCTGGTGGCAACTTGGGCAGTACTCTTTTAAGCACTCGTTTTTAGTTATCCCCACCTGCCCAGTTCCCTTATTAGGTTGAGGCATTTTAACTAAATTATTTGCTTCCCTGACTATTCCTGGGCTACAACCACACCTCATTGCCACCTTTTTCCCCAGTTGAAAGCCTCCTTCACATCCTCCATTTGTATCTCCCCACCTTAAACCACAAGTGTAGGACGCCTCTACTCCCTCCTTGGCAACCGATCATACACCCCTTACTATTCCATTAAAACCTAATCACCCTTACCCCGCTCAACGCCAATATCCCATCCCGCAGCACGCTTTAAAAGGATTAAAGCCTGTTATCACTCACCTGTTACAGCATGGCCTTTTAAAGCCTATAAAGTCTCCTTACAATTCCCCCATCTTACCTGTCCAAAAACTGGACAAGCTTTACAGGTTAGTTTAGGATCTGCGCCTTATCAACAAAATTGTCTTGCCTATCCACCCCGTAGTGCCAAACCCATATTCTCTCCCATCCTCAGTACCTCCCTCCACAACCCCTCCATAACCCATTATTCTCTTTTGGATCTCAAACATGCTTTCTTTACTATTCCTTTGCACCCTTCATCCCGGCCTCTCTTTGCTTTCACTTGGATTGACCCTGACACCCATCAGGCTTAGCGAATTACCTGGGCTGTACTGCCGCAAGGCTTCGTGGACAGCCCCCATTACTTCAGTCAAGCCCAAATTTCTTCCTCATCTGTTACCTATCTCAGCATAATTCTTCATTGAAAACACACGTGCTCTCCCTGATGCTTGTGTCCAGCTAATCTCCCAAACCTGAACCCCTTCTACAAAACAACTACTCCTTTTCCTCCTAGGCATGGTTAGGTACTTCCTCCTTTGGATACCTGACTAAACCATTATGTAAACTCACAAATGCAAACCTAGCTGACCCCATAGATCCTAAATCCTTTTGCCACTCCTCTTTCTGCTCCTTAAAAACAGCCCTAGAAGCTGCCCCCACACTGGCTTTCCCTAACTCATCCCAACCCTTTTCATTACACACAGCCAAAGTACAGGGCTGTGCAGTCAAAATTCTTAACAAGAGCCAGGACTACGCCCTGTAGCCTTTCCGTCCAAACAACTTAACCTTACTGTTTTAGGCTAGCCCGCCACATTATTCCTGATACCACACCTGACCCCCATGACTGTATCTCTCTAATCCACCTGGCATTCACTCAATTTCTCTGTATTTCCTTCTTTCCTGTTCCTCACCCTGATCATACTTGGTTGATTGATGGCAGTTCCACCAGGCCTAACCGCCACGCACCAGCAAAGGCAGTCTATGCTATAGTATCTTCCACATCTATCATGGAGGCTACCACTCTGCTGCCCTCCACTACCTCTCAGCAAGCTGAACTCATTGCCTTGGGCCCTCAAGCTTGCAAAGGGACTATGCGTCAATAAAATTAAATATTTATACTGACTCTAAATATGCCTTCCATATCCTGCACCACCATGCTGTTATATGGGCAGAAAGAGGTTTCCTCACCACGCAAGGGTCCTCCATCATTAATGCCTCTTTAATAAAAACTATTCTCAAGGCCACTTTACTTCCAAAGGAAGATGGAGTCATTCACTGCAAGGGCCATTAAAAGGCATCAGATCCCACTGCTCAAGGCAACACTTATGCTGATAAGGTAGCTAAAAAAGCAGCTAGCTTCCAGCTTCTATCCCTCATGGCAGTTTTTCTCCTTCTCATCTGGTCACTCTCATTTACTCCCCCACTGAAACTTCCACCTATCAATCTCTTCCCACACAAGGCAAATGGTTCTTAGACCAAGAAAAATATCTCCTTCCAGCCTCACAGGCCCATTCTATTCTGTCTTCATTTCATAATCTCTTCCATATAGGTTACAAGCCGCTAGCCTGCCTCTTAGAACCTCTCGTTTCCTTTCCATCGTGAAAACCTATCCTCAAGGAAATCACTTCTCAGTTGTTCCATCTGCTATTCTACTACTCCTCAGGGATTGTTCAGGCCCCCTCCCTTCCCTACACATCAAGCTCGGGGATTTGCCCCTGCCCAGGACTGACAAATTGACTTTACTCACATGCCCTGAGTCAGGAAACTAAAATACCTCTTGGTCTGGGTAGACACTTTCACTAGATAGGTAGAGGCCTTTCCCATAGGGTCTGAGAAGGCCACTGCAGTTATTTCTTCCCTTTTGTCAGACATAATTCCTCTGTTTGGCCTTCCCACCTCTATGCAGTCTGATAATGGACTGGCCTTTATTAGTCAAATCACCCAAGCAGTTTCTCAGGCTCTTGGTATTTAGTGGCTCCTGGATTTACCTCAAATTGCCACCCTTAAGTCTCTCTTGAAGTGGATCTTCAGTGGCAAGGTACCCTCCAATACTTTCACCCTGATGAAGTCCTATTCTTTACTTTTATACTCACTCTTATTCTGGTTCCTGTTCTTATGCCACCCTCTACCTCTCCTCAGCTATCTCCACCACACTATCAATCTCTCTCTCTCCTAGCCGTTTCTAATCCTTCTTTAACAAACAGTTGCTGGCTTTGCATTTCTCTTTCCTCCAAAATTGCTGAGGCCTTGACTTACTTACTGCTAAAAAAAGAGGACTCTGTATATTTTTAAATGAAGAGTGTTGTTCTTACCTTAATCAATCTGGCCTGGTATATGACAACATAAACTCAAGGATGGAGACCAAAAACTCACCAACCAAGCAAACAATAATGTTGAACCCCCTTGGACACTTAATTGGACGTCCTGGGTACTCCCAATTCTTAGTCCTTTAATACCTATTTTTCTCCTTCTTTTATTTGAACCTTGTGCCTTTCATTTAGTTTCTCAATTCATACAAAACCTCATCAAGGCCATCACCAATAATTCTATATGACAAATGCTCCTTCTAACAACCCCACAATATCACCCCTTACCACAAAATCTTTTTTCAGCTTAATCTCTCCCACTCTAGGTTCGCATGTCGCCCCTGATCCTGCTTGCAGCAGCCCTGAGAAACATCACCCATTATCTCTCCATACCACCCCTAAAAATTTTTGCTGCTCTAACACTTTACCATTATTTTTTTTTATTAATATAAGAAGACAGGAATGTCAGGCCTCTGAGCCCAAGCTAAGCCATCCTATCCCCTGTGACCTGCACGTTTACATCCAGATGGCCAGAAGCAACTGAAGATCCACAAAAGAAGTGAAAATAGCCATTTCCTGCTTTGACTGATGACCTTCCACCACTGTGATTTGTTCCTGCCCCACCCTAACTGATCAATGTACTTTGTAATCTCCCCCACCTTTAAGAAGGTTCTTTGTAATTCTCCCCACCCTTGAGAATGTACTTTGAGATCCACCCCCTGCCCACAAAACATTGCTCCTAACTCCACTGCCTATCCAAAAACCTATAAGAACTAATGATAATCCCAGTGCCCTTTGCTGACTCTCTTTTTGGACTCAGCCTGCCTGCACCCAGGTGAAATAAACAGCCTTGTTGCTCACACAAAGCCTGTTTGGTGGTCTCTTCACACAGACGCGAATGAAATTTATCTTTCTATGTTTGGCCTATTTCATAATGTTCTCCAGGTTCATTCATATTGTCACAAATGGCAGGATTTTATTCTTTTTAAAGGCTGAATAATATTTCATTGTACATGTATACCACATTTTCTTTATCCATTCATCTGTCAATGGACATGTAAGTCATTTCCATATCTTGGTCCTTGTGAATAATGCTGCAGTGAACACAGGAATGCAGGTATCTCTTCAAGATCCTGATTTCACAAAGGAATTATTTCTTGTCACCTTTATCCCATACAATACTCCACTCATTTAGTGAATGTGCTCTACTCACAAGGAAGGAAGGAAGAAGGGAGGGAGGGAAAGAAGAAAAGAGAGAGGCAGTGAGGGAGGGAGGGAGAGAGGGAGACCTGTGGATTGTAGAAAGTTTAGGCATTTGGGCTTTGCATTTCTTTTATTTATTTATTTTTGAGACAGGGTCTCACTGTTGCCCAGGCTGAGTGCAGTGGTGCGATCACAGCTCACTGCATCCTTGACCTACTGGGCTCAAGTGATCCTCCCTACTCTCAGCCTCCCCTGTAGCTGGGACTACAGATGCATGTCACCACACCTGGCTAATTTTCTCTATTTTGTAGAAACGGAATCTCACTCTTTGGCCCAGGTGGGTCTTGAACTCTTAACTCAAGCAATCCTTCCACCTTGGCCTCCCAAAATGCTAGGATTACAGGTGTGAGCCACTGTGCCCAGCTGCAATTCTTTAAGAAGTTGTGGTTGCCTTGGAGAAATTGGAAACTCTCAGATTCTTAGGCCATCCCTATATACTAGTTGGTAAGTCATAACTCCAGCATTGCCTCCTGGGTTTCAGTGTGCATGACATCAATATGGGACAAGCCACCTGAGTTTTCTGCCAAAACTTACAGGAAAATCTGGGCTGAGCCACAAATATTATGAGCTCTAACCCAGGGACATAGCAGCTCTCCCTGTAGTTCTTGCTGATTTCTAGATGTTGTGGCTCCCTTGTCTGGGATCTGTTTGGTGTTTAGCACATAGCCATAAATCAGCCTTGTGTCCTATGGGTAGGCTAGGGCTGGAAAGTAGAGGGAGGGAGAGCAACTGGAGAGACCTAGAGATGTTAGCTGAGAATGTGCAAACCAAGAAGGAAGACAGGAACCGAGGCTATCTACATACCTTTTTCTATAGACAGGTTCACTGTGTAGACCTTTTTCTAAGCGGCCTGGTTGTGGCCTGTGGCCCATTAGTTGTGTCTGCAGAAGAAATTGAGCCTTTTCTTAAGCCTCCTTCCTTCAAATTCCTAGACCTGGAGCATACCTAAACCTCAGTTTTACCCCTTTCCCTACACAGTAGAGAATGAATCACCTGATTTAGAATCAGGGAATGTGGGTTCAGGTACCGTCAGCTACTCAGTGTGTGACCTTAGGCAAGTCACATAGTCTCTCTGAGCTTTGGCTTTTTTTTTTGAGACGGAGTCTCGGTCTGTCGCCCAGGCGGGAGTGCAGTGGCCGGATCTCAGCTCACTGCAAGCTCCGCCTCCCGGGTTTACGCCATTCTCCTGCCTCAGCCTCCCGAGTAGCTGGGACTACAGGCGCCTGCCACCTCGCCCGGCTAGATTTTTGTATTTTTTAGTAGAGACGGGGTTTCACTGTTTTAGCCAGGATGGTCTTGATCTCCTGACCTCGTGATCCGCCCGTCTCGGCCTCCCAAAGTGCTGGGATTACAGGCTTGAGCCACCGCGCCCGGCCGAGCTTTGGCTTTTTCAACAGAGTTGGAGTTATACCTCCAGTCCTGCCACTGTGCCCCCTCTGCCCCCTCCCCCCGCGTGCCTCCCCCTTCCCCATCCCATAGTTGTTGGAAGAATGAAATGAGATAATAGGGTTGAAAGTGTTTTGTGAATGGTCAAGCTCTGTGCAGTTCATTGTAAGGGAGGAGGAGGAGGTTGTGGTTTCCTGAGGGGGATTTGGGTTGCATGACCCTATTGAGTAAGCCCTTCTTTCTGTGCTGCCTAAAGTGCCACCAGGTGGCAGCAGGATCCTGTCTTTGCTTGTCTTTAGTGGAGGATAAATCTTGGAGAAGATAGGAAAGGCCTTTGGATGCTGTTTGCTCTAGCCTGCAAAGGTTATGAGAATTTATTTCTTTACCACTGCCTACATTTCTCACTCCACCAAATCCCTCTGGTTAATATTAAATACTTCCCCAAAGGACTCCCCCACCCGCTTTCTTTTTTTTTTTGAGATGGAGTCTCGCTCTGTCGCCCAGGCTGGAGTGCAGTGGCGTGATCTTGGCTCACTGCAAGCTCCGCCTCCCAGGTTCACGCCGTTCTCCTGCCTCAGCCTCCTGAGTAGCTGGGACTACAGGCGCCCACCATCACGCCTGGCTAATTTTTTGTATTTTTAGTAGAGACGTGGTTTCACCATGTTAGCCAGGATGGTCTCGTTCTCCTGACCTCTTGATCCGCCTGCCTCGGCCTCCCCAATTGCTGGGATTACAGCCGTGCACCGCGCCCGGTCAGGAGCCCCATTTTTTAAACTAGAATCTCAGGACCCTTTCTCCACTTTTGAAGAGGCACAAGGAAGGGAAATAATTTGTACAATATTAAACAATTCGTTCATTTGAGAAATAAGACTTCAGTTTAGGTTTCTTCCTGTGGGTGCAGTCCTTTTGAAAATGTATTTTCAAGATGTTTTGGAAGGCTTGAAGCAGCTTTGTTTCTTTCAGTGGAGGGGATTTTGAGGGCCTTTTGAGACAGAGGGAAATAGGAAACCTGTCTGTAGCATTCATCTGAAAATCTTTTGAAGTGTTGCCTTGATTAAGAAACTGATTGGGGTACCTTATTAGGAACCACCAAGTATCTGAAAGGCACGTATGCTAGATGGAGTGCGACAGACACCTCAGGAGAGAGAATCCATGGTGCATTGTTTTAAGGGCTGCATTTCAGAATATGGAGTTTTGCATCAGACTTGCCTTCCTGATTATATTCTCCTCAGAGGCAAATGTTCAAACGAGACTATTGTCAGTACACACTGGCTTATGGCAAAGGAAGGTGAGAATGAGGGAAGCCAACCTTAACCATTTGCTATTGATAATCCACATAAGGTGGCAGAGTAACAGAAATAAAAGCATATGGACTTGAGAGTCCAACAGATGCTGGTTCAAAGCCTGCCCCAGTTACTTACTTTTACAGGTAATTTTGATAGGTTCCAGTTTTCTTATAAAATGGGGGCAATAAGACCTACCTTGTTAGCTGTGTAAGCTTTGACAAGCTATTTAGCCTCTGTGCAACTCAATTATGTCTGTATAATGAGGGTAATAATCAAATGAAAAGTCCTACTTCATGACTATTCATGACATATAATAAGCACTTGGTAAACATTAGCTGTTATTTTTGGTGTTATTATTATCATCACCATAGAGGGTTGTTAAGAGGATTAAATGAGACAGTATATGTAAAGGTTTTAAAGAGAGCAGACACTCAATAAAGTGGCATTTATTTATATGTAACTAATAACCACAGCGATGTAGATAGTATTCACCATAAATGAACCTGCTTATGATGTAAGTACGAGAGTATTATTTTGTCTTTTTTTTTAATGTTTATTCTTACTCCATTATTTGAGGATATTCTTGGCTTTTTAAAATAGGATCTATCTTTTTTTTTGTAATCTAGCGGCAATAATAATGATTAACATTTATTGACCCCTTTTTATATGCCAGACCGTGTGCTTTATGTATATTGTCTTAGGAGAATTTGGTAACTTGTTTAAGTCCATACATCTACCAAGTGATAGAACTGGGAGTTGAACCCAGACAGTGTGATTCTAGAGTCTGTTTTCTTTTATACTATCCTGCCTACTTAATGAAACATTTGGACTAAGAGGATCCCATATTTTAGCAATAGAATTATATCTTGTGGCTGAAAGATATTTAAGAATTAATCATAAAATTTGTAATACATATGAGGCATAATAAAAATGTTCATTACCAATGATCTGGCAGATCCACTTTTGGATATCTAACCTCAGGAAATAATCCAAAATACAGTCACAGTTTTATGGATAAAGGTGTTCATCACAGTGTTATTTATATTATAATTTGGAAAAGTTTTAAGGCACTCTAAACATCTGACCAAGGAATGGTTAGTAAAATATGGTATATCTACTTGATGAATTATTATGGAGGTCTTAATAATTGTAAATGGTGATACTGTTTACAACTTTGTAAGAAAACAGATACTGTATGTATGTGAAGTCATGAGAAGATAAGTAATAGATGTTTTCTTTTTCTTTCTTGTATATTAATCTTTTATTTCCTTATTCCAGCAAGATGAATAGATCAAAGGGATTCTCAGTCCTTTTATACACTAGGAGTTGGGGAATTGGGGTAATTTTTTTTTTTTGAGACGGAGTCTTGCTCTGTCTCCCAGGCTGGAGTCAGTGGCGCGATCTCGGCTCACTGCAAGCTCCACCTCCCGGGTTCACGCCATTCTCCTGCCTCAGCCTCCCAAGTAGCTGGGACTACAGGCGCCCGCCACCGCTCCCGGCTAAGTTTTTGTATTTTTAGTAGAGACGGGGTTTCACCGTGGTCTCGATCTCCTGACCTCATGATCCGCCCGCCTTGGCCTCCCAAAGTGCTGGGATTACAGGCGTGAGCCACCGTACCCGGCCCGAATTTGGGTAATTTTTAAAGGTTGAATCTTCTCTCACCAATAGGAAGTCTCAGGGAATCTTTTCTTTACTCAGCAAGTAGATTTGGCCCATTGGTGGACACTTAGGGAGAGTCAAAAGATAAAAAGTCCTGAATCTTCTGGTGAGATACTCACAGTTTTGTTAGCAACAAGTTTGTAGCCAGGAAGCGGAGTGGTATATGTAGAATTAGAGAAGGGCTGGGCAACAGGAATAGACTTTGTATACATGCCCTGAGGGGACCCAAGGACTGAAGGGACAGTGTGGCAGAGCTGAAACACAGAGGGGTTAAGTGGCATGCTTAGGGCAGCACAGTGAGACCATGGGAAGAGTTGGAATGAGAGTCCTTGGACTCCTGGCTTCCAGAGACATTGATAGTCCCCATCTCTCCAACGCCAGAGGCAGTTTTGTTGTAGCTCTAAATGTATGAGTAAGTGGATGCTCCTTGTGGCCTCTCAGAAGGATGGGTAAGCATATGAATGGTTTCTCACTAGTTGTTCTATAGAGGAATTGAGGAGCCTTCACATAATACCATAGATCAAGTTTCCACTCAGTTATTGACTTAGAAACCATATCTCAGACTCATTCCACGAAGCTAGAAGCCCAGCATTTTCATTAGCTCTAAAATCAGATTTAACATCTGCTAGTGAAAGCTCCTGGCTGAAGCTCTTCCAGGAACAACTCGGAAATCCTGGTTTCATACTTCTCTCAATTCCTTTTAATCAGAGACAGGGCATTTTTTGAAGCCATATGGGTGAGGAGGGGCTTTATCTGAAAATGTCCATGAAATGTTCCAAGGTTATGGCAGGCGTGATTAGCTTATATATGTCTTTCTAAGAGTCTGAGAGATGAATGCTGAAGTTCCTCATTAGTTTGGGAAGGCTGAAAGCCTGTTTATTCTGTGTAATAAGATGATTGCATGCCATTTGGATACCCATTCCTCTGGAAGATCCTCACCTGAAGAGACTGGCTTAATGGTATGGTAGATAGCAGACAGAACTGTTGGTCAAGGCCAGTCAGGGATGCTGGATTTGAACTATAGGTTTGCAAATTTACCAATCTGTCTAGTCTTTCTCAGTGATCATGTACCTACCTCCTGGATTTCTTGGAGAAGCTAGGGAATTAGATTCTGATGAAAAGGCATAGTCCTACTCTGCCTCTTTCTAAATACCTAACCATGTTGTAATTGTCTGGATTACTGACATTGCCCCCTCAGGAAGTGCATTCATCAAGAGCAGGGATCCAATCTTACTGTTCTCTTTATCCGCAGTGTCAGGCAGATAACTTGGTGGGTATTCAGTAAATGATAGTTGAACAATGAATGAAAGAGGATGGAATTTGAAGCTGGACAGATCAGAATTCACCACTGTGTGACTTCAGGCAACTTGCTTAATTAACGGTTTTAAAATTTGTAAATTGGAATAGCATCACTTACTTACAAGAGTGTTTTTAGGATTAAGTTAATGAATGGAGGGACCTGTTAAGTGATGTTCCTTTGGATTCTGATACAGTAACAGTAACGAAGGTTGGAACATAGAATCACAGAATTACAAAGCAACTAAGAGAAAACTAGCCTCTTTTCTGCCTGGCTAAGTCCTAATCCTTTGGTTATCAGTTTAAAAATTATTTCTTCCAAGAAGTTTTTCTTATCTACTTCCTGTCCCCATTGTCCCCTGAGTAGGTTAATTCCTCCTAAGTACCTTCATAATGTTATATTTTCTCTGTTACAGCACTTGTCACAGTTCTTTTTTTTTTTTTTTTTTCTGAGATGGAGTTTCACTTGCCACCCAGGCTGGAGTGCAATGGCGTGATCTCAGCTCACCACAATCTCTGCCTCCTGGGTTCAAGTGATTCTCCTGCCTCAGCCTCCCGAGTAGCTGGGATTACAGGCGGCCACTGCCACACCTGGCTAATTTTTTTTTTTTTTTGTATTTTTAGTAAAGATGGGGTTTCACTATGTTGACCAGGCTGGTCTTGAACTCCTGACCTCAGGTAGTCCGCCTGCCTCAGCCTCCCAAAGTGCTGGGATTACGGGCGTGAGCCACCACGCCCGGCCTTATCACAGTACTTTTAAAGTATTATCTCTGTTAGACTGTAAACTCCATGAGGGCAGGGATTATGTCAGTCTTGCTCACCATTGTATTTAAGCACATAGTAGACATTTATTAAATATTTATTGATTGAATGAAGCAGGGGCTTAGGAAGGATAGGTAATTTGCCCAAAGCACAAGCTAGATTCCATGTCTCTTGACTCCTTGCAGCACAACTGTCTCATGAACAGGCATTTTGGATTCTCAGGTTTTTTTTTTTTTTTTTTTTTGAGACGGAGTCTCGCTCTGCCGCCCAGGCTGGAGTGCAGTGGCCGGATCTCAGCTCACTGCAAGCTCCGCCTCCCGGGTTCACGCCATTCTCCTGCCTCAGCCTCCGGAGTAGCTGGGACTACAGGCGCCCGCCACCTCGCCTTGGCTAATTTTTTTATATTTTTAGTAGATACGGGGTTTCACTGTGTTAGCCGGGATGGTCTCGATCTACTGACCTCGTGATCCGCCCGTCTCGGCCTCCCAAAGTGCTGGGATTACAGGCTTGAGCCACCGCGCCCGGCCGGATTCTCAGGTTTTTTAAAAAAAGTTTTTGTCTTTTTCTCCTTCATTAAGAAAAATTATATAAGCATTGTATGTTCTTAGTAGAATATTTAGGAAATACAGTTAAGCAAAGAGACAAAAAGAAAGAGGGAAGGACTTCAAAAGGCACGGTGCAGATTTTTTTTTTTTTTTTTTTTTTTTTGAGATGGTGTTTGCTCTTGTTGCCCAGACTGGAGTGCAATGGCGTGATCTCGGCTCACTGCAACCTCAGCCTCCTGAGTTCAAGCAATTCTCCTGCCTCAGCCTCCCAAGTAGCTGAGATTACAGGTGCCCACCAGCATGCCTGACTAATTTTTTTTGTATTTTTAGCAGAGACGTGATTTTGCCATATTGGCCAGGCTGGTCTCAAACTCCTGACCTCAGGTGACCTGCCTGCCTCGGCCTCCCAAAGTGCTGGGATTACAGACATGAGCCACAGAGCCTGGCCACGATGCAAAGATATTAAGAAAATCTTAAAGCTAGTGAATAAAAGCCACATTATCTTAGAAAGAATGAAAAACAAAAGACAGTTGGTTTCCCAACTGAAATTATGGAAGACAATAGAATGACACCTTTAAAATAATGGAATAAATAACTGTCAATCTGTAATTCTATATCTGGTGAAAATATTCTTTAAAGGTAAAAGTTAAAAAACACGCATTCATTTTTAGACAAAGAAGTTGCTTGTTTACCCCTACTAGACAATGAGATAAGAATAATAAATAAAAGGTTATATGTACAGGAAAGGAATATAAAATTGTCATTATTCACAAACAAGGCCGAGCACAGCAGCTCACACCTGTAATCCCAGCACTTTGGGAGGCCGAGGTGGACAGATCACTTGAGCCCAGGAATTTGAGACCAGCCTGGGCAACGTGGTGAAACCCCATTTCTACAAAAATTCAAAAATTGGCTGGGCATGGTGGCACACATTTGTAGTCCCAGCTACTCTGGAGGCTGAGGTGGGAGGATCACCAGAGTCCTGGAAGGTTGAGGCTTTAGTGAACTGTGATTGCACCACTGCACTCCAGCCTGGGTGACAAAGTGAGACACTATCTCAAAAAAAAACAAAAACAAAAACCAAAAAAACGAAAAACAACCCAACATGATTATGTCCACAGAAAATTCAAAAGAAGCTACAGGTGAATCATTAGAATTAGTAAATGAATTTAGCAAGAGCTCAGAATACAAGTCAGCATAAAAATTGCTGGTATTTTAATATACCAGCAACAAATAATTAGAAAATCAATAGTACTGATTGAGTTTTACCTTAAAAAAAAAAAAAAAAAGGCAGCAAGCTGCAACAAGTAGGAAAGAAATAAAGACACATTACCCAAAAGTCTTATCACATCACCTGGGGATAAACACTGTTAATGTTCTGGGATACTTTCTTTCAGACATTTTCCTGAGTGTTATGCACATGTGCGTGCGTGTGCACACACACATAAATTAAAATATTTGTCTTTGTTGTTGAGAAATGTCATAGAAAATAGGAAGGGTTTGTAACTGGAATTATTAGGAAACCAGGCTATCTAGTGACAGTGTCCAGAAGAAAGGGACACTGCTGCTGTGGAAAAGCAGAAAGCATCTTTGGAGACCCCAGGATATAGAAAATGGCCTCCAAATCAATAACTCAATAGCTTTTACTTTTAGGCTATATGTTTCCTTAATAGAGAAGGATTTGGCTCACTGAAAAAGATAAAGTTCTGCCTTGCATTGGCCTTTTAGAGAGAATCTGGTTCCTCTCATAGAATCATAATGGGGCCTGCTCTCCTGGAGGCTGGTTGCCCTGGAAGGCCTTTTGTTTCTAAAAGCTGTTCCAAGAACCTGTCAAGGCAATTAATTGAAAGTTAATAGAACATTTTCTTCGAGTCCCAGGACTTGTTCAGCTATCTTATTGGCACAACTCTTATTGGCAAATGACATTTGAGCTATAAAAGTCCACCTTGCCCTTGAGCTTCCTTGTGACCAACGTGTGTTTTTATTTGTCCTCCTGCCAGTGCAGGTATCCTGAGCTCTTATATTTCAGATGGAAATTTAGCTTTCTGCTTCTTCAGATACTAAATCTAGAGGGTATAGTCCTCATTTACTATTCAGATCCACACACCAATTTCAAGCAAAGATTTGTCATCCCAGATGTTATTCTACACCTACAGTTTACGAGTATCTGTTGAGTTCCCCTACTTTGTGTCAGATGCTGTACTTGGCACTGGAGCTACTACAGTAGATAAGGTACAAGTCCTGCCTTTGAGGAATGCATGTTCCTTGAAGGCACACATGTAAACAGGTCTTTCTGGTACTGCATGGTAGGTATACATAGCGTGTGGGAGCAGTGACTAGGGGATCCTAATAGCCCTGGGGAATTAAGAGAATGTTGTTGAGAAATGTTTAAGTGGAATCTTCAAGACTCAGAATTTCATGACTTATTGACAGTACTATAATCCCTGTGTAATTAGGATTATTTCTTTATGTTCTCATTGGATAATTAGTAGAACATAGGTTTGAAAACGTTCTGGCATTTAATAAGTAAGTAATGACTGCCTGACTCGTTTTTCGTTTTCTTTTTTTAGAGACAGGGTCTTGCTCTGTTGCCCAGGCTGGAGTGCAGTGGCATGATCATAGCTCACTGTAATCCTGAGCTCCTGGGCTTAAGTGATCCTCTTGCCTCAGCCTCCTGGTTAGCTAGGTGCATGCCATCATGCCTGGCTAATTTCTAAATTGTTTTTGTAGAGACAGGGTCTTGCTCTGTTGTCCAGGCTAATCTCAAACTCCTGATTCAAGGAATCCTCCTGCCTTGGCCTCCCAAAGTGCTAGGATTACAGGTGTGAGCCACTGTGCCTGGCCCTAACGTGTTTTTTAAAGAAGTAACTTTCGAGATCTATATGTATTAAATTCTTTTTCCATGCCTAGCACTGGTCTTTGAAAGTTCACAGTCTAGCTGAGAACAGGGTTATCTACCTAAAATAGAGAATAGCAGGAAACAGTCAATGACCAGATGCAACAGATATGCTTCTGTCACTAACATCACACATCTTTTCTTTCTTTTTTTTTTTTTTTGAGGTGGAGTCTTGCTCTGTCACCCAGGCTGGAGTGCAGTGGCACGATCTTGGCTCACTGCAAGCTCCGCCTCTCAGGTTCAAGCGATTCTCCTGCCTCAGCCTCCCATATAGCTGGGACTACAGGCGCCCACCACCACGTCCGGCTAATTTTTTGTATTTTTAGTAGAGATGGGGTTTCACCATGTTAGCCAGGATGGTCTCGATCTCCTGACCTCGTGATCTGCACACCTTGGCCTCCCAAAATGCTGGGATTACAGGCATGAGCCACTGTGCCCGGCCCCATCACACATCTTTTCATTCCCTCAGGTGAAACACTATCCCAGCCTAACAAGGAGCTTGATTTGGGTGCAGAAACAGGAGAGAGAGACCTGTCTTGCCTCCCTTATCCAACTGGAAATATTCATCTTCTTCTTTCTTCAATTTATTGCATGATCACATTTATTGCATGATCACATTTATTGCATGGGTGACTTCAGGAAGGATTTTAGGGATTCCCGGAAATAATCAGTCTTGAAATACTCCCCTCTTCTTCTTTCATCTAGGATGCTTCCTCTTCTCTCAGTATATTCTCACTTATGGGTATAAAGGTAAGTTGAGTCCTCCTTTGATATTAACTCTGCCTTCAGTTACCCTTAACTTTCCTTTAGTCAGCTTTCAACCTAGCCTGAAGGGAAGCCTTTGGCACCCTTGTGTACATGTTGATGGGAATGTAAATTAGTACAGACATTGTGGAAAACAGTGTGGAGGTTCCTCAGAAAATTGAAATTAGAACTACTGTATGCTCTAGCAATACCATTCATGGGTATATATCCAAAGAAATTGAAATCAGCATATCAGGGGTATATCTGTACTCTCATGTACATTGCAGCATTATTCATAATAGCCAAGATATGGAATCAACCTAAATGTCCATCAGTGGATGAATGGATAATGAAAAAATGTGACACACATACATAGACACACACACACACACACACACACACACACACACACACACATATATATATATACACACACACATACATACACACAATGGAATACTATTTGGCTTCATAAAGAAGGAAATCCTGTCATTTGCAACAATATAGATGAACCTGGAGGACATTATGCTAAGTGAAATAAGCCAGGCACAGAAAGACAAATACTACATGATCTTAGTTTTATGTGGAATCTTAAAAAGTCGAACTCATAGAAGCAGAGAGTAGAATGGTGGTTACCAGGAGCTGAGGGGTGGTTGTGGAACTGGGGAGATACTGGTCAAAGTTTCCAAATTTCAGACAGAAGAAATGAGTACAAGAGATCTATTGTCTCTCGTGGTGACTGCAGTTAATAGCAATGTATTGGATTGTTGAAAATTGCTAAGAGAGTAGATCTTAAATGTTCTCACAACAGAAAGTGATAAGTATGTGAGATGATGGATATTTTAATTAGCTTGATTTAACCATTTCATAACGTTATACATATATCAAAACACATTATTCACTGTAAATATATATATAATTTTTGTCAACTATACTGTAATTTTAAAAAGTAAATTAAAAAAGAAGGAAAGACTTCAAAACCAAGACAATGAATTTGCAGCTTGTACTTTTTCTATACCAAATACAGAGCTAAGTATATAGTAAGGGCTTAATATATTTTTCTTGATTTATTATTCTACAAAAAAACAAAGCTTACAGAAATAGAGATTGACTCTGTTCATTATGCTGATGAACTATGCTGTTCAGGCAGAGAGGAAACTTAGGGAACTTGTTGCAAGAATGTTTTAGCATTTTCTCATTCAGCTCTGGTTTACTGGACAGACATACTCAGGACAGTTTACTAATTCTTTGAGGGCATAAACACTTATTCATTCCACTAATAGTCTTCTTTTCTAGAAGCTTTTAAAGATATGAGAAATTATTCTCAATCCAAAATGATTTGAGGTTGGGGGATAGGAGGTTTTTGGAGTGCTGGCTAGAGGAACCTGTTTCCAGGACTATCTGGCAAACATGAAAGTCCAGTCTCCTAAAAGGCTTATCTGGCAACTGGAGAGAGGGAGGTGAGACCTTATTTCATACACTAGTTTGCTCAATGATAGACCAAATTGATGTGAACTATCCACAAATACTGCAAAAATACAGGAAATAAAGGCTGATTTTCTGAAGTCTTTCTGTGTTTCCTCTCATATATGAGTTTTATCCACAATACTTGGTTTATGCTTCCGTTATACCTTCTTCTCGAAGTAGCTACTTATAGACTTGTGTACACCTACCTGTCAGAATGTAAGCCCCTTAAAGGTGAGGGCATGCATTAAAAATACATTTAATTCACTACTTTTTAGAGGTAAAAATAAACACAAGAAAGACTATTATTGATAGTTATACCATTTGCTCAAGAAAAGTTGAAAAGAAAAAACAAAACATGTTTATGGAAGACAATTGCTCTTTTCTTTTTTTTTGTTTTTGTTTTTTGTTTTTTTTTTGAGACGGAGTCTCCTCTATCACCCAGGCTGGAGTGCAGTGGCAGGATCTTGGCTCACTGCAAACTCTGCCTCCTCGGTTCACACCATTCTTCTGCCTCAGCCTCCTGAGTAGCTGGGACTACAGGCGCCGGCCACCACGCCCGGCTAATTTTTTGTATTTTTAGTAGAGACGGGGTTTCACCGTCTTAGCCAGGATGGTCTTGATCTCCTGACCTTGTGATCCGCCCGCCTCGGCCTCCCAAAGTGCTGGGATTACAGGCGTGAGCCATGACGCCCGGCCGACAATTGCTCTTTTCAAGGAAAGAACACCATACTATTTAGTCATATACAGGAGATCTCTTCTGCGTGTTCAGGGTGCAAGTTGGGATTAGAGGAGACTGGGTATATGTATGTGGGTGAGAGGAGGGAGGAATATTAGAATTTGATGCCGTTTCCTGCTTTTGCTGGTGTGTTAGTTTGTTCTGAGTTGCTATAAAGGAATACCTGAAGCTGGGTAATTTTTATTTTTATTTGTTTTTATTTTTTATTTTTTTTAAGATGGAGTCTCACTCTATCCCCTAGACTGGAGTGCAGTGGCCGGATCTCAGCTCACTGCAAGCTCCGCCTCCCAGGTTTACGCCATTCTCCTGCCTCAGCCTCCCGAGTAGGTGGGACTACAGGCGCCCGCCACCTCACCCGGCAAGTTTTTTGTATTTTTTAGTAGAGACGGGATTTCACCGGGTTAGCCAGGATGGTCTCGATCTCCTGACCTCATGATCCACCCGTCTCGGCCTCCCAAAGTGCTGGGATTACAGGCTTGAGCCACCGCGCCCAGCCTGAAGCTGGGTAATTTTTAAAGGAAAGAGGTTTATTTGGCCCATGGTTCTGCAGGCTGTATAGGTATAGCACCAGCATCTGCTCAGCTTCTGGTGAGGCCTCAAGAAGCTTACAGTCATAGTGGAAGGTGAAGGGGGAGCTGGCATATGACATGGCGAGAGGGGAAGCAAGAGAGAGGAGGAGGTACCAGGCTCCGTAAACAACCAGCTCATCTGAACTAACAGAGCGAGAACTCACTCATCACCAAGGCAGTGGCACTAAGCCATTCATGAGGGATCTCCCCCCCCAACCCCCCATCCAACACCTCCCGTCAGGCCCTACCTTCAGCATTGGGGATCACTTTCTAACCTGAGATTTGGAGGAGACACACATCAAAACCACATCAAGTGGTTTGATCAGAATCATTTTAGTGATGGCAACTAGAATCATATTTCTTTTCTTTTCTTTTTATTTTTGAGACGGAGTCTCGCTCTGTTGCCCAGGCTGGAGTTCAGTGGCA
Source organism: Rhinopithecus roxellana (assembly GCF_007565055.1). NCBI lineage: Eukaryota > Metazoa > Chordata > Mammalia > Primates > Cercopithecidae > Rhinopithecus > Rhinopithecus roxellana. The sequence goes on along the minus strand of NC_044551.1, from coordinate 154,446,330 downwards.
TGATGTCCACTCACTGCAACCTCTGCCTCCTCAGTTCAAGGGATTCTTCTGCCTCAGCCTCCTGAGTAGTTGGGATTACAGGTGCTCACCACCACACCTGGCTAATTTTTGTATTTTTAATAGAGATGGGGTTTCACCATTTTGGCCAGGCTGGTGCGAACTCCTGACCTCAAGGGATCTGCCCACCTTGGCCTCCCAAAGTGCTGGGATTTACAGGCCTGAGCCACCATGCCCAGCCTAGAATCGGCATTTCTTTACCAAGTAAGTTAAGTAACATTTACAGCTACTGCCATGAGATGGTTGGATTTTATTTCGTTTGTGTGTTCTGCAGTGCTTTTGTTGTTCATTTATTCCAAAATGATAAAACAGAGAAGAGAAATCCTGAAGAGAATGAATAAAGAGAGAATAAGAGAAGAAGGGAAGGAGGAAGAGAGAAAGAGATTTTCAGGAGAGGAAAATGTGAAAGCGAATGTGCAAGAAAAAGCACAATAGAAAAATCATAGGTGTTCACAGAAACATTACTTTTTATTCAAAAGAAAATACAGTTCCTTTTTTTTTTTTTGAGACAGGGTCTCACTCTGTCACCCAGGTTGGAGTGCAGTGGTGTGATCATGACTCACTGCAGCCTCGATCTCCCAGGCTCAGGTGATCCTCTCATCTGAGTAGCTGGGACTACAGGTATGCATGACCACACCTGGCTAATTTTTTTGTATTTTTAGTAGAGATGGAGTCTCACTGTGTTGCTCAGGCCGGTCTTCAACTGAGCAAAAGTGATCCTCCCACCTTGGCCTCCCAAAGGGCTGGGATTACAGGTGTAAGTTGCTGAGTCCAGCTTACAGTTACATTTTTAACATACAAATAAGCTGCAGTTCAAATTTGATAGATACGGGGAAGGTTTGTTCTAGGAAGTGGTAAAGCTGGTCACAATTTAGTAACAGTGACTGAATTAATAGCTGAGAACAGTCTAGCTGATTCCCCTATGTAAGTAAGTCTGTGGGGATGAGGGCTCTTTTAAAAACGTTTAAGCCACAAGATATATGAGAAGGTTTTAAAAATCTGGCGCCAATTATAAAAATGCTACTGACAAAGTCTCTGAGATCCAGTGATAGAGTCATAAGGACTTCTATTTAATATACATAAAGAATTAGGGATTAAAAGCCACTTTGTGAGGAAAGCTGTATCTATATTGACCATTAATAAGTTAAAGCGATTTCTAGCATAATTGCTATACTAAAGAATTTGTGGCCAGTTCTAATAGCATTGTTAGTGAAAAAATGTACCGTTATCATAAACTAGAGATATGATTCAAGCATGGGAATTAATTGTAATTACAACACGTAGTTTAAATGTTAAGTTAAAACCAGCCCTTCAACTTTAGTCCAAACTTAGTTTGTTAATTAATTAATGAATTATAAGGGGGGATTTTCTGACTTGGCTAATTAATTGAATAGTTATATGATTGAAAGTTACAGTTTTCATATCTGAGAATAGAATTGCTTCAGTGCTAAGGAGGTATAGCAGTGCTTTTACTAGTATCTGTGAACGTTGTTCCCCAGCCATCACTGCTGCTTGCCTCTCTGTCTGCTTTCTCATTCTCATTCTTTGCCACAAATGATGGCGGCCAGGTTGTTTGAATTATTAGAGTTATTCTCTTAAGAGAAAAGGGGTGGTATGTGTGTTTTTGTATGTTGGAGGGTGTGTTGAATAGACATATGAGACCGGCAGTCTTAGCCTAAAGCAAAAGTGGGTATAAAGTTGCTATTTTTGGTTCTGGTTTCTTCTTTCTGCATCTTGCCCTATTCCCAACCATTACCTGTCCAGCTCCCATTCAAGAAGAGCTTTAGCATTAAGTATTATCAATTTTCATATACCTGTTGGTATACGAGCTAATCTTAAAGACCCCTTGGAGTCTGTGTGCGTAGTGGAGATGGCATTATTTTCATATCTTTCCCGAGGTGTGAAACACCAGCAGTGGTGAATAAGCACTACCAGGTCCTTTTGGAAATTTTTGTTGAGAAAGCCATAGAAGAGAGGGTTTATATATGTGGAAACCATAGCAACCAAGTGGCAAACTACAAATACCAGGTTGTGGTGGCAGCTCATCAGCACCTCATGATACCAATCAAAGATGACATTGAAGATATTCAGGGGCAGCCAGCAGGCTCCAAAGGTCACCATGATGGAAATCAACATTGTGTTGATCCTCTTGTTCTCATTGAGCCGGCTCTCATTTTCCCTCTTCTTGTCTATCTTCGCATTTCTCCTGCACAGGCAGATAACAATCTTCAAGTAGCAGATAAGGATGAAGGCTAGAGGAACAAAATACTGCAGCAGAAAAAGGGAGGTGGTAAAGAGCAGGCGGTCCTTTTTGGAGGGCCAGTTCTCCACACAGGCCACCTGGTGGGTATAGAGGTCAGTGGGGAGAGAGAGATTGCGGAAGGGCTCATCAGTGAGGTGGTAGGACAGGAAGAAGGGAATAGACAGCAGAAGGGAAAACAGCCAAATCAGTGTGATACTTCAGTAGGCATGAGTCACACTGGGCTTCCAGCCACGGGGGTTCACAATTAGCTGATATCTTTCGACAGCAATGAGTACAAGTGAGAATATGGACACAGAGATTGAGACACTCTGCACATAGGATGTGAGTTTGCACATGGTATCCCCAAATATCCAGTGGTCCATCAGAGTGTAGATGATAGTAAAAGGGATGCACATGACACACACCAAGATATTAGAGAGGGAGAGATTGACAATCAGTATGCTGGTGAAATTCTGAGCTTTTCTGTGCTTCTTAAAGATGATGATGATGAGAGAGAGGTTTCCAAAAAGGCCCCCAATTAAGACCACAGTATAGGCTATAAGTAATAGGAGTAAAGCTGAAGAAGGGGGTTGACAGGACTCAGTAAAAAAATGCTGAGTTGTTCTTTGTGCTGGTTGTATTAGATGCTGGGTGGTTTAGGGAAACTTCCATTATGTCAGGATTATAAGAAGAGATTTTATAAGCTTATTTGTCTTATGGGTGGATATTTTGACCATTAGTTCTTGGAAGGCACTTTGTTCTGAGGCATCTGATGAGAAATTAGTGGGGTTTAATCTTCCCTGATCTGTGTCTGTATTTGATGAAAACACGTGAATGACTTGAACATGCTCTTGAGACCCTAAAAAATGAAACAGAACCCAGAATATTAATGCAAGTTCTTAACAATATGGATAATTCTCTAGGGGTAGCAAAGTCCCTGAGAGGACAGAGAACAAATATCCAGGGGATCTCTCTGTACCTTTACCCTCCTCTCATCTCATCTCAGGTGCTTTCTTTGTCCCGCTAGTTTAGTCTTTAGAGCTCGTGAGGCAAGGAATGTAACAGCATCTTGCTAACTATAGAAGCAGCCAAATGTGTTTCTATCCCTATCAACTTCTGTTTTTCTTTTTTTTCTTTTTCGAGACAGAGTCTTGCTCCGTCACCCAGGCTGGAGTGCGGTGGTGTGATCTCTGCTCACTGCAACCTTCACTTCCCAGGTTCAAGCGATTCTCCTGCCTCAGCCTCCCGAGGCAGGAGATGGGGACTACAGGAGACTGGGACTATAGGTGCATGCCACTATGCCCAGCTAATTTTTTGTATCTTTAGTAGAGATGGGGTTTCACCATGTTAGCCAGTATGGTCTCGATCTCCTGACCTCGTGATCTGCCCACCTTGGCCTCCAAAGTACTGGGATTACAGGCGTGAGCCACCACACCTGGCTAACTTCTGTGTTTTTTTAGGGTCACCTGACTATGCACCCACTTGCTTCAATGGACTATAAAAAGTCAGGAGGATAGGGATTGTGCTGTGGAGGCCTGAGTACTGTGTTTGAAGTTGGATTCTGTTATGGTTTGTTTGAATGTTTGTGTTCCCTCCAAAATTCATGTTGAAACTTAATCCCCAGTGCAGCAGTATTAAAAGGCAGGGCCTTTAGGAGGTGACTAGGCCGTGAGGGCTCTGCCGTCATGAATGGATTAGGGCCTCATAAAAGGGCTTTATAAGGGCAAACTCACTCCTTTTATAAGGAGGCCCTAAGTGAGTTCGCCTCTTCTGTCCCTTCTGCCATGTGAGGACACAGCAACAAGGTGCCATTCTGGAAGAGAAGAACACTCACCAGACACTGAACCTGTTGGCACCTTGCTCTTGGACTTCCTAGCCTCCAAAATTGTGAGAAATAAATTTCTATTGTTTATAACTCTGTGATATTTTGTCTGTGTTATTTTGTTAAAGCATCACACATGGACCAAGACAGGTTCCAGTTGGAGCATCACTTCTTGGTATCAGTCTGACTTTGATGTAGGTCAGTTACCCTTCCTCCTCAGTTTTCTTTTCTGTAAAACAGGGATAAATAATATCTATCTATCTGAGTAGTTGTGAAGATTAAGTGAGAACACACATCTGAATTTGTCCCTAGCCCCAACATAGAGCACATAGTAGGTACTCAGTATATGTATGTTGAATAAAATTTGTCAGCTCTACTGCCCAGAGCCAGTCTACAGCCTTTATTTTGGGAGCCAGAATTACAGAACGTATCTAATATGGAATAGCGTATGCCTTCTCTTCTTTTCACTTTTTCCACTCTCTGGGATTGAAGCCATACGCAGTTTCTGGGTACATTGCTCAGATTTTGGAGATCAAGGCAAGGAAGGCAGCCAGTGTCTAGTGAGCTATTACCCAGAATTAACTTCATTTAAAGAGCATTCCTCCAATTCTTCCTTCTTGCAGATCCCTTCTTCTAACTTCCAGAGGAAAAGCAGGCTCTGATTCTATGGCTCAGCATAGTTTAGGGTGGTTATATTCAGTAGAATTATTCATACCAGGATGTACAACAGGCTTGAAGGATTCCTTGCCATTCAAAGTGCTGGGATTTCTGGCCCAAAGAGAAAACATGGAAAGACAGCAAAGGGGGAAAAAAAACTCCTCATCTTGGTTTATTCTTTAGGAGTTTGAGGAAAACAACATAAATAACGTTGATAAAGGGAACTGAGCAATAGGAATGAAAGGGAATGCAATTTTGTTTGCTATTTGAAATTATGATGGCCTGTTCTCACATTCTCTCTGAGATCTAAGGCTTAACAGTTTCTTATTGGAAAGAAATCACCTTAAGAATACTTAGGTCTGTCATGGTTTCAACAATGAAAAACACAATGAGGAACAGCATAAAAATACCACAGATTAACTGGGCATGGTGGTGTGCACCTGTAGTCCTAGCTACTTGGGAGGCCGAGGAGGGAGGATCCAAGGAACTGATCTGTGGCTCAGACGTGGTAAAAGAAAAACTTCAGCTGAATTAAATTTGAAGGAGTTTAATTGAGCAATGAACGATTTGTGAATCGGGCAGCCCCCAGAATCACAGCAGATTCAGAGAGACTCCAGGGATGCCTTGTGGTCAGAATAAACTTACAGATCAAAAAAAAGGGAAGTGATGTCCAGAAATTGGAGGTGAGGTACAGAAACAGCTGGATTGGTTACAGGTTGACGTTTACCTTCTTTGAACACAGTTTGAATGCTTAGCAGTCTATGAGTGGTTGAAGTATGACCGCTGGGACTGGCCAAGACTCAGCTATTGTTACAGGCGCATACTCCTAAGTTAGGTTTTCAATCTTGTCTGCCTATTAAGCTAGGTTACAGTTCATCCACAGGGACTCAAATGTAGAAGTACGGAGTCCTTCTCAAGCTATATTTAGTTTGCTTTAACAGATGCTATGTGGTAATATGTGAAATAGCAACATTTACAAATAATGGTATTCAAAAGGAAAGTTTAAGGCCTGGATGACTCATGAGACCCAGAGTTCACAGATATTGACCGAAGGAGAATTTCAAGTCAAATTTAAGCTCTCTATACAGTTGATAGATTAGAACTATACATGAGAGATAGAAAGCTTTGATTTCTAATTAGACACCTCCTGCCAAGCAAGCCTCACTTGAAGGAGGATAGGAATGAAAGGAAATAGGCATGAACTGCATATGTAGTTTGGTAAACTAGAATGAGCACTAGATTTCGTGTCAGGAGACATGTCCTGTTGTTTACTAGCCGTTTGATCTTGGGCAAGGCACTCTCCTCTTGGCCTCAATTTCTTTATCTGTCCAATGAAATAAAAAATAGCCTCCCTACTTCATACCTTGTTATAAAGGCCAATGAAATAATATATTTAAAACATTTTGAGAGGATTCAAAAATGACCTATCGGGTAGTATGCTTGTTACCTGGGTGATGAAATAATCCATACACCAAACCCTCATGACATGTAATTTACTTTTTTTTTTTTTTTTTTTTTTTTTTGAGACGGAGTCTTGCTTTGTTGCCAGGCTGGAGTGCAGTGGCATAATGTTGGCTCACTGCAACCTCTGCCTCCTGGGTTCAAGTGATTCCCCTGCCTCAGCCTCCCAAGTAGCTGGGACTACAGGCACGCACCACCACGCTCAGCTAATTTTTCTTTTGTATTTTAGTAGAGACAGGGGTTTCACCATGTTGGCCAGGATGGTCTCCATCTCCTGACCTGATGATCTGCCCACCTTGGCCTCCCAAAGTGCTGAGATTATAGGCGTGAGCCACCGCACCTGACCAACATGCAATTTACCTATGTAACAAACTGCACATGTGCCCCTGAACTTAAAAGTTTTTTAAAAATTAAAAAATTGTATAAACTGTTAAACCCTGTTCAAACCCAAGTGCTCATTATCGTTGTTGTTCTTCTTGTTGAATGTCTCAGACACTTGGACTGAACTGATCCAACCCTCATCCTCCAAAGAGCTATGAGTGCTTTCATATCTGCTATGCTGTTTATTTCTTCATCACCAGTTGTGTTAGGGAGGAGTGGGATTGTTATAGTTCCATTTCATAGAGGGAAAAACCAAAGTACACAAAAGTCCAAGGAGTTAGCTAAAACCAAACAAACCCAGCAAAGTCTTGTGTGTTTTTTCTTCCAACTCTTATTATCTACAAGAAAGAAAAGCTTCCTATGAATCTTGCAGGTTTTTTCTTTACAGATATGAAAACTCATATAATTTTGCAGGGTTCCTAGCAGATAGAGATGAGAATAAATATCGGGAGCCCTTGTGTTGCCTATTCTTGTCAATCTGGGCTGACTTCATAGTGAATGGGGATTATCTCAGCTTGGAGCTCAGAAAAGCCTGCAGGTCTGAAGGGCCTCATCTTAGGAGGGAATCAAAGGAGAGTGCTGGAGTTACATTATCCAGCACCCTCTACACCATACAGAGAAGATTAAATAGGAAAATGCCCAAATATAGGCTTTAAATGGCAATGTGGGATTTACACTTTACATACTTGGTAACTATTAAGTTAAAATATTTAAATCCTGCCTATCTGGAAGCAAAATAATACTAAGCCCTGGTTCATAAAAAAATTCTTGGGATACATTTCTATTTTAGGAGAGTTCATCTTTGGCTTGTTTGGTTGGAATTGACCCATGGAAGTGAGATCTCAAATTATCAAGTGACATTTTGCTAAAAAATATTAGTAGCATGTGGCAGCAATTAATCCTAAACCTTCCACTTGATTGTATCTATCTCATGAGGCACCTGCTTTGAACTAATTCAGTGTATGCCTTTTAATGTAAAAGTACAACATTATGTTAATTTTTTTGGGTAGTTTTGTGTTTAAAAGTTTCAAGATGAACAAAATAAGAGCATAATTCCACCAAAGTTTTTATGTGCGTATTTATTTCTGCATCTGAGTGTCATTTTGTTAGTGTGTATCTTTCTTCTGTCTCTTTATTCATATAATTCATTTTTTGAGGGGGAGGGAACTGGGGGTAGAGTTTGTGTATGTCTGCCTTTTGGTCTGTCTGTTTTTTTCCTTACCATTTATTCTCTTCCTCTCTTTCTGTCCATCTGTTTTATTCTCTCCTTTTGTTTTCCCCCTTTCCCTTAATTGTCCATAGCATAGAAAAATTGTATTTGACGTTACTTGTTATATTTCATTTGGGGCTTAGGTGCTTTGATCTGAAAGAGACTATAAAGGTCCTCTAATATATTCCTTCCATTTGACAGATATTGCAGCATTGCAGTTAAATATTAGTAGAACAGGGACCAGAGCCCAAGTCTTCTGGCTTCCAGAGAGTTCCGTGTTCTTTCCATGATTTTCTATTGCCTCCTGTTTTATATTTCTTATAACAAGTTCTGTATTTCCTGTTCTTAATGTTAAAAACAAAGAAGTAGAACATTTTCTATTTGTTTTATGTGAACAAAATTCTGTTATGTAACTTCAGAGAGTTTGTGGCTTTGGGTAAAGTTTTGTACGTCTCCCAACCCCCAAGTATATATGTGAGGATCCCAAAATAGGGTAGGACCACACTGTGAGCATCTCCCATAGAATTCTCTCTCCTTTTTCTTAAATCTCTAAGAATACAGATTCTGTGGTTGTGCCGATGCAGATAACGTCTCATACTCTTCAGGGCTTAATGATTTTTAAAGCACTGCATTGTTCATTAATTAATTCATCAACAATTCATGTGCTGACAAGGCTTCCTATCTTACTTGATTTCTACAGTAGCCCTGTACTCTAGATAGGAATGATACTTTATTTCTGATTTACAAACATGGAAACTATGATCCAGTGACTGGCTCATGGTTGTGTAGTTAACTGCAGAGCCAGGAACAGACGTCTACTTCCTAAATCATATACAAAACAATATTTCTAGTTTATTTGGTCATTTCACTTTTTAAAAAAATCAGTCAAATTAATCATTTGTGTTCCATGAAAACAAATAGACTAGAATCTCTGTAAAGGTACATCTTAGAGCTTACCCTAAGAACAAAGTACTACATTAAGTAACCGCACTAAGCATCAAGAAACAAATGCCTAATCTCTTACAGCGTTATTAAAAAGTATAATTGGCCTGGTTATTCAACATCATGCAAACCTCCTTAAGTTATTCAACTGTTCACCTATTCCAAAAATCAAATTTCATATCTATCTATTGCAGAAGTGTGTGCTGTCTTTTAAGACTTGAGGATTACATTTGACCCAACCATTCTTTTATTACATGTACTTTGATTTTCTCTGCTGAAAATGGTTTATATGATTTTTTTTTCCTTGAATTTGACCATTGCCTGAACCCATATAAAGTGGTAGTGGAAAATATACACGCTTCTCAAAGCTACTCTTTTAAAAACAAGCCAACACAGCTTGTCTAAATTGACTTTGATTTTCTTTGAAGGTTAATAACCGAACTTATCATTTTAGGAATGTGGAGGTTTTCAGTTCCTTAAAGTAATAAAACATTAAGTGCATTAAGAAAGGAGATCTCAACTCTGCCAGTGAAAATAAGTATACCAGATTTTTAAGATTATTTACTAAAAGATAAACAAAAGTAATTAAAACCCCATTGCGCCAATACTAGCTTTTGGTGATTTCTTTTTATAATTTTCTTACCGTAGTGCATTCTAAAACTGTAGGGTTTTTTTCAAATCATACACGTAAAAAGGCATCTAGTACAATTTAGCCTAAAAGCACTATATTTCCAATTTTTAATGATCTTCACTTATTTTTAAAACAGGATTATTCTAACATGAAATACACACTGGATAAACACATTTGCAATATTTTTCTTAAGCATTTTAGAGGTTTGTTTCCCATTTTCTTACCTGTCAGAAATTTCTAGCTCTTTTGCTATTCTTTTCATCTTCTGTTGTTTTCTTTCTTCATTTCCATTATTATTATTTTTTAAGGTTTATGACGTTAGCCTCCTCTCAAAAAGTCATAACATCCCCCATTCCTTCTTGGATTATTTATCCACTAGACAATCTGCAGCTTCATTTCAGACACTGATCCCTGCAGTTGGAATCATTGCACAGAGGAGTGAGCTTTGGAATCCAGTGGGCACTGAAGGCCACTGAAGAGCCGGAAGGGAGGAGTCAGAAATCTCAGCAGCAGTGACATTAGGTGGAGCTGTTTAAAAGATATTTTCAAAATGTCACTTTCAGTCATCTTGTAGAGATGATAATAAGAGTGCATCTTGAAAATCTGACATTTTCTGGCATATACATATACTTTAAAAATTAGCATTGCCAAAATCAGACATTTAATTTAAATATTCCTGGAAAATTGTTAGTAAACATTAGTGATGGTTCTTAGAGCATTTACTGCATTTACTGTTAGTTAAGGGATGGACACATAGAGGGCAACAACACACACTGGGGCCTTTTGGACGGTAGTAGGTAGGAGGAGGGACAGGATCAGGAAAAGTAACTAATGGGTACTAGGCTTAATATCTGGTTGATGAAATAATCTATACAACAAACCCCCATGACACCAGTTTACCTCTGTAACAAACCTGCACTTGTACCCCTGAACTTAAAAGTTTAAAAAAAGAGATGGTGCTATTCCAGATTTTGCAGTAATTTATAAGATTAATAAAAATACTTCTAAAATGGAAATTAACCCCAAGTTTCCGAGCAAGTATGTATTATAAATATAAGATTTTTATCAACTACTTTGGAGCTGACAGCAGCTGAGCTGCTTATAGACTATAGATGAAAATGGGGACTAAAAAGCACTTTTCCTGTATTTGAAAAATTGTTACTGTAAGGGGCCTATTTCTTATCATTATAAAAGACTGAAAAAGTAAGATTTATATTAAATGTAAGAAATATTTCCTTATAGTGAGTGTTTGAAGACTTTTGAAAACAAGGTTGTAGAAAATTGAGTATGGTTGATAATATTTGTGGCATGGTCTAGTGGATGAGCACACAACATTTTCAAATACTACATTTCCTAAGCCAAGGACCCAGTGATAGAGCCCCACATTTTAGTACCAAGCCATGTGACTCAATTCTGTTTCCCTACCCAAATACATCCAACTACCCAAAAGAAAGTCAAAATTTCCAGGTAGTCAACAACATTGACATTGTGTATCTGTGTTTTATAGAATCCTGCCAGGTCACTGGCTACGTGGACTTGCAGGTAGAGTAGGAGCGGGATGTGTCCTATGGACGTGAAGCCAATCTCCTCCTCTGTAAGAACTTGAAGAGCAGATACTGTCAAAGCAGTTTAGTGGCTTGTATTTCTTTCCCCAGTCAGCTTTTAGCAGTGTCCCATTACTTATTTACCTGTTTGTATTTAAAATACAGAGAGCAGCAAACTTTGGAAGATTGTAGGGCTATTGAAAAGTACCTTTTCCGTACATAGAATATTGGCAAAAGCTAGTGGTGCCACAGGTTTGGTGGATGTTAAGAGATCATTTTAGTTATTTGTGATGATGATGAAGATTTTGAGAGTCAGCTTGAGTGGGAGAGAGCTAGGTCTGAATTTGGATTCTTCAGCATTACCTAGGTGGGTGATCTTGAGCTTCTCTCTAAGCTTTTTAAATTTAATTTAATTTAATTTTTTGCCATCCAGTTCTATCCCAAAAGGAGGAAGCAATAGATCTTCCTTTAATAACTTCCCAAAGTGTTACAAATAAAAAAAAGGAGCGGCCGGGCGCGGTGGCTCAAGCCTGTAATCCCAGCACTTTGGGAGGCCGAGACGGGTGGATCACGAGGTCAGGAGATCGAGACCATCCTGGCTAACACGGTGAAACCCCGTCTCTACTAAAAAGTACAAAAAACTAGCCGGGCGAGGTGGCGGGCGCCTGTAGTCCCAGCTACTCCGGAGGCTGAGGCAGGAGAATGGGGTAAACCCGGGAGGCGGAGCTTGCAGTGAGCTGAGATCCGGCCACTGCACTCCAGCTTGGGCGACAGAGCGAGACTCCGTCTCAAAAAAAAAAAAAAAAAAAAAAAAAGGAGCATAAAGCATTGCGGGGGTGGCTGAACGCAGAGCAGGAAAGGATTCGCTCCTCTGCTTTCTAAGCTTTTGATTCCTTTCCTGTAAGGTGAATATAGCCACCTATCCTGCAGGATTATTTTGAAGATTAATGATAGAACATAGTAGATATTCAATAGTTAGTAGTTGTTACTGTTGTTGTTGTTGTTTAGAATTTCCCTTAGTAGAAACATTTAATTTGAGTTAATAACAGAGTTTATTGTTTATTATTCCAAAGAAAGTCTGTAATGAGTAGGAAATTGAGAAATGACAAAACCAGAGTCGTTTTTTAAAAAACTTGTAAGGGGATGTTTGGTGTAAATCTGTGTTCTGAGGTGGAAGGTCCACTCTTGTTAACATTTTTGCTCACCTAGGTACACATAGAAAGTTGTTATAATCTGGTGTAAACAAATGATGAGGGGCTAACACAATGTCCATTTATTTGTTTTCCTTTTCAAAGACACTGCTTTGTCATCAAGGTTGGGTGTGCTTAGGAACTATGATATATATATAAATGGAAGCCTACTAATTAATACTTCTGATTTCTCTGGAATCACCAGGAATACATTAATGCCTTCAAGAACGATTAAATGGAAAAAAGGAATGTTTGGATGGAAAGACTGAATATTATAAAGATTTTGTTTCTTCCCAAGTTAAATTGTATTTATAATTCAATTCCAATGAAAATCCCAAGAGGGGTTATAAAAAATTACTTATAAAAGATTTGTAAGTGCAAATAGCTTTGAAAAATGGAATAATTAAAATGAAAACCATGACTAACAACACCAAATATTTTAAAATATTATGAAGTGTGAATAATTAAATCAATGTAATGCTGGGCCAAGAATTAGCAGACAGATCAAGGAATGGAATAGACAGAAATAGACCCTGGTATATATGCATGTTAATATATGAAAGCAGTGAGGATTGCTTTTTTTTTTTTTTGAGATTGGGTCTCATCTGTCACTCAGGCTGGAGTGCAGTAGCATGATCTTGGCTTACTGCAACCTGCGTCTCCTGGGTTCAAGCAGTTCTCCTGCCTCAGCTTCCTGAGTAGCTGGGACTACAGGTATGTGCTACCACACCCAGCTAAGTTTTGTATTTTTTGTAGAGATGGGGTTTTGTCATGCTGCCCAGGCTGGTCTCGAACTCCTGGCCTCAAGTGATCTGCCCGCCTCGGCCTCTCAAAATGCTGGGATTACAGGCATGAGCCACCATTCCCTGCTAGCAGTAAGGATTTCTGGGGAAGGAAGGAATTATTAAGTAAATATTGCTAGAATAGTTAACTAGCTGCTTAGAAAAAATATTAATTTAGTTTTGTAGTGTATACTAGAATAAATTCCAGGCAAAAGAATTTGAGAAAACAGACTCAAAAATATTTTAGTAGACAATACAAGAAAATATAGAAAATAGGTGGCTGATGCCTGTAATCCCAGCACTTTGGGAGGCTGAAGAGGGCAGATCACCTGAGGTCCCGAGTTTGAGACCAACCTGACCAACATGGTGAAACTTCATCTCTACTAAAAATGCAAATATTAGCCGAGTATGGTAGTATGTGCCTATACTCCCAGCTACTCGAGAGGCTGAGGCAGGAGAATCACTTGAACCCGGGAGGCGGAGGTTGCAGTGAGCCAAGATCATGCCACTGCACTTTTGGGGTCAAGTGATCCTCCTCCCTCAGCCTCCTGAGTAGCTGGGACTACTGGCATGCACCACCTTGCCTATTTAATTTTAAAATTTTTATTTGTGGAGGGAGGTTCTTGCCATGTTGGCCAGGCTGGTCTCAAACTCTTGGTCTCAAGCAGTCCTCCCGAACTGGTCTCCTGAGGCACTGGCATTACAGGTGTGAGCCACCTTGCCTGGCCAAATAGAAACTCTTTGAAGGCAAGAAATATGTCCTATCTACTGCTGTATCTTTGGTGTTACTGCATAGTTTCTGGCACATAGCAAGTCTTTGGTGAATATTTGTTGAATGAATGAATAAATGAATAAGCTTAAAATCAAAAGAAGAAAATACAAGGGGAAAAGTTGAGATGCCTATTTAAAAATTTTTTAACTTTCTTGAAACAAATCAATATGTAAGTTAAGACACAAAAATGGAAATAATCACAATAAATATGATGTAGAAGACAACGTTTTTCTTTATGAAACATACATATGAATCACCAAGAAGATACATATTAGTATCTATTAGTATGTGTGGACAATTAACAGAAGAGCAAATAAAGACTAACAAATATTTGCAAAAAAAGGTTCTGTTTCACTAGTAGAGAAATAGAAAACAAAACAGCAATGAATTATTTTCATTTATCAGATAATCAAATACTGGAAAAAAGTCATGAATACCTGATACACTGATAATGGAAGGTGAAAAGGGCACTTTATACATTATTGGTGGACATATAATGTAGAATACCTTATTAGAAAAAACTGGTGACAAACATTCAAGATATTTTAAAAATACTTATTTTCTTGGTTTCCATAGTCTAGTTCTATCCTAAGGAAATATTAGGAAATGCAGATAAAGATTTATAAATGAAGATGTTCATCACAGTGTTATTAGAGTAGTAAGAAACCAAAGATCAACCTAAACCTCCAACATTAGGGGAATGGTTAAGCAAATTAGAGTATAAGTCTGCTTATGACTTATGCAGCCTTTGCAAATGATATTTAGGAATAATAAAATAATATGAGAAATGTTTATGATGTAAAGTTAAATGAAAAATGAATGGTATAAAATCATGGTTCACAGTATGATCTCAAATATGCAAAGCAGTATACGCAATAAGGGAAATATAACAATGTTAATAGTTTAGGGTTAGGATTATGGGTGACTTTCATACTTTGTACCATTTTATATTTTTGTAGTTTTTAAAGTTTTTTATAATGAACATATATTACTTTCATAATTGAAAAACAAGTTTTGTTTCTTTTTAAGCATACAGTGTTGGATATAGATCTCTCTGTCCTGTAATCGTTGGTGATAAAACTTAGTGAACAACAGGGTTTTGTTTGCCTCAAGTTAAAATTCTCTGCTTTAATTGCAAAAGTTAATTTATAGGCCAATAATCTTATACAGCAGGCAGTTTGGTTGATAAAAGTATCCAAAGAAAGAACTGAGTATCTGACTTTTCTTATCTCTCCAGAGCCCTTGTAATGTTGATTTCTGCTCTCTTATTATATTGTGTTTTATTTTTAGTTATAAAATATGTTTTATTGCCTTTAATCTGATATACCTTTATAAGCTTGAATTAAGACATGAGATGATTTTCTGAACCCAGGTTTTTACCATATTAGGGAAAGTTAAGATTGAAAAATACAAGTAGTAGGTTCTAAACTCCCAGTCATCCATGTTATAATTAGTCAATTATTGCAGAAACTTGGTAGAGAAAGATTTCCTGTTTTCTTTTCTCCCCGACTATAGCCATCTTTACTTCTGTCAAGAACTCTTCTGACTTTGTTAACAGCTCTCTCATTATATACATTTTAAAAAGAAAAGCTGTTATCAATCTGCTCGAATTTTTTTTTTCTTAGATTTCAGTAGATCCTGGATGAAATATTCACTAAAGTTTAGAGTATCACCTTAAGACCTGGGCAACAGGGGCCCCTGCTTTGGATCTTATACTTAAAGGGCGCATATATCACAAATGTTCAAAATATAAGTGTCATTTAAGATCCAGCACTAAGTGGCATAGTACAATTTGTAATCCAAATGTCCACTGTAGTGACCTAACACCATTCAGGCTCCAGATAACACTTTCCTCCATCTCTTGCCGTGTGCCACTGAAGCAAAAAGTGATTCTGTGTGAATGTCATGAAGGTTATGGGCTGTTGATGCTGGTCATGGACACTGCTTTGGAGTATGGGGAGGATTTGAGTGACACAAGTTCTTAGGTGGGGGAAAAGACAAATTAATTAGCACAAATGCAGTAGATTCTTGCACATTGAAGTAACATTTCCCAGGGCTGCTGAGCATCCATTTTCTTGTTTCTCTTTGTATTCCAGTATGTGGTTCTGGAGATATAAATTAGGATGATATTTGTAACAGTGGCTCATGGCAGTTGAGAAATATTTTGCAATGTTAAACAATTCATATTACTCTTAAATTTTATGTGCGAAGGTCCTGATATTGTGGACATTGGCCGTAGATGAGCCTTGAACTCTAGAATTGTGAGTAGTTCTGTATTTGTAAAAATACATAATAGGACTTAGCTTTTTAAAAAATCACATTAAAGTTTAAACTTTATTATAATAAATTTACTTAAAATTTGGTAATTGTTAATTATAATTTGTATTTTGTCTTTGAATTTTTATAGATAATTTTGAATATTTTAGAAAAAAGATATGATAGCTGGGCACAGTGGCACATATCTGTAGTCCTAGCTACTTGGGAGGCTAAGGTGAAAGGATCACTTGAACCCAGGAGTTTTAAGTCCAACTTGGGCAACATAGTGAGACCCCGTCTCTTAAACAAATAAAAAAAGGTCTGTCCAAGCCCAGACAAAGTCTTCACTCCTTCCTGAGGCCCGAGGAAGCCCTCTCTCCCCAGACATGGCCAATAAGGGTCCTTCCTATGGCATGAGCTGTGAAGCTCCATCCAGAATTGAGAAGTACGACGAGGGACTGGAGGAACGGCTGGTGGAGTGGATCATAGTGCAGTGTGGCCTTGATGTGGGCTGCCGAGACCGTGGGCGCCTGGGCTTCCAGCTCTGGCTAAAGAATGGTGTGATTCAGCAAAAGAAACTACCATCAGAGTGAACAGGCAACCTACAGAATGGGAGGAAATTTTTGCAATCTACTCATCTGACAAAGGGCTAATATCCAGAACCTACAAAGAACTCAAACAAATTTACAAGAAAAAAACAAACAACCCCATCAAAAAGTGGGCAAAGGATATGAACAGACACTTCTCAAAAGAAGACATTCATACAGCCAACAGACACATGAAAAAATGCTCATCATCACTCGCCATCAGAGAAATGCAAATCAAAACCACAATGAGATACCATCTCACACCAGTTAGAATGGCGATCATTAAAAAATCAGGAAACAACAGGTGCTGGAGAGGATGTGGAGAAATAGGAATACTTTTATGCTGTTGGTGGGACTGTAAACTAGTTCAACCATTGTGGAAAACAGTGTGGCAATTCCTCAAGGATCTAGACCTAGAAATACCATTTGACCCAGCCATCCCATTACTGGGGATATACCCAAAGGATTATAAGTCATGCTGCTATAAAGACACATGCACATGTATGTTTATTGTAGCACTACTCACAATAGCAAAGACTTGGAATCAACCCAAATGTCCATCAGTGACAGACTGGATTAAGAAAATGTGGCACATATACACCATGGAATACTATGCAGCCATAAAAAAGGATGAGTTCATGTCCTTTGTAGGGACATGGATGCAGCGGGAAACCATCATTCTCAGCAAACTATCGCAAGAACAGAAAAGCAAATACCGCATGTTCTCACTCATAGGTGGGAACTGAACAATGAGATCGCTTGGACACAGGAAGGGGAACATCACACACCGGGTCCTATTGTGGGGAGGGGGAGGGGAGAGGGATAGCATTAGGAGATATACCTAATGTAAATGACGATTTAATGGGTACAGCACACCAACATGGCACATGTATACATATGCAACAAACCTGCACGTTGTGCACATGTGCCCTAGAACTTAAAGTATAATAATAAAAAAGAAATGGTGTGATTCTGAGCAAGCTGGTAAACAGCCTGTACCCTGATGGCTCCACGCCAGTGAACCTGCCCGAGAACCTGTCCTCCATGGTCTTCAAGCAGATGGGGCAGGTGGCTCAGTTCCTGAAGGCAGCTGAGGACTATGGGGTCACCAAGACTGACATGTTCCAGACTCTTGACCTCTTTGAAGGCAAAGACATGGCAGCAGTTCAGAGGACCCTGATGGCTTTGGGCAGCTTGGCAGTGACCAAGAATGATGGGCACTACCATGGAGATGCCAACTGGTTTATGAAGAAAGCGCAGGAGCATAAGAGGGAATTCACAGACAGCCAGCTGCAGGAAGAAAAGCATATCATTGACCTTCAGAAGGGCAGCAACAGAGGGGCCTCCCAGGCTGGCATGACATGCTACAGACGACCTTGGCAGATCAACAGCCCTGCCCTCCCCCAGCTCCTTGGCTGCAGCCATCTCGCTTAGCCTGCTTCACACATACCCATGTGGTACCTTTAGCTCTGGCCAAGCTTTGAGGCTCTGTCACTGAGCAATGGTAACTGCACATGGGCAGCTCTTCCCCAGTGCCCCCAGCCTCAGCCCAACTTCTTACCCAAAAGCATCACTGCCCTGGCCCCTCCCTCCCGGCTACCCCTGCCACCTCTACTGTCTCCCTGCCCTGCACCTCCTCCCCCCACCCCCCTGGGCTAAGCAGGGGAAAAGTGGGTTGGGGGTATCCTGAATGTGGGGCAAGTCCACTGTTCTCCTTGACGGCAAAAGCCCATTGAAGAAGAACCAGCCCAGCCTCCCCCTATCTTTTCCTGGAATATTTTTGGGATTGGAACTCAAAAAGGAAAAAAAGAAAATTACATCAATGTTTTCTCAAAAAAAAGAAGGCTGAGGCGGAGCCCAGGAGTTCAAGAGCAGCCTGGCCAACCTTGTGGTGAAACCTTGTCTCTACAAAAAATACAAATTTTTGTATTTAGCTGGTGTGTGGTGGCGCCACCTGTAGTCCCAGCTACTGGGAGGCTGACGCATGAGAATTGCTTGAACCTGGGAGGCAGAGGTTGCCGTGAGCTGAGATTGCACCACTGCACTGCAGCCTGGATGACAGAGTGAGACTCTGTCTCAAAATAGAAAAAAGAAGATAACATTTGAAAACCAATATGAAACTTTTAATTTTTAATTTTTCACATTTAATATAAATTTTGGTGATCTTTAAATTTTATACACTTTTTTCTTATGTCAATGTTTATTTTTTAATTAACATGAAAATTATATGTATTTATAGTGTACACATGACGTTTTGATATATGTATATATGTGGAATGATTAAATCAAGCTAATTAACATATCCATCACCTTACATCCTTACCATCTTTTTGTGATGAGAACTTTTAAAATCTATTGCCTTGGCAATTTTCAAGTATCCAATATGTTATTATTAAACATTTTTTATGGTCTAAATAAATTGAATTTATTTTTAATCCTTTGGATACTTACTGGCAATATGATACAAATTATGAGAAAAGCTTGTTAATAACCTGATTAGTGATTTGATAAAATTAAGGTAGAAAGATAAATTGTATGGACTATATTGTAATTTAAAAATTACATATGTCTTCATCTTATTTTTTATGTAGACACTGCCAGCTCATCAACATTATATCCAGACATGTGCAATAATGCTTAAATTCAGTTGTCTTTGATATTCTGTCAACTTTTAGTCATACAAAAATCATAACTTTAGGTTAGGCATGGTGGCTCACACCTATAATCCCAGCACTTTGGGAGGTCAAGGTAGGAGGATTGCTTGAGGCCAGGAGTTCAAGCATGGGCAGCATAACAAGATTCTGTCTCTACAAAAAACAAACAAACACCAACCACAAAAACTTAACCAGGTATGATTGGCATGTACCTCTGGTCCCAGCTACTCAGGAGGCTGAGGTGGGAGGATCCCTTGAGCCCAGGAGGTGAAGGCCACAGTGAGCCATGATTGCACGACTGTACTCCAGCCTGGGTGACAGTGAGACCCTGTCTCAAAAAAAAAAATCATACTTTTATTCATATTTTAAAATTTTCATCAAGACACATGAATTAAACATTTTATTTAACAGATTGTTTTATAATTTTTACATTTTTAGAGATGTACTATGGGCTTTCATTTATACTCTGGCTGTGGACCTTGCAAATATTAGGCCTGGATTTGCTTGCAAGTATCTTACTTGTTTGCTTTAGAGTTCAATTATTTTACAGTAAGTGATGTTTTAAAAATTTTAGATGTAAGTACCATTGTTTAACAAAAACTTGGGAAATACCATGAGGGGAAAAATAATCTTCATATTATCACTGTAATACCTCAATTTTAGCATTTTTTTTTTTTTTTTTTTTTTTTTTTTTTTTTTTTGAGACGGAGTCTCGCTCTGTCGCCCAGGCTGGAGTGCAGTGGCCGGATCTCAGCTCACTGCAAGCTCTGCCTCCCGGGCTTACGCCATTCTCCCGCCTCAGCCTCCCGAGTAGCTGGGACTACAGGCGCCTGCCACCTCGCCCGGCTAGTTTTTTTGTATTTTTTAGTAGAGACGAGGTTTCACCGAGTTAGCCAGGATGGTCTCCATCTCCTGACCTTGTGATCCGCCCGTCTCGGCCTCCCAAAGTGCTGGGATTACAGGCTTGAGCCACTGCACCCGGCCAATTTTAGCATTTTAAAGGATTATCTGCTTTAAAAATGTGTCTTTTGGCCGGGCGCGGTGGCTCAAGCCTGTAATCCCAGCACTTTGGGAGGCCGAGACGGGCGGATCACAAGGTCAGGAGATGGAGACCATCCTGGCTAACTCGGTGAAACCTCGTCTCTACTAAAAAATACAAAAAAACTAGCCGGGCGAGGTGGCAGGCGCCTGTAGTCCCAGCTACTCGGGAGGCTGAGGCGGGAGAATGGCGTAAGCCCGGGAGGCAGAGCTTGCAGTGAGCTGAGATCCGGCCACTGCACTCCAGCCTGGGCGACAGAGCGAGACTCCGTCTCAAAAAAAAAAAAAAAAAAAAAAAATGTGTCTTTAATTCATCCTTTTTCAAACTCCATTGCCATTCTAGTCATCCTAGTTTAAGCCACCATCATTTCTCACCTGGACTAAAGCAATGGTGTGTAGTTACTTGTCTCTACATTTTCTTTTACCTCCTTCCAATCATTTCTCGACACTGCATCAGAGTAGATTTTGAAAAAAAATATAAATGAGATCATGTTGCTTTTTCTTCATCTAAAGCTTGTTGGCAGTATCTAATTGCAGTTGTGGTAAAATCCAAATTATCTACTATTCCTTATGAAGTCTTACATGATATCTGCCTCTCCAGTTTTCTGTCATATCTCTCGCCTTACCTACATCTATTAAGTCCTTCCCAACTTTAGTTTTAGGGAGAAGTTTTAATAGAATGCAGGATATCTTCGTCACTCTACAGGAAGAACTCTGTAGCTTGATTGTTAAATGGCAGCTAAAATAAATATTTTATTTTTGACAGTGCTTACTTTTATATCTATGTTATTATAGGACCCCACCTTCTCTTAACACTCTTTGATGATGGCTGGTTAAGTTTAAAGGGGTAAGGTAGAGGTAGGGGTGGGAATTGACTACATAAATTAGAAAATATTTCAAAAATGCTACTGCTTTTATAATAAAAATCAATTTTTTTGGATAGAACATAGTTTAACAAGTTTCCCGCTGATGGACATAGATTGTTTCTAGTTCTCCAGTCTCATTTTAAATACCGCATTATAAACAATGACTTTCGTGGTCATTTCTAGGAAGTAACAGTCTGGGGTACACTGTTAAATATTAGCCCACACTCATTTCTTAAGGAAGTAACAGTCTGGGGTACACTGATGTTTGAGCGTGCCTGACACATCTTCATATCCAGACCTAATCAGTATGCTATGATGCCATGGCAGACAAATATGTCAAAGCATAAAAACCATTGAAATAACTTTTACTAGGATTTCATTTGGAATTTTGGAGTCGGTTAATTGTATAGAGTTTTCATCCTGTCATCTTTGGTTTTTCCTCAAAATGTAAGCCCATTCAGGCACTGTGCCCCTCCAGTACCATCTTGCCCGTTTTGTTCAGAGCATCACATGTTGCTTTTCTGACCACCCTGATTCCTTTGCTGACTTAACTGAAAATGTGTGTTCTCTCACAGTCCAGGCCTCACAGGACTGAATACAGTAGTCCTCCCTTATCCTTGAGGGATACGTTCCAGAATCCCCAGGGGATGCCTGAAATTGTGGATAGTGCTGAACCCTATGTACATAGTGTTTTTTTCTGGACAGTAATCTGGGTCGCATATGCAGCATGGATATACTGGACAAAGAGGTGATTCATGCCCTAGGCAGGATGGAGCAGGATGGTGAGAAATTTCATTATGCTACTTGAAATGACAATTTAAAACTTATGAATTGTGTATTTCTTAGATTTTCTGTTTAACATTTTTGTACCGTGGTTGATCCCAGGTAACTGAAATCATGGAAAGCAAAATCCCAGGGGAGGGGGGACTACTGTATATATATTCAGTTGAGCCTCATTCAAGGATTCTGTGTTTACGAATTTACCTACTCACTAAAATTTATTTGTAACTCCAAAATCAATAATCAGGACTTGCATGGCCATTTGTGGACATGTGCATAATGGTTCAAAATTTGAGTCATCTGATGACCCATTCCCAGTTGAGGCTGAACAAGGTAACATTGTCTTCTTACTTCAGTTCTCATACTATAAACAGTTGTCTTTCTGTGGTTGATTTAGTGCTGTTTTTTTGTTTTTTGTTTTTTTTTAACCTCTTTGTGCTTTTTGTTGGTGATTTCACTGTTTCAGTGGCTCCCAAGTGTAGTACTGAAGTGCTTTCTAGTGTTCTTAAATGGTCGAAGGCTGTGATGTGTCTTATGGAGAAAGCGTGTGTTAGATAAACTTTGTTCAGTCAGGAGTTATAGTGCTGTTGCCATGAGTATATTAAGTAAAGTATCATTAAGCAGAAACACTTATAAAACAAGTTATATATTGATTGGTTGATGAACATGTTGTGACCAGAGGCTTACCAGGAACCTAGCCCTATATTTCCCCTAGGATCAGTGCTTCAGTATTTGCTAGTGCAGTGTTCATGACAGCTTTATAGAGACAACTACTGTAAATGACACTAATTTTCTTTATTTCTGGCTCTCTTTTGCCATTTTGATGACTTCTTTTCTATTTTGTGGAATTTCATTCCATTTGGGTGTGCACCTCTAACCTTTTACTTCAATGACATTTTATGACTCAGTTCATCATCTTCAACAAACATTAATGTAGTGCTTTTCTGCTTCTTAGGAAATTCTTCTTTATCCTGAGATCATGAAATTTTCTCCTATATAATCCTCTAAAAGCTTTTCAGTTTTTATTCTTACATTTAGGTTTATAATCTATTTGAAGTTGACTTTTTGGTTTAGTACCAGCTAGAAATATAACTTCATTTCGTTCTCACAGATATTTGATTGTCCTGCTACCATTTATCGAAAAGACAGTCCTTGGCCCTACTGCTTCACCATGCCATCTCCGTCATTTATCAAGCATCTGTATATGTGCAATGGACTGAATGTTTGTGTTCCCTCAAAACTCCTGTGTTGGAACCCTATTCCCAGTGTGATGGTATTTGGAGGTGGGGCCTTTGGAAAGTAATTAGGTCATGGGCGTGAAGCCCTCATGAAATAATGGGATTATTGCCCTTATGAGAAGAGGCCAAAGCTGGGCATGGTGGCTCATGCTTATATAATCTGAGTGCTTTGGGAGGTTGAGGTGGGAGGATCACTGGAGCCAAGGGTTCTAGACAAGCCTAGGCAACATAGCAAGATCCTGTCTCTACAAAAAAATAAAAAAAATAATAAAAAATACAGCAGGGGCCCGAGAGCTAGAGAGCTGTCTCTCCTTATGTGAGAAGCTGGCGACTGCAACCTGGAAGAGAGCCCTCACCAGGAGAGGCCCTCACCTGGAAGAGTGCCTCACCAAGCTGGCACTCTGATTTTAAATTTCCAGCCTCCAAAGCCTGTGGTACTTTGTTACAGCCGTCTGAACTGACTGAAACAATGTGTATACATCTATTTCTGGCTGGCTGTTTTGTTCTCCTTGTCTTTTTGCCCACCCTTGCATCAGTATCTCACTATGTTAATTAATATGTTTTATTAACCTTGATATCATAGACTAAGTCTTCCTAGCTTGTTTTTCTTCTCCAAGAAAAGCCAAGTGCTATGGTTTGAATATTGTCCCCTTCAAAACACATATTGAAATTTAACCCCAAATGAGGCAATATTGGGAGATGACACCTTTAAGAAGTTATTGGATCATGAGGGATTTGCCTTCATGAAGGTGTTAATCCATTCATGGTTTAATGGAATAATTAATTCCCATTCCCATGGGATGGGAACTGGTGACTTTATAAAAAGAGGAGAGACCTGAGCTAGCATGGTAGCATGTTAGCATGCTGAGTCTCCTCACCCTGTGATACCCTGTGCCACCTTGGGACTCTGCACATGGTCCCCAGCAGCAATAAAGCACTCACCAGCTGTGACCTCTCAGCCTTGGACTTCTCAGCCTTTATAACTCTGATAAATAAATTCCCTTTCATTACAAATTACCTAGTTTCAGGTATTCTGTTATAAGCAACAGAAAACAAACTACTATGAATGTCATAGCTACTCTCAATCCTTTACATTTCCTTATAAATTTTAGAATCAGCTTCTCAAGTTCTGCAAATAAACGGCTAATGATTTTTATTGGGATTGCATTGACTCTGATACTTACTTTAGGAGAGCCGAAATGTTTCCAGTGTTGAGCTGAGTTGTCCAAATTCCGCAGATACAGTATATCTCTCCATGTATTTGGGTCCTCTCTAAATTCTCTCAATAAAGTTTATAATTTACATAGAGAGGTCAGCATGTCTGTAGTTTTAAAAGATTTATTTTATCAACCTAAATAACAAGCAGAGGGAGATTCTCTAAAAGAAAGATGTTTATTTGGGAATAGGCATAGCAAAGGGAATACATGTCTCATAGTAAACTATGTGCATATTTAGGAGGTAAAGGAAAATAAAGATTTTTAAATGAGGGTGTTGAATTTTGTTGAAGGCCTTTTCTGCATCTATTGAGATAATCATGTGGCTTTTGTCGCTGGTTCTGTTTATGTGATGGATTACATTCATTGATTTGTGTATGTTGAATCAGCCTTGCATCCCAGGTATGAAGCTGACTTGATTGTGGTGGATAAGCTTTTTGATGTGCTGCTGGATTTGGTTTGCCAGTATTTTATTGAGGATTTTTGCATTGATGTTCATCAGGGATATTGGCCTGAAATTTTCTTTTTTTGTTGTGTCTCTGCCAGGTTTTGGTATCAGGATGATGCTGGCCACATAAAATGAGTGAGGGAGGAGTCTCTCTTTTTCTATTGTTTGGAATAGTTTCAGAAGGAATGGTACCAGCTCCTCTTTGTACCTCTGGTAGAATTCGGCTGTGAATCTGTCTGGTCCTGGACTTTGTTTTGGTTGGTAGGCTATTAATGACTACCTCAATTTCAGAACTTGTTATTGGTCTGTTCAGGGATTCGACTTCTTCCTAGTTTAGACTTGGGAGAGTGTATGTGTTCAGAAATTTATTCATTTCTTCTAGGTTTTCTAGTTTATTTGCATAGAGGTGTTTATAGTATTCTCTGATGGTAGTTTGCATTTCTGTGGGATCAGTAGTGATATCCCCTATATCATTTTTTATTGCATCTATTTGATTCCTCTCTCTTTTCTTCTTTATTAGTCTGGCTGGCAGTCTATCTATTTTGTTAATCTTTTCAAAAAACCGGCTCCTGGATTCATTGATTTTTTGAAGGGTTTTTCGTGTCTCTGTCTCCTTCAGTTCTGCTCTGATCTTAGTTGTTTCTTGTCTTCTGCTAGCTTTTGAATGTGTTTGCTCTTGCTTCTCTAGTTCTTTTAATTTTGATGTTAGGGTGTTGATTTTAGACCTTTCCTGCTTTCTCTTGTGGGCATGTAGTGCTGTAAGTTTCCCTCTACACACTGCTTGAAATGTGTCCCAGAGATTCTGGTATGTTGTGTCTCTGTTCTCACTGATTTCAAAGAACGTCTTTTCTTCCTTCATTTTGTTATTTACCCAGTAGTCATTCAGGAGCAGGGTGTTCAGTTTCCATGTGGTTGTGCAGTTTTGAGTGAGTTTCTTAATCCTAAGTTCTAATTTGATTGCACTGTGGTCTGAGAGACTGTTCGTTATGATTTCCATTATTTTGCATTTGCTGAGGAGTGTTTTCCAATTATGTGGTCAATTTTAGAATAAGTGCGATGAGGTGCTGAGAAGAATGTATATTCTGGTGATTTGGGGTGGAGAGTTCTGCAGATGTCTACTAGGTTCGCTTGGTCCAGAGCTGATTCAAGTCCTGAATATCCTTGTTAATTTTCTGTCTCGTTGATCTAGTATTGACAGTGGGGTCTTACAGTCTCCCACTATTATTGTGTGGGAGTCTAAGTCTCTTTGTAGGTCCCTAAGGACTTGCTTTGTGAATCTGGGTGCTCCTGTATTGGGTGCATATATATTTAGGATAGTTAGCTCTTCTTGTTGAATTGATCCCTTTACCATTATGTAATGCCCTTCTTTGTCTCTTTTGATCTTTGTTGGTTTAAAGGTTTAAAGTCTGTTTTATCAGAGACTAGTATTGCAACTCCTGCCTTTTTTTTTTTTTTTTTTGCTTTCCATTTGCTTGATAAATATTCCTCCATCCCTTTATTTTGAGCCTATGTGTGTCTCTGCATGTTAGATGAGTCTCCTGAATACAGCACACTAATCGGTCTTGACTCTCTCCAATTTGCCAGTCTGTGTCTTTTAATTGGTGCATTTAGCATGTTTACATTTAAGGTTAATATTGTTATGTGTGAATTTGATCCTGTCATTATCATGCTAGCTGTTTATTTTGCCTGTTAGTTGATGCAGTTTCTTCATCGTGTTGATGGTCTTTACAATTTGGTATGTTTTTGCAGTAACTAGTACCCGTTGTTCCTTTCCATGTTTAGTGTTTCCTTCAGGAGCTCTTGTAAGGCAGGCCTGGTGGTGGCAAAATTTCTCAGCATTTGCTTGTCTGTAAAGGATTTTATTTCTCCTTCGCTTATGAAGCTTAGTTTGACTGGCTATGAAATTCTGGGTTGAAAATTCTTTTGTTTAAGAATGTTAAATATTGGCCCCCACTCTCTTCCGGCTTGTAGGGTTTCTGCAGAGAGATCTGCTGTTAGTCTGATGGGCTTCCCTTTGTGGGTAACCCGACCTTTCTCTCTGGCTGCCCTTAACATTTTTTCCTTCATTTCAACCTTGGTGAATCTGACGATTATGTGTCTTGGGGTTGCTCTTCTTGAGGAGTATCTTTGTGGTGTTGTCTCTATTTCCTGAATTTGAATGCTGGCCTGTCTTGCTAGGTTGGGGAAATTCTCCTGGATAATATCCTGAAGAGTGTTTTCCAACTTGGTTCCATTCTCCCCGTCACTTTCAGGTACACCAATCAAACGTAGATTTGGTCTTTTCACATAGTCCCATATTTCTTGGAGGCTTTGTTTGTTCCTTTTTATTCTTCTTTTCTCTCATCTTGTCTTCTCACTTTATTTCATTAAGTTGATCTTTAATCTCTGATATCCTTTCTCCCTTGATTGATTGGGCTGTTGGTACTTGTGTATGCTTCACGAAGTTCTCGGGCTGTTTTTTTCAGCTACATCAGGTCAATTATGTTCTTCTTTAAGCTGGTTATTCTAGTTAGCAATTCGTCTAACCTTTTTTCAAGGTTCTTAGCTTCCTTACATTGGGTTAGAACATGCTCCTTTAGCTTGTAGGAGTTGGTTATTACCCACCTTCTGAAGCCTACTTCTGTCAGTTTGTCAAACTCATTTCTCCGTCCA
This sequence comes from Rhinopithecus roxellana, assembly GCF_007565055.1. NCBI lineage: Eukaryota > Metazoa > Chordata > Mammalia > Primates > Cercopithecidae > Rhinopithecus > Rhinopithecus roxellana. The sequence goes on along the minus strand of NC_044551.1, from coordinate 154,418,906 downwards.
GTTTTGTTCCGCTGGTGAAGAGTTCTCCTGCTTTGGAGGAGAAGAGTTTTTCTGGTTTTTGGAATTTTCAACCTTTTTGTGCTGGTTTTTCCCCATCTTTGTGGATTTATCTACCTTTGGTCTTTGATGTTGGTGACCTTCGGATGGGGTCTCTGAGTGGACGTGCTCTTCCTTTCTGTTGGTTAGTTTTCCTTCTAACAATCAGGCCCCTTTGCTGCAGGTCTGCTGGAGTTTGCTGGAGGTCTACTCCAGACCCTGTTTGCCTGGGTATCACCAGTGGAGGCTGTAGAACAGCAAAGATTGCTGCCTGTTCTTTCCTCTGAAAGCTTCGTTCCAGAGGGGCACCTGCCAGATGCCAGCCAGAGCTCTCCTGTATGAGGTGTCTGTCAGCCCCTACTGGGAGGTGTCTCCCAGTCAGGATAGATGGGTGTCAGGGACCCACTTGAGGAGGCAGTCTGACCCTTAGCAGAGCTCGAATGCTGTGCTGGGAGGTCTGCTGCTGTCTTCAGAGCCATCAGACAGGGATGTTTAAGTTTGTTGAAGCTGCACCTACAGCCACCTCTTCCCCCAGGTGCTGTGTCCAAGGGAGATGCTGGTTTTATCTATAAGTCCCTGACTGGGGGTGCTGCCTTTTTTTCAGAGATGCCCTCTCAGAGAGGAGAAATCTGGCAGTCTGGCCACAGTGGCCTTGCTGAGCTGCCCACGACAACTGTTCTTGACTACAAGGATCAATAATAAGAGTGGTACTAGTCAAAGGTTGCACAGGCAGTTGCTGAGCAGATGTCCTCACAGAAGTATTTTTGTGTGTATAAGATTGTGATGGCCTTTGTGCAAGGTTGTGGTTTTTTCAGTCTTCCGTGATAGTTCTTATAGTCAGGCATTGTGCATGAGTATTTATTTATAGTGTTTCAGACTAAGAAAATTCTCTTCTTTTTCCAGTTCACTAAGAGTCTTTAAAAAATATTGAATATTTATTTTTATCAAATACACTTTCTATCATTATTAGGTTGTTCATATTAGGTTTGCGCAGCTTCGGCAAACTTAAATAATATTGTAATACCTACAATATTATTGTAGGTAATAGTATTAATTGATTTTCTTCTCCTAAATCAACTTTGTATTATTTAGACAAACCCATGTTTTATCCTTTTAAAATATTATCCCTTTTTATGCTTTTTCTATATTGCTGTTTTCTGTGTGCTAATGTTTTGTTTAGGAAGTTTGCATTTATGTTTTTTATTGAGCTTACCTGTAAGTTCCCTTTCTCTTACTGTCCTTAGTGGATTTTTTTTTTTTTTTTTTTTTTTTTTTTTTTTTTTTTTTTTTTTGAGATGGAGTCTTGCTCTGTCACCCAGGCTGGAGTGCAGTGGTGTGATCTTGGCTCACTGCAACCTCTGCCTCCTGGGTTCAGGTGATTCTCCTGTCTCAGCCTCCCGAGTAGCTGGGATTACAGGCTGTGCCACCATGCCTGGCTAATTTTTGTATTTTTAGTAGAGATAGGGTCTCGCTATGTTGACCAGGCTGGTCTCGAACCCGTGGCCTCAAGGGATTCACCCGCCTTTGCCTCCCAAAGTGCTGGGATTACAGATGTGAGCCACTATACCGGGCCTCCTTAGTGGATTTTGATATCAGAGTTATGATAGCCTCATCAAACGAGTTAGAGAAAATACCCCTTTTTCTGTTTTCTGAAAGAGTTTATATTATTGGTCTCATTTCTCCCTTGAATGTTCATAGAACTTGCTGGTAGAGTCTGGGCCTATAGTTTTCCTTTCGGGAAGATTTTTTGGAAAAATGGAATGCTTACAGGGTGACTTAGTTACTACTGGCTGCATTTGGTAATTTACAGCAATAAAGAGATGAGCTTAAAAAAGAATTGGCTTATTTGCAAGCAGAAAAGGAATTTAATTATTTAAGTTGAAAGGAAATTAAGAGAGCACAGAAATTCAGTACTTGCACATTTGGAAGATACAAGTGATTCTCATTTCCAGTTGGTAAAAGAGAAAACTGAGGCCTTTGAATATTAAAGTCTGATTAAAAATGCTTAGCTGCTTAAGCAAGGATCCCTTGAGGATGTGACCATACAGTCATTGTTAAAAACTTCTGGGTGAGTTAAAGTAGTGTTGATTAAGTCCTTTTAGCTTGACAAAATGGTCAAATAAAAGGAAATAAGAATGCCATCAAACCCGGTAGGTTTAAGTATCTGAACTAACTTAAATGAGGGAGAATTGTTTTGAAAAGAATTGTAGGTGTGGTTATTACTACAGGCAGCAGACTAAAACAAAATAAATAAAAAGTCAAATATGTTTTTGAGAAAGAACTGTACTTCAAAAATACCACAGCCTGGACTAAAATTGTCTATGACTGTTGGCCCCCAATTTCTACAGGAAGGAAGCATAAAGAGAAAGCTGCTCAGTTCCCAAGAAAGGCATATTTTTCAGTGCCTTCTTCAGCACGACCAAGGAGGATAATTGAAAAGGAATGACATGCTGCCAGAGAGAAGACCAAGGGCCATGGTGAACAATGGGTTGAGGAGTCCATTAGTATTAGTGAAATCAAGAGCTATTCAATAAATACTCCCACTCCCCAGAGTAGGAACTCCTTGTAATCATCTGCCCAGTGAGATTTTAGAATTGCATTTTCCATCCTTCTCTTTTCCAAATGGGAGGGTTTATTGGAATTATTCTGACCCTGTTCCACTATTGTATATTGTATATGTATTAGGGTGGGTGGAACAAATAACTTGTTATAAATTTGTAGATATCTAGGTGAAAATCAACCTCATCTGGATCTGATGTAGAGATTAAGATATTAGATCTTTAACTTAGAACTCAAGTCAGTGACTTTATGGGACTTTAGAGGTTTTTTTCCTTGGGGAGGAAGTAAGTATATTTGTATGTGAGAGGGAACAGAATCTGACAGAAAATTGAGCAGAGCTAAAGGGTGAATTAGAGAACTAGAGGATAGCTCAGAAGATATTATCCAGAATGCTTTGAAAAGAGACAAAAGGATGGAAACTATGGAATATAAATTAAGATATATGAAGGAAAAACTAAGAGAATTTATCATTCATTTAGTTGGAGTTACATAAGGAAAGGAGAGCAAGAATGGGGCAGAGGCAGTATTTGAAGATGAAATGGTTGCAAATATTTCAGAATGAATTAAAGAAGCCCAATAACCCCAAGTAGGATAAATAAAAAGAAATCTATCCAAGACACATTCTAGAAACTGAAGCAGATAACAGGCAAAGAGAAAAATATTAGAGACACCAGAGGAAAAAAGTAGATTACTTTCAAAAGAGCAACAGTTGTATTATCACTTGGCTGCTTAAGGGCAAAAATAGAAGCCAGGTGACATGGACTGGTATTTTAAAAGGGCTGACAAAATAGCTGCCAATCTAGAACTTACACTAAACAAAAAATATCTGTCAAGAATGAGGGCAAAAGAGACATTTTTCAGATAAACAAAAGCTGAGATAATTCATTTCTAGCTCATTACAGGGAATTCTAAAGGATGCATACTTCAGACAGAAGGAAAGTGATCCCAGAGGCAAGAGCTGAGATCCAAGAAGGAAAGAAGAGCAGAGAAAGTGGAAAACATACGGGTAAACCTAAACAAAGACCTATTGTATAAAACAGTGACCATAATGTCCTGGTAGGTGTAAAAAATTAAAATGCATAGCACAACAACAGTATAATCCAAGAGATTTTTAATGATCCTCGTGTCCTCTAGGGTCAGGATAAAGATGTTTATTAATTTCAGTTTTGATAAATATGCATGTGATGATTCCTAATATAACTACTAAAAGAATAAAAACAGTATATTATTTCAAAACCAATAGATGAAGGAAAAGAGATGATAAAATACTCATTCTTTACAAGATGAGAATTAGGGACACAGCAAGGATGATGTTAGATTTTCTGGATTTAGCAACCAGGTGGGGATACTATTCCTAATCGATTTGGGAACAGGAAAAAGAAACAGTGCGGAAGGAAGATACTGAGTTCTGTTTGGGACAAGTTGAATTTGAGGTGCTTGAGGGACAGCCATTAAGTTTCCTCTTGGAACTAGGGCAGCAAGTTCTCTTTTTAAAACCATTTTTGGTACCTTTTTGAGCTAAAGTGATTCTTAGCTCTTTCTGGATTTATGAATTTGCCAAACAATTCTGAGCTCCATTAGGCTGTGCTTTACCGATGTGCGTTTTTAACACGTTTCCCAATGATAAGTTAGGGGAAAATTGTGAAATTGATGTCTCTGGAAGCCTTTGAAAATAAGATGCTTTTCTACTTTATAAGATTTAAGTTTGCCTTCCTTCCAGAGGGCTGGACTTCTCCAGGTGTCAGTCTTTCTTTTGATATTTAGGAATTTATTCTCTGCTCTTCTCTGCCATCTGGTGGCAAATGAATGGAACATTGCATTTGGAAGGAAAAGAGGGAATCTGAGCTTATTTTAATTAATTAATTTATTTAGGGGGGACGAGTGCAGATTTTTAAATATGCACATATCGCATAGTGGTGAAGTCTAGGCATTTAGTGCACCCATCACTGGCATAGTGAACATTGTACCTAACAGGTAATTTTTCAACCCTCACCCCCCTTTCACCTTCCCACATTTTGTAGTCTCCAATAGAAATTTGAGCTATTTTAAAATATGTAACTTGATGAAGAGAAGCAACATATGGTTGTGTGTGTTTGTGAATCCAAACTTTGAAACCGTCAAATCACAGCAGTAGTTTTAGGGCACACAAATTGTCTGTCAGTGGTATTTTCTTTATTGTTTACTCACTCTTCTCCTACCTTCATTGACCTGCCTTACCATCTGGTATTTCTTTTCTTTCTTTCTTTTCTTTTCTTTTTTTTTTTTTTTTTTTGACAGAGTCTCGCTCTGTCACCCTGGCTGGAGTGCAGCAGTGTGACCTTGGCTCACTGCAACTTCTGCCTCCAGGGTTCAAGTGATTCTCATGCCTCAGCCGCCCGAGTAGCTGGGATTACAGGCGGGCAACACCACAACCAGCTAATTTTTTTTCTCTTTTTCTTTTTTTTTGTAGAGACAGGGTTTCACCATGTTGACCAGGCTGGTCTCGAACTCCTGACCTCAGGTGATCTGCCCACCTCGGCCTCCCAAAGTGCAGGGATTACAGGCGTGAGCCACCATGCCCAGCCCCATCTGGCATTTCTAACCGTATATGTAGGGCTAAGTAAACTGAGTCATCAAAGTTAAAATCGTCCTTCAGCACTTTGGGAGGCCCAGGCGGGCGGATCATGAGGTCAGGAGATGGAGACCATCTTGGCTAACATGGTGAAACCCTGTCTTTACTAAACATACAAAAAATTAGCTGGTTGTGATGGCGCGCGCCTGTAGTCCCAGCTACTCCGGAGGCTGAGGCAGGAGAATGGCATGAACCCGGGAGGCAGAGCTTGCAGCGAGCAGAGTGCAGAGATTGCACCATTGCACTCCAGCCTGGGCGACAGAGTGAGACTCCGTCTCAAAAAAAAAAAAAAAAAAAAAAAAAAAAAAAAATCATCCCTCAGCACTTCTTAAATCAGTGTTGACTTTATGACCTTTTACGAATGTGTGGTCTTCTTTAGCTCTCACAGATGTTGGTGTCCTAATCTCCAGAACCTATGAATATGTTACTTTACATGGCAAAAAGTACTTGGTAGATGTGATTAAGGTTATGGACCTTGAATGAATATTTGGGATTATCTGAGTGGGGACAATATAAACATATAATCTCTCTCCTGGTTGTAGTGGGGGATTCGGGGTGGGGAGAGAAGGATGGAAAGGGGAGAGAGGGATGGGAGAAGGGGGGGAGAGAGAGAGAGAGAGAGAGAGAGAGAGAGAGAGAGACGCATGGAAGAAAAAGCAGAAGAAATTTGAAGCATGAAAGGAACTAGACTCACGACTGTTGACTTTGAAGCTCGAGAAAAGGGACTATGAACCAAGGAAGGTGGGTGGCTTCTAGAAAGACACAGATTCTCCCCGGGAGCCTTCAGAAGGAAATGCAGCCCTGCTGAAATTTTAATTTTACCCACTGAAGCCTGTCTCAGACTTCTGACCTACAGAACTGTAAAATAATAAATAATCTTGTTTTACTTTACCAGTTTTGTGATGATTTGTTATGGCAATGGTAGAAAACTGATACAAAGCTCCACCTCGTGTTAATGAGTTCGGAACTTCCACTGGGAGAAGTGCAGAGCTAGCTTGACTTTGGGCTAGTGGTAAACTTAGGGAACTTGAGGTAGAGAGATAATAAACTTGTTTCTTTGGCAAATTTAATATTTCTTCTTTCCAGGTTATATTGTGACCATCAAGTGCCCATCTACCCTATTATTTTACCCTCCTTTTTTTTTCTAGGTTATGTAGCTGCCTTTTTCCCTCCATTTTTCCTAGCCTAAATGCAGGAGCTTGTGATTATTTTACAAATATTGATTGAATGCCTATCACATACAGGGTTATTCATGGTCCCTGACATGGAAAGGTTAATAATTTAGTGGGGACAAATGACAACAAACATTAAATAATGTTTGTTTCCCCACAAGTTATCATTTAGTGGGGAAAACAGAGAAGTAACAAAAACAAACATTTTCTCTCTAGCATTATCAATTTCTCCATCTGTATTGATTGATTCTCATCCCTTCTTAGAAAAACAAACTCTGTATTTATTCCTTATGCCTCTGTAACCGGTACCCCATTTCTCTGCAATTACAACAAAAGTTTGATTCCACTTCCTCAGTTCTCACTCCCTCTTAGCTTACCCTAATTACCTTTCTCCATCACTGCACTAAACATTTGTTTGTCGGCCGGGCGCGGTGGCTCAAGCCTGTTATCCCAGCATTTTGGGAGGCCGAGACGGGCGGATCACGAGGCCAGGAGATCGAGACCATCCTGGCTAACACGGTGAAACCCCGTCTCTACTAAAAAATACAGAAAACTAGCCGGGTGAGGTGGTGGGCGCCTGTAGTCACAGCTACTCGGGAGGCTGAGGCAGGAGAATGGCGTAAACCCAGGAGGCGGAGCTTGCAGTGAGCTGAGATCTGGCCACTGCACTCCAGCCTGGGCGACAGAGCGAAACTCCGTCTCAAAAAAAAAAAAAAAAAAACAAAAACATTTGTTTGTCAAGGTCACTAATGACCTCTAAGGTACCCAATCTAGTGGTCTCTATTCTAATCAGCTCATCTCTCAGCAGTATTTGTTCTAGGTGATCCCTCCCTTATTTTTTTTAAACAGCTTTATTGAGATAATTTACATATCATACAATTCACCTGTTTAAACTGTATAGTTCATTGTTTTTAGTTTATTCACAGGGTTTTGCAACCATCACTACAATCTAATTTTAGAACATTTTTGTCCTCCCTAAATGAACTTTGTGCCCATTAACCATCACTCCTCATTTCTCCCTCCTTTTCTTCCCCTAGCCCCATGCAACCATTAATCTACTTTCTGTTTCCATTGATTTCCCTATGTAAATGGAATCATACAATATGTGATCTTTGCTGACTAGCTTCTTTCAGTTAGCATAATGTATTCAAGGTTCACCTATGTTGTACCATGTATTAATACTTTATTCCTTTTATTGCCAAATGATATTCTGTATTTATTAGTTGATAGGCATTTGGGTTATTTCTACTTTTTGGCTATTATGAATAATGCTGCTATGAACATTTGCGTACATACTTGTGTGGGAACATGTATTTTCATTTTTCTTGGCTATATATCTGGGAGTGAGGTTGCTAGGTCATATGGTAACTGAATGTTTGAGGAACTACCGAACTGTTTTCCACAGTGGCCACACAACTATTCACAATAGCAAAGACATGGAATCAACCTAGATGCCCATCCGTGGTGGACCGGATAAGGAAAATGTGGTGTGTATACACGCAATACTATGCAGCCGTAAAATAACAATAAAATCATGTCCTTTGCAACAACATAGATGCAGCTGGAGACCATTATCCTAAGCAAATTAGGCAGATACAGTAAACCAAATACTGATTGTTCTCCCTTATAAGTGGGACCTAAACATTAAGTACACATGAACACAAAGAAGGGGCCTACTTGAATGGAGAGAGTGGAAGGAGAGTGAGGGTTGAAAACCACCTATCTGGTACTGTGCTCACTACCTGGGTGATGAAATTATTTGTACGTTGTACCCCAGCGACAGGTAGTTTACCCATGTAACAAACCTGCATGTACATCCTGAACCTAAAATAAAAGTGGAAAAAGTAAAACCAAAAACCAAAAACCCCAAGTGGCAATACCATTTTTACATTTTCACCAAGCAATGTATGAGTGTTTCAGTTTCCCCACATCTTCACTAACACTTGTTATTGTCTGCCTTTTTCCTCTCTCCCTCATTACTGGCCATCCTCTCTCCCTCATTACTGAAATACGTTCTTGCCTTGGCTTCCAAGATGTTACATACGCCTGGTTTTTCTCCTACCTCACTTGCTGCTTTTTCTGAGTCTCATCTGTATGTTTACCTCATCTTCTTGCTCGTCTTCCTCTTCTTTCTCCTCCTCATTCTTATTTTCTTCCACCGAACTTCTAAATGTCGGAGTGCCCCCGGGTTCTGTCTGGAAACATCTTTCTATCTACACACTCTTACTATGTGATCTTATCTCATGTCTTTACTACATGAAAATTACTTCCAAATTTGTATTTTTAACCCTAACCCTGATATCCAACTGTTTACTTAACAACTCTTCTTAGATTGTCTAGTAGGGATTTCAGATTTAAGATATCCAAAACAGAACTCATGGTTTTCAACCATGGACCTGCCTCCTCTTTGTCTTCCAAATTTTGTAAATGGAATTGCTATATACCCAGTTGCACAAGCAAGAAGGCTGTGAGCCATTCTCGATTACTCTTTCTCTTATGCCCTATATCAAGTCCATCAGGAAATACCTTTTGACCCTGCTACCCTAATGCCTTTCAGAGTCTCACTCTGTCGCCCAGGCTGGAGTGCAGTGGTGTGATCTTGGCTCACTGCAACCTCCATGTCCCGGGTTCAAGTGATTCCTGCTTTAGCCTCCTGAGTAACTGGGACTGCAGGCATGTGCCACCACACCTGGCTAATTTTTGTATTTTTAGTAGAGATGGGGTTTTGCCATGTTTGCCACCCAGGCTGGTCTCAAAATCCTGACCTCATGTGATCTGCCTGCCTTGGCCTCCCAAAGTAGTGGGATTACAGGTATGAGCCACCACGCCAGCCTCCAGTGTATTTGAATTCATTCACTTCTTTTTCTGTTTTCTACTACCAGCCTAGTCCCAGCCATCATTATCTCCTCCTTGAACTGCTGTGGTAGACTCCTACTGATTCCCCTGCTCTCTATTCTACAGTCCAGAATTCTTATAGCAGCCAGTCATCTTTTAAATTTTAAAATATCACATCATTGGAAATGCTTTCATTTTCCAATGAAAGAAAAGGAAGAGGTATTAGATTATTTAAATGAAATTTCAGTTGCGGCTCATTTTAAAATGGTTATAAAAACTGTTTTAAGTTTGCAACCACTTATCATGAATAAGGCTTCTTGTGGATGGTGAATATAAAAAATGGAAAAGACTATCATTAAAAAGTTTTGATCAGGAATTGTATATGGCCATTTCAAGTATGAAACCTGTTCTTTTCTTTCTTTTCCCTTCTTTTCTTTCCTACTTTCATTTTTTTTCTAAATAATTCAATAAAAAACCCATTAGGTAGGGCTGAGCAAGATAGACGTATGCATTGGATGGTGCTGGGGGCAGCCTGGCATGGGGTATCAGAACCCATGTGGAGTGGGAAGGGGTCTGTGAGGGGGAGGGTTGTAACAGCCCATGTGGTGGTTGGAACTTGAGAGAGGTGAGGAGGTTTTCTACATAGGAGGGTGGTAACAGCAGAAACCTGGCACAGGGTGTTGGGGCTTGAACCAGGTGAGGAAGGCACCTAGATTTTGGGATGGAGTTCATAGCTCAGTGATAAATGTTAGAGCCTAAGTGGGGTGAGGAAGATACTTGCTGGCTTGGCACCATGTGTCAGAGCTTGATTGGGGTGGAGAGAGAATCTCTGCAGAGGGATGGTTGTGGCCTGGCATGGGGCATTGAGGCACAGCAAGGTGGGGAAGGCACCTACATAGGAGAGGCCTGCGACAGCAGTGATGTGCCACCACAGTGTATGAGAGTCTGAGCAGGGAAGCAGGCCATCTTTGTGAAGGGGTGGTAGCAGGAAGGGAAATTGGTTATACATAGGCAAGACTGAGCCAATAAGTAAATATATTGAGGAAAATGGGAGCCAAGTTTTCCACTGTCAGAGAAGAGAGTTATAAATATGCAAAAGAAAAAAACCTGGAATAAGCTTTGTGGTATTGGATTGGAATTGAGGTACTGGTGTGAACTCATGGTTAAATAGATTGATGTAGAAATAAATATAGATGTAAATGTGTGAATTACATACATTAATGTCTGTGTATACATAATGTGCCATGGGTATGTATATATACATATATCCCCAGCTCTGTCTTCGGGCAGCAACACCCCGACAGCAGTGTGCCATATCTAGTGCCAATAGTTGATTTCTAAGTACCATTCTCCACTAAAAGGAACCAAGATTTCTTGAAGTCGCTGATTCCAGGATAGGGCAGGGAAAGTTCAAGATGAGCCTAAAATATCTTGTCAGGCCAGAAAGTAAAACGTGCTCAAAGAATTATGGAGACATGTCAAAAGAACACAGAAGTCAATTTGAATGAATTCTCGGTGGCCAAATCTGACATACTTTGGGTGCCAAAATAAATAATAGTAGTAGAAGATTACAACCCATGGAATAAAAACGAGAATTCATAAGTCCATATGGATATAAATAAATGACTAAATAATTGGGGAGAAGAGATCTAGTAAGTGTAGATGTAATGCTTGAGGAGGAAAATCACCATTTATAAATGATCATGGATTTATAAATGATTGTAGATTCAGCCAAGAATCATCAATGAATATTAAAAATTAGTGGATGAAAGTTTGATAAGGAAAGGGATATTATGTAGTTTCAAAATACCTCCACACAAATTTAGTACTTACAAAGTGGAACAAAAGCAACTTCAGAGTGGAAAATCTGGCAGACACTGCTTTAATTGAGTGATTAAAATTAACAGTAATGGCACAAAAAGAAATCACGTGCTGCCTGATAGGTTGCCTTGTCACTTCTGTGACATTCTTGTCAAAATATATAACCTTAGTCTAATTATGAGGAAATATTAGACAAATTCAAACTGAGGTACATTATACAAAGTAACTAGCCTATAAGTCTGCAATCTTCAAAAGAGTCAGGTTCAACAAAGGCAAGGAGACTTAAGAGGCATGACAACCAAAAGCAGAGTGTGATTCTGGACTAGATCCATTCACATTATTCGGACAATTGTCAAAACTTGAATGGAGATTGTGGGTTCCTTGGTAGTGATGGATCAATGTTAATTTCCTAATTGTGATGGCTATATTGTGGTTACGTAGGAGAATGTCCTTGTTCACTGCAATTATACACCAAAGTCTTAGTGGTGGGTACTGGGGCATCATGTTAGCAATTTACTCTCTACTGTTTCAGGAAAAATGTTATTTGCACTATTATTGTTGCAACTCTATTGTAAGTTTGGAATTATTTCAAATTACGAAGAAAAAAGTAATTTTTAAATTAGTAAGCTAAAGGTTTTTGTTAAAATATCATTAAGTATCAAGTATATCTAAATATCTTAAATATGGATAATATTTCTTAAATATTAAGTATCTTCTGTATTGAATTTTTTTAGCAAGTTCCTTGTGGATAACACCACATTCTTTCCACTTTACAACTGTGTAATATATAAATATTTTTTTCTGTGTGAACCATGACATTAAAAAGGCTGTGGAACATTAATTTAGACAAAGGGTGCCATATGTGCAAAGGCCTGGAGCTCAGAGAGCATGTCTTTTAGGAGAATTGCAAGCAGTTAAGCATGTCTGGAAAGTGGAATTGGTGGTGGGGTGGTTGTCAAGGGAAAAGACATCTAGCAACCTCAGCTGGATGGTGGTGCCATTCCCTGATCTAGGGGGTCACTTATATGGCCCTAAAACTGATGGCACAACATTAGGGAGGGTGTACCCTAACTAGTAAAGTAACCACTTGTCTAGAAACTTTTCCCAAGATGCTTCCTGACATCAGAGTTCAAACACAAATTGCCCTAAACTTGTGCCTGTAAGAGGGAGACCTCAGAAATGTGAAGAGGGATAGAAAAGGTGGCTGGCCTCTGTCAAATCTATTATACTATCAAGTAATTTAGCAAAAAGGACACATTACAATAGACACATGTGATAGGATAATTGTTTAGTGCTCAATAGAATAAGGCTTTAATTGTTGATAATAAAAATAACATATGTCCATTACAGAAAATGCATCAAAGTAAAAGAAGAAAATAACAGTCATCCATAAATCTACCATCTGGGTTGAATCACTGAACCATTATGGCATATTTTCTGACAGTGGTATATAATGTGTTTCTTTGTTATGAAGATTTTCAAACATACAAAAGTTAAAAGGTAAATACAATGAGTACCCATATACCTTCTTCCTAGAGTCAGTAATTATATATACTTTGCCATATTTGCTTAATCTCTCTCTCTCTCTCTCTGTGTGTGTGTGTGTGTGTGTGTATGGGTGTGTGTATGTAGATTTTTCTGTTAATACCCTGTGTTGTTCAATGTTCTTTTTTAAATCTCTGCTGATTATTTTTAAAATTTTTATTTTTTGTGGGTACATAGGTGTATATGTTTGTGGGATACATGAAATATGTTGATACAAGCATGCGATGGGTAATAATCACCTCAGGGTAAATGGGGTGTCTGTCACCTTAAGCATTTATCCTTTGTGTTAGAAACAATCCAATTACACTTTTTAAGTTATTTTTAAATGTAAAATTAAATTATTATTGACTATAGTCACCCTGTTATGCTATCGAATACTAGCTTTTACTTATTCTAACTCTCCTTGTACCCATTAGCCATCTTATTTATTTTTTAGACGGAGTCTTGCTCTGTTGTGCAGGAAGGAGTGCAGTGGTGCAATCTCGGCTCCAGACATGCTTAACTGCTTGCAACGTCTGCCTCCCGGGATGAAGCGATTCTCATGCCTCAGCCTCCCAAGTAGCTGGGATTACAGGCACCTGCCACCACACCCAGATAATTTTTGTATTTTTGGTAGAGATGGGGTTTCACCATATTGGTCAGGCTGGTCTCAAATTCCTGACCTCAGGCGATCTGCCCTCCTTGGCCTCCCAAAGTGCTGGGATTACAGGCGTGAGCCACTGCGCCCAGCCCCTTTAGCCATCTTCACTGCCTCTCCGCTAGTACCTTTCTCAGGCTCTCTGTCTCCATGAATTCAATTGTTTTAATTTTTAGCTCCTACAAATAAGTGAGAACATCCAAAGTTTGTCTTTCTATGTCTGGCTTGTTTCACTTAACATAATGACCTCCAGTTCAATCCATATTTTTGCAAATGACAGGATCTCATTCTTTTTTATGGATGAATTTTCTGTATCCATTCATTTGTCAATGGACACTTAGGTAACTTCCACGTCTTGCCTATTGTGGATAGTGCTGTAATAAACATGGTAGTGCAGATGTCTCTTTGATATACTGATTTTCTTTCTTTTGGGTTTATACCTAATAGTGATATTGCTGGATCATATGGTAGCTTTATTTTTAGTTTTTTGAAGAACCTCCATAGTGGTCGTACTAATTTACATTTCTACCCACAGTGTAAGAGGGTTCTCTTTACTCTACATCCTTGCCAACGTTTGTTATTGCCTGTCTTTGGATAAAAGCCATCTTAAATGGAATGAGTTATCTCATCGCAGTTTTGATCTGCATTCCTCTGACGATCAGGGATGTTGAGCACCTTTTCATACACCTGTTTGTCATTTTTATGTCTTCTTTTGAGAAATGTCTATTGAGATTTTTTGTCCATTTATTAATCGGATTATTAGATTTTTTCCTAGAGCTGTTTGAGCTACTTACATATTCTGGTTATTAATCTCTTGTCAGATGAGTAGTTTGTAAATATTTTTTCCCATTCTCTGTGTTGTCTCTTTACTTTGTTGATTGTTTTCGTTGCTGTGCAGAAGCTTTTTAACTTGATGTGATCCCATTTGACCATTTTCACTTTGTTCACCTGTGCTTGTGGGGTATTACTCAAGAAATCTTTGCCCACTCTTATGTCCTGGAGAGTTTTCACAATGTTTTCTTTCAGTAGTTTCATAGTTTGAAGTCTTAGATTTAAATCTTTAATCCATTTTTATTTGGTTTTTGTATATGGTGAGAGATAGGGGTCTAGTTTCATTCTCCTGCATATGGATATCCAGTTTTCCTAGCACATTTGTTGAATACTCTGTCCTTTCCCCAATGTGTGTTCCTGGTATCCATGTTGAAAATGAGTTCACTGTAGATGTATGGATTTGTTTTTGGCTTCTTTCTTCTGTTCCATTGGTCTATGTGTCTGTTTTTATGCCAGTACCATGCTGTTTTGGTTACCTTGACTCTGTAGTATAATTTGAAGTCAGGTAATGCAATTCCTCCAGTTTTGTTCTTTTTGCTCAGAATAGTTTTGGCTATTCTGTTTTTTTTTTTTTTTTTTTTTTTTGTGGTTCCATTTAAATTTTAGGATTGTATTTCCTATTTCTGTGAAGAATGTCATTGTATTTTGATAGGAATTGCATTGACTCTGTAGATTGCTTTAGGTAGTATGGATATTTTAACAATATTGATTCATCTAATCCATGAACATGGACTATCTTTCCATTTTTTTGTGTGTCCTCTTCAATTTCTTGCATCATTATTTTATAGTATTCATTGTAGAGATCTTTTGCTTCTTTGGTTAATTCCTAGGTATTTAATTTTATTTGTAGCTATTATAAGTGAGATTACTTTATTGATTCCTTTTCAGATTGTTTGCTGTTGGCATATAGAAATGATACTGATTTTTGTTTTTGATTTTGTATCCTGCAACTTTACTGAATGATTTTATCAGTTCTAACAGTTTTTTTGGTGGAGTCTTTAGATTTTTCCGAATATAAGATCATGTCTTCTGCAAACAAGGATAATCTGTCTTCTTCATTTACAATTTAGATGCCCTTTATTTTTTTCTTTTGTCTGATCTCTCTAGTTAGGACTTCCAGTACTATACTGAATAACAGTATAGTATTCAACAGTATAGTATTCAGTATAGTAGTGAGCATCCTTGTTGTGTTCCAGATCTTAGAGGAAAGATTTTCAGTTTTTCCCCATTAAGTATGATACTAGCTGTGGGTCTATTATATGTGGGTTTTATTATGTTGAGATACACATTGTTAGGTTATTTATTTGAAGTTTTTCTTCTTCTTCAATGTAGACACTTGTAGCCATAAAATTCCCTCTTAGTACTGCTTTCACTGTCACCCATAGGTTTTGGTATGTTGTGTTTCCATTACCATTTGTTTCAAAAAATTTTTCAATTTTTTTTCTTTCTTCACTGACCACTGGTCATTCAGGAGCATATTGTTTAATTTCCATGTGTTTGACTTTTAGTGTTACTCCATTGTAGTCAGAGAAGATGCTTGGTATTATTTCAATTTTTTTGAATGCAGACTTAATCTGCACTACAGACCAAATGGACCTAAGAAATATTTATGGAACATTTCACCCAATGGCTGCAGAATATACATTCTTCTCACCAACATATGGATTATTCTCAAGGACAGACCATATGTTAGGTCACAAAAACAAGTCTTAAAACATTCAAAAAAAATTGAAAATATACCAAGCATCTTCTCTGACTACAATGGAGTAACACTGAAAGTCAATAACCATCACACTGAGGGTTTTAATCATAAAGGGATGCTAAATTTTGTCAAATGTTGGTCTGTGTCTATTGAGATGGTCATATGATTTTCGTTTTTTTTTTTCTTCTTCCTCCTCCTCCTCTTCTTTTCTTCTTCTTCCTCCTCCTCCTCCTCCTTTTTCTTCTTCTTTTCTTCTCCTTCTTCTTCTCCTCCTCCTCCTTCTTCTTTCTTCTTCTTCCTTCTTCTTTCCTCCTCTCTCTTTCTTTTTCTCTCTCTCTCTCTTTCTTTCTTTCTTTTTTTTTTTTTGAGGCGGAGTCTCGCTCTGTCGTCGGGGCTGGAGTGCAGTGACCAGATCTCAGCTCACTGCAAGCTCCGCCTCCCGGATTTAGGCCATTCTCCTGCCTCAGCCTCCCGAGTAACTGGGACTACAGGCGCCCGCCATGTCGCCCAGCTAGTTTTTGTATTTTTAGTAGAGACGGGGTTTCACCGTGTTAGCCAGGATGGTCTCGCTCTCCTGACCTCGTGATCCGCCCGTCTCAGCCTCCCAAAGTGCTGGGATTACAGGCTTGAGCCACCGCGCCCGGCTCTCTCTTTCTTCTTTCTTGCGGCTGGCGGGCCGGGCGGGCTGCAGGGGGCAGGGCTGATCGCTTTCTTCTCCTTCCTTCTTCCTTCTCTCCCTCCCTCCCTCCCCCTCCCTCCCTCCCTCCCTCCTTCTTTCTTCTTTCTTCTTTCTTCTTTCTGTTCTTTCTTTTTCTTTCTTTCTTTCTTTCTTTCTTCTTTCTTTCTTTCTTTCTTTCTTCTTTCTTTCTTTCTTTCTTTCTTTCTTCCTTCTCCTTCTTCCTTCTTCCTTCTTCCTTTCTTCCTTTCTTTCCTTTCTTTCTTTCTTTTCCTCCCTGTCTTTCTCTTTCTTCTTTTCTTTCTTTCTTCTTCTTTCTTTCTTTCTTCTCTTTCTTTCTTTCTTTCTTCTTTCTTTCTTTCTTTCTTCTTCTTTCTTTCTCCTTTTCTCCTTCCTTCCTTTCTCTCTCCTCCCTCCCTCCCTCCCTCCTTTCTTTTCTCTTTCTCTCTTCTCTTCTTTCTTCTTTTCTTCTTTCTTTCTTTCTTTCTTTCTTCTTCCTTTCTTCTTTTCTTCCTTTCTTCCTTTCTTCCTTTCTTCCTTTCTTCCTTTCTTTCCTTTCTTTCCTTTCTCTTCTTTCCTTCCCTTCCTTCCCTGTCTTTCTCTCTTTCTTTCTTTCTTTCTTTCTTTCTTTCTTCCTTTCTTCCTTTCTTTCCTTTCTTTCCTTTCTTTCCTTTCTTTCCTTTCTTTCCTTTCTTTTCCTTCCCTTCCTTCCCTGTCTTTCTCTCTTTCTTTCTTTCTTTCTTTCTTTCTGATGGAGTTTCGCTCTTGTTGCCCAGGCTGTAATGCAGTGGTGCAATCTCAACTTACTGCAACCTCGACTTCCCAGGTTCCAGCGACTCTCCCGCCTCAGCTTCCCGAGTAGCTGGGATTACAGGCGTGTGCCACCATACCTGACTAATTTTTGTATTATTAGTAGAGACGGGGTTCTGTTGGCTGGGCTGGTCTCAAACTCCTGACCTCAGGTGATCCACCCACCTTGGTCTCTCAAAGTGCTGGGATTACAGGCGTGAGCCACCGTGCCTGGCCGATTTTTGTTTTCAATTCTGTTTACGTATCACATTTATTGACTTGCATATTTTAAAGTAACCCTACATCCCTGGTATGAAACCCACTTAATCATGGTGTATTGTCTTTTTGATATGCTGTTGGATTGGTTAGCTAGTGTTTTGTTGAGGATTTTTGCATCTTTGTTCATCAGGGATATTGGTCTGTAGTTTTCTTTTTTTATTAGGTCCTTTCTTGGTTTTGGTATTAGAGTAATACTGGCTTCATAGAATGATTTAGGGAGGATTCCATCTTTATCTCTTGAAATAATTTCAGTAGGATTGGTACCAATTCTTCTCTAAATGTCTGATAGAATTCAGTGTTAATCCATCTGCTCCTGGACTTTTTTTTGTTGGCAATCTTTTTTATTACTGTTTCAATATTGCTACTTGTTATTGGTCTGTTCTATTTCCTCCTGGTTTAATCTAGGAGGGTTGTATATTTCCAGAAATGTATCCATCTCCTCTAGGTTTTTTAGTTTTTGTGCACAAAGGTGTTCCTAGTAGCCTTGAATGATCTTTTGTATTTCTGTGGCATTGGTTGTAATATCTCCCATTTGATTTCTAATTGCACTTATTTGTACCTTTTGTTTTCTTGGTTAATCTTGCTAATGATCGATCAATTTTGTTTATCTTTTCAAAGAACTAGCTTTTTGTTTCATTTATCTTTTGTATTTTTTTATTTCAATTGTATTTTGTTCTGCTCTGATCTTTGTTATTTCTTTTCTTTTGCTGGGTTTGGGTTTGGTTTGTTCTTGTTTTGCTAGTTTCTTGAGGTGTGACCTTATTGTCTATTTGTGCTCTTTCAGACTTTTTGATGTTGGCATTTAGTGCTATGAACTTTCCTCTTAGCACTGCTTTTGCTGTATCTCAGAGGTTTTGATAGGATGTGTCACTATTATTGTTCATTCAAAGAATTTTCTAATTTCCATATTGATTTCATTGTTGACCCAAAGGTCATTCAGGAGCAGATAGCTTATTTTCCAATTTCCATGTATTTGTATAATTTTGAGAGTTCCTTTTGGAGTTAATATCCAATTTTATTTTACTTTGGTCTGAGAGAGTACTTGATATAATTTTGATTTTCTTAAACTTATGAAGACTTGTTCTGTGGCCTATCATGTGGTCTATCTTGGAGAATGTTCCACGTGCTGATGAAAATAATGTATATTCTGCAGTTGTTGGGTAGAATATTCTGTAAATATCTGTTAAGTCCATTTGTTCTAGGGTACAGTTTAAATCCATTGTTTCTTTGTTGACTTTCTGCCTTGATGACCTGTCTAGTGCTGTCAGCGGAGTATTGAAGTCCCCCACTATTATTGTGTTGCTGTCTATCTCATTTCTTAGGTCTAATAGTAATTGTTTTATAAATTTGGGAGCTCCAGTGTTAGGTGCATATATATTTAGGATTGTGAAATTCTCCTGTTGGGCTAATCCTTTTATCATTATATAATATCCCTCTTTGTCTTTTTAAACTATTATTACTTTAAAGTCTGTTTTATCTGATACAAGAATAGCTACTCCTGCTTGCTTCTGGTGTCCATTTGCATGGAATATCTTTTTCCACCTCTTTACCTTAAGTTTATGTGAGTCCGCAAATCTCTTGAAGACAGCGGATACTTGGTTGGTGGATTTTTATTCATTCTGCCATTCTGTATCTTTTAAGTGGAGCATTTAGGTTATTTACATTCAGTGTTAATATTGAGATGTGAGGTACTGTTCTATTCATCAGGCTAGTTTTCTTGTTCCCACCTTAGGTAGACAGAATAATGATCTTGCAAACACATCCACATTTTAATCCCTGGGACCTGAGAATGTGTTATGTTACATGACAAAGAGGAATTAAGGTTGCTAATCAGCTGACTTTATAATAAAGGGATTATTCTGGTGTCTTAGTTTGGGCTGCTATAACAAAGTACCATATCCTGAATGGCTTATAAACAACAAAAATTTATTTCTCACAGTTCTAGAGGCTACAACTCTAAGATCAGAGTGCCAGCATGGTTGGGTTCTGGTGAGGGCCCCATCCAGGTTGCAGTCTGCCTACTTCTCATTCATTGTATCCTCACTTGGTAGAAAGAGAGCTAGCTAGCCCTCTGGGCTCTTCTTATAAGGGCACTAATCCCATTCATGAGGGCTTCACTTTCATGACCTAATTACCTCCCCAAGGTCCCACCTCCAAATACTGTCACATTGGGATTAGGGTTTCAACATTTTAATTTTGGGGGGCACATTCAGTCCATTGCACCAGGATTATCTGGGAGACAGAAGAGTTAGTGTCAGTGAGAAAGTCTCAACTGGCTTATTGTTGGCTTTGAATATGGAAGAGGACCACAGGCCAAGGAATATGAGGCTGGCATTTGAAGCTGGAAAAGGCAGGGAACGAGATTCTCTTCTAGAGCCTCCAGAAAGAAAGAAACACAGAAAGAAACACAGCCCTACCAACACCTTGATTCTGACCTGCAGAACTATATTTGTGTGTGTTTTTTTAAGTCACTAAATTTCTGGTAATTTGTTACAGCAGCAATAGGAAACTAATATATACTATCACTTTTTTTGTTATTTAGTTTTTATTTCATAATCATAAACTTAACTCTGCAATCCAGCTAGGCATGGGAGGGAACAAGGAAAACATGGAACAAAGATTCTAGGATACTGCGAGCAAATGGGGTGGAGGGGTGCTCTCCTGAGCTACGGAAGGAATGGTCTGGTGGTTAAGATAAAACACAAGTCAAACTTATTCAAGTTGTCCACAGTCAGCAATGGTGATCTTCTTGCTGGTCTTGCCATTCCTGGACCCAAAGTGCTCCATGGCCTCCACGATATTCATGCCTTCTTTTACTTTGCCAAAGACCACATGCTTGCCATCCAACCACTCAGTCTTGGCAGTGCAGATGAAAAACTGGGAACCATTTGTGTTGGGTCCAGCATTTGCCATGGACAAGATGCCAGGACCAGGACCTGTATGCTTTAGGATGAAGTTCTCATCTTCAAATTTCTTCCCATAGATGGACTTGCCACCAGTGCCATTATGGCATGTGAAGTCACCACCCTGACACATAAACCCTGGAATAGTTCTGTGAAAGCAGGAACCCTTATAACCAAATCCTTTCTCTCCAATGCTCAGAGCACGAAAATTTTCTGCTGTCTTTGGAAACTTGTCTGCAAACAGCTCGAAGGAGACGCGGCCCAAGGGCTCACCGTCGACGGCAATGTCAAAGAACATGGTGGGGTTGACCATGGCTGGTAGTACAGGGTTTTCCTTAGCAGCGGCGTCTGCAAAGCACACCATCACATTTTTGATAGTTACTTTTCAATTCCAAACACAGCATGTACATACACCATTTCCTGTACATTCTTGTAGGCCTAATTATTATACGTACTTCCGAAGTCAGCTTTCATTTGAAGAATTTACTGAACTCTGGGTTTCTTCATTTCTATCCTAATACACTGTGTTTACAACTTCTGTTATACTACTTGTCATATGTATTTTAATTGTTGATTTTCTCTTTCTCCCAAGACTGTTGAGCTCCCAAGACTAGAGGCCAGAGACTTTTCTTTATTCACAACACCTAGCCCATGAATGAATTAAATGAAGTGATGAATAAATGACAGTAGAAAGCTCTAAATACTTTCAATTTAGAAAGTACATATTCTGTGTATGAGTTTGTGCATGTGTATGTACTTGGGTGTGTGTGTTTTAGGGAACAGATATTCTGAGAAATGTTTAAATTTGTTTAGTCCTCTAATTCTGATCATCTGCTTCAACCTCCTACCCATCTGGCTGGCAATTCAATCCCTGTTATTACTAGAGTTGTGTATACAAAAGTTCCAGGTTTATGTGAGTCCAGGAATGTGGATCTGGCTCCAACACCAAGGTGGTATACCTTACTTTCAAGATAATTAATGTTCAGCCTTCAGTGTTATCAATGATGTGGGGGATGGGGTGGAGTTGGGGGTGGAGGGGGCTGTATACTGGCTTCCTCCAGTGGGGAAAACTCAGAAGCTTCTTGTCACTTCTAGACTTGGGAAGCTATCTTTTATTCATACTAAGCCCCCCTCTTTCAACTTTTTTTTTCTTTTTTGAGACGGAGTCTTGCTCTGTCACCCAGGCTGGAGTGCAGTGGCACGATCTTGGCTCACTGCAAGCTCCACCTCCCGGGTTCATGCCATTCTCCTGCCTCAGCTAATTTTTTGTATTTTTTAGTAGAGATGGGGTTTCACCGTGTTAGCCATGATGGTCTCAATATCCTGACCTCATGATCCACCCGCCTCAACCTCCCAAAGTGGTGGGATTACAGGCATGAGCCACTGCGCCTGGCCCTCCTTCAACATTTCCTTCCATCTGGAAGAGACAAATACAATTCCCCCTTCTAAAAGCCTAGATTTTGCTCTTGAGGCAAGGGAATATACAGGCAGAAGAACAAGGTACAATTAACATCACCACAAAAAGAATAGGTCTGTTCATTTTCTCACCTCAGGAGAGACCCTTTTAAAGACAATCCTCCTCTTGGGTTTTTTTTTTTCCTCCACAAAAAGCATTTTATTAAAGAGAGAGGCA
The DNA here is from genome assembly GCF_007565055.1 of Rhinopithecus roxellana. Lineage (NCBI taxonomy): Eukaryota > Metazoa > Chordata > Mammalia > Primates > Cercopithecidae > Rhinopithecus > Rhinopithecus roxellana. The sequence goes on along the minus strand of NC_044551.1, from coordinate 154,396,877 downwards.
AGTGCCTTTGTGTGAAAAAAGGTAGAAGGAATCCCAGTAATGACATGTTGACATTTTTGCCATTCTGACAAGTATGGGGTTCAAATTAAGTCAGACTTAATTTGATTTGGCAAAATAGTGTGACTTTTTATGCATCATCTTGATGGTATGAGATTTATATCTAAATGCAAGTCATGACTTTTTCCTCTGTAATATCAATTTTAGTACTTCATAATATAGTATTCTTACCTGGAGCACTTAATTGTTTCCCTATTTATTAGATAGCTATTTTGGGACTATTAGGTCATTTCCAACTTTTTTTTCTAGAATAAACAAATTAAAATAAATATCTTTATAGCTAAATCCTTGTATAGGTCCTGAATTATTTCACTGTGATACAATTCTGGAAGTGTAATTGCTGGTTCAAAAGAATGGGCCAAATTTAAAAGCTTTTGATATGAGTTGTTAGGGTCCACTAGAAAAAATATACTTTCACCACAAGTGGCAAAGAATGCCCTTTTGAAATGTTCACCCTGAATAAATAAAAATGGAACCTGTACTAGTTTGCTAATGCTGTCATAACAAAATATTACAGAATGAGTGGCTTAAACAATAGAAATTTATTTTCTCCTAGTTCTGGAGGCTGGAGGTCAAAGATAAAGTACTGGCATTTTGGGGTTCTTCTGAGGCCTCTCCTCCTTGGCTTGCAGATGGTCATCCCTCTATGCACTTGTGCTCCTGTTGTCTCTTCTTGTGACACCAGACATATTGAGGTAGGGCCCCATCCTAATGACATCATTTTAATGTAATCACCTCTTTCAAAACCTTATCTTCAATTATGGTTACATTTGGAGGTACTGGGAGTTATGACTTCAATATATGAATTTGAGAGTGGGGACCAGGGGTGCACAATTTAGTCCATAGCAGAATCCTAACTGCAAAATAAACATGGATGTAATTTTAAAAAGTTGATTTTAAAAAATCACAGTTGCTGCTTTCTGGAAATATAGCTGGCCATAGTCTTTCCTTTCTTTCTCAGTTCATTCTTTCTCTTTCTATGTATAATTTAGATATATTAAAACACACTCTTTTTAGTGTGTGATTCTATGACTTGTGTAACCATCACCTTCCATTAGGTTTTTGTAATCAAGCTTGCAGGAGGGATGGAAGCCAAAGGTAGTCTAAATTTCAGTTATATTTTTAAATGTTTTATTTTTGAAGACTGAGACACCTGTAAGCAAGTTAAAGAAACAAAGTAAACTCAGGCAATGATCTAAAAGGCAAAGTAGAAAAAAATAGTTTTTCCCCCTTAATGACCTAGAGGAGGAAATTGACTGCATCATTTAAGTGTTTACATAACACTCCTTTTATTGACTATCCCTACCTTTACTGATCTAATCTCCAAAAAGAATCTAACATTCCGGCCTGGTGTGGTGGCTCATGCCTGTAATCCCAGTACTTTGGGAGCCAGAGGCAGGTGGATCACCTGAGGTCAGGAGTTCAAGACCAGCCTGGTCAACACTGTGAAACCCCATCTCTACTAAATATACAAAAATTAGCCGAGAATGGTGGTACATGCCTGTAATTCCAGCTACTCAGGAGGCTGAGGCAGGAAAATGGCTTGAACCCTGGAGGTGGACATTGCAGTGAGCTGAGATTGCGCCACTGCATTCCAGCCTGGGTGTCAGAGTAAGACTCTTGTCTCAAAAAACAAACAAACAAACAAACACAAAAAAACTTAACATCCCAATCATACTGCATGTATCCTGGCTTTCTTAATGTCTCTACAACATTCTTGTATTGTCTCTGATCATCCCTCCACCCTACTATATGTAAGGTGTCTAGACCTGACATTTGCCTCTATGAAGCTTTATTAGTCAATAGAAATGAAAACCCTAATGGATCCCCATTTAGGTGGTATAGGTCAGGGGATCCCACCTCCCGGGCCATGGACTGGTATCGGTCTATGGCCCATTCAGAACTGGGCCACATAGCAGGAGGTGAGCGTTGGGTGAGCGAGTGAAGCTTCATCTGTATTTATAGCTGCTCCCCATTGCTCACATTACCTCCTGATCTCCGCCTACTGTCACATCAGCTGTGGCATTAGATTCTCATAGGAGCATGAACCCTATTGTGAACTGCACATGCGAGGTATTTAGGTTGTGCACTTCTTATGAGACTCTAATGCCTGATGATCTGAGATGGAGCTGAGGTGGTAATGCTAACGCAGGGGAGTGGCTGCAAATACAGATTAACATTATCAGGGAGGTTTGACTGCACAGAGACCATAATAAATCACAGACTCATATCAAAACCCTATCAGCAAGTGGCAAGTGACAATTAAGCCATGGCTGGTTGTAGGCTTTATAGTGGCAAGCGAATTGATGTACTTCAATTGTACAGCTACAAGTGGTGGCAGGCTGTCAGAATCTGACACTTATTTTAGTCTGAGCATGGCCTGCCCATTATTTTATTTACCACTTCCATCCGTGCCTCTTTCCCACGCTATGCACTTGTCTCAGTCACAGTTTTGTTAGCCCACAAGCTAACCCTAGCCAAAATGAGTAAAAAACAAATGTCACTGGAGAGCTTCTTTGTCAAGGGGGACAGACCGAATCATGAGACATCAGAAGACATTAAGACTGCCATCAAAAATAAAGCTGCATTTAAAAGAAAATACCAAGAGTCCTACTTAAATTACATGTTCATTGCAACAGGTGATTAACATTCTACAAGCCTGCTTTGTATAACATGTGGCAACTGGCTATCCAGCAAAGCCATGAAACCTTCAAAACTGCTTCTCCACATGGAGACCTAGCACCTTGTATTAAAAGTCAAGGCTTTGGAGTTTTTCAAAAGTTTTTCAAATGAACAAAAAGAGCAGAAGCAATTGGCCAGGCAAGGTGGCTCATACCTGTAATCCCAGCACTTTGGGAGGCTGAGGTGGGTGGGTTGCTTGAGGCCAGGAGTTTGAGACCAGCCTGGCCAATATGGCGAAACCCCGTCTCAACTGAAAATACAAAAATTAGCTGGGTGTAGTGGTGTGCACCTGTAGTCCCAGCTACTCGGGAGACTGAGGCATGAGAATCACGTGAACCCAGGAGGCGGAGGTTGCAGTGAGCCGAGATTGCGCCATGGCACTCCAGCCTGGGTGAAAGAGCAAGACCCTGTCTGAAAAACAAACAAACAAAAAACCAGAAGCAATTATTGAAGGCCACCACTTCATCAAATGTATCTGTACTGAGAGCATCATTCTTAGCGGCTGACTGCATTGCTAAAGCTAAGAAGCCCTTTACCGTTGGTGAAGAGTTGTTCCTGCCTGCTGCTAAGGACATTTATCATGAAATTTTAGGAGAGGCTGGAGTTCAAAAGGTGGCACGTGTTCCTTTTTCGGCTAGTACCATAACTAGACAAACTGATGAAATAGCAGAGGATATTGGGGCACAATTGCTAGAGAGGATTAGTGCATCACCATGGTATGCAATCCAGGTTAATGAGTCTACCGATGTGACAACAAGACAACAATGCTTGTTATTGTGCCATATCTTTTTCAGGAGGATGTGCAGGGGGATATGTTATGTGCACTTTTGTTGCCAATCAACACACAGGTGCAGAACTATTCAAGACTTCGAATGATTACATACCGGGAAAACGGAATTGGTCATTTTGTGTCAGTATATGCACAGAGTGGCTGACATGACTGGATGGCTTTCTGGTTTCACTACTCAGGTCAAAGAGGTCACTTCTGAATGTGAGTCTATGCACTGTGTCATCTATAGAGAAATGCTGGGTGGCTGAAAATTATCACCCGAACTTAACATTTTGCAGTATGTGATTAAAATTATCAATGATATTAAAGTGCATGGCCTTAACTAACGTCTATTTGTGCAACTCTGTGAGATGTGTATAAGAAATGAGATGCCTTTCTAAAGGTAGATAACTGGCCAGAGTTTTTGAGTTATGAGAGCCACTCCAGAGATTTCTTTTACAAAAACAGTCACCACTGGCAGCACATTTCAGTGACATAGAATGGGTGGCAAAACTTGTTTACTTGTGTGACACATTCAGCCTGCTCAACGAATTCAATCTGTCACTTCAGGGGAGAACAACAACTGTGTTCAAATCAGCAGATAAAGGGGCTGCATTCAAAACCAAACTGGAATTTTGCGGGCGATGAGTGAACACTGGGATTTCTGACATATTTCAAACATTAGCAGAGATTTTTGAAAGAGGCTGAGCCAGGACCTTCTTTCTCCCAGCTGGTGCATGATCACCTAGCTCAGCTTTCAAAAGAGTTTCAGCTTTAATTGCCAACCACAAAAAAAACCTGAACTGGGAAGGAATGGATCCACCACCCATTTGTGAATAAGCCAGGAGAATCGACTTTGTCCACACTGGAAGAGGATCAACTGCTTGAGATTGCAGGTGACAGCGACCTTGTATGTTTGAGACAACTTCAAATCTCCATACATTCTGGATTAAAGTCAAGGTGGAATATCCTGAGATTGCCACAAAAGCACTGAAAAGCCTGCTTCCATTTCCAGCATCCTATATTTGTGAAGCAGGGTTTTCTGCAGTGACAGCAACCAAAACGAGATTATGGAGTAAACTGGACATAAGCAACACACTTCGGGTGTCACCCCCAGATGGGAACCGGCTAGTTGCAGGAAAACAAGCTGAAGACTCTCACTGATTCTATGTTATAGTGAGTTGTATAATTATTATATTTCATTGAATATTATGATGCAATAATAATAGAAATAAAGTGCACAATAAATGTAATGCACTCGAATCATCCTGAAACCACATCCTGCTCTGTGGAAAAATTGTTTTCATGAAATAGGCCTTTTGTGCCAGAAAGGTTGGGCACTGCTGGTAAACTATTATTTAAAAACAATGTAGGCAAAAACTATCTACTAAAATTGTAAATTCCTAAAGTAACAGTTTTCGTAAGTTATGGTCTTTATTCCTTTGGAAGTTCATCTTTTACTGGTTTAAGATTTGGATGACTCTAAAACAGTGGTGCCATCTCCGCTAACAGTAGCGTCTGCCTCCTGCATTCAAGCAATTCTCCTGCTTCAGCCTCCCAAGTAGCTGGGACTATGGCATCGCTACCAGGCATGGGGTTTCAATTTGTTGGCCATGCTGGTTTTGAACTCCTGACCTCAAGTGATCTGCCTGCCTCAGCTCCCCACAGTGCTGGGATTACAGGCATGAGCCACTGTGCCCAGCCCACTTTCCCTTTTCTTTATTATCAGTAGGCAAATCCTGACATTTGATTTTTTTTTTTTTTGGTAATAACATGGTTAATAGCTTTCTACTGTCCTCTTTCTTTTTTTTCAATGTCATTTATCACTATCTAACATGCCATATACCACTCTTGTTTATTGTCTGCTTCTTCCCACTAGAATGTAAGCATCATGAGGGCAGAGGTTTTTGTCTGTTGTTTATAGCCATATTGCCAGCACCAGGCATAGGATTCATATAATTAGACAAACTGAGCACTTACTATGTGCCAGGCATGTATACATGTAGAATCTCTTTAATTTTCACTACAACAGAAAGATGTTTTACTATTCCCATTTTAAGATAATAAGACTGATTACATTTTAAAAAAGGTTAAGTAACTTGCCCAAAGTCACATAACTGGATGGTTACAGGGTAAGTGATAGACCAGACTAGTTTACCCTCAAACTTTAGTCCATCTATTTACCTTTGTTACACTATCCTAACTACTTAACCTAAGATTCAACACATTCCATAGTATCATTTCATAGTATCAAAGACCTTCAACCTGTCTTACCTCTTACTGTTTTCTATCTAAAACTGCCTGCTCCTCTCAAACTAACTGGTCCACTCCCTGTCTCTTGAAGCTTATGTTCCCTCTGGATTTTGCTCAAGTAAACTCCATATAGAACTTTTTTTTTTCCTTTCCAATTTTTATTTTAGGTTCAAGGGATACGTGTGGAGGTTTGATATGTGGGTAAATTGTCTTGGGGGTTTGGTGTATAGATAATTTTGTCACCCAAGTCACCAGCATAATACCTCATAGGTAGTTTTTCAGTCCTCACCTCCTCCCACCCGCCATCCTTAAAAAAGACCTGTCTAATGTTCCCTTCTTTTGTGTCCATATGTACTCAATGTGTAGCTCCCACTTATGAGAACTTGTGGTATTTGGTTTTCTGTTCCAGCCTTAATTTGTTTAGGATACTAACTAGTCTTTGGCTTTGAGGTTCAGTGCAACTTCCAATTCTTTCCTAAATCTTTCCTGAATACTTGAGGATACGGTGAGGAATTCCTTCTTAACTTCATAGTTTTGGAGGCTTTTGGTCACGTAATGCCTCATATTAACTATGTCCCACCTCATGTATCTTGCTTGGCACACAAAGGCTCAATAAATGAAAGCCGTTGTAATTTTCTTCCATTCCCATCTGAGTGAGGCCACTAAAAGCAGTGACTTGGGGGTATATGAACTCTCTTTCTCTCTGTAAAACGTTCGTCTAACCAACACCTTTAAAAAGCTAACATTCTACTTGTGGGAGGCCGAGGCGGGAGGATCACTAGGTCATGAGTTTGAGACCAGTTCCGCCAACATGTTCACCCCGTCTCTACTAAAAAATACAAACATTAGTCAGGCGTGGTGTTGCGTGCCTTTAGTCCCAGCTACTCGGGAGGCTGAGGCAGAAGAATCGCTTGAACCTGGGAGGCAGAGGTTGCAGTGAACCAAGATCGTCCCATAGCACTCCAGCTTGGGCGAGACTCCGTCTCAACAAAACAAAACAAAACAAAACAAAAAACAAGCAAAGCTAATATTCTAGGCCAGGCGGGGTGGCTAACGCCTGTAACCCAGCACTTTGGGAGGCCGAGGCAGATGGATCACCTGAGGTCAGGAGTTCCAGACCAGCCTGACCAACATGGTGAAACCCCATCTCTACTAAAATACAAAAATTAGCCGGGCATGGTGGTGGGCGCCTGTCATCTCAGCTACTCAGGAGGCTGAGGCAGGAGAACAGCTTGAACCCAGGAGGCGGAGGTTGCTGAGCCGAGATTGCCCCACTGCACTCCAGCCTGGGCAACAAAAGCGAAACTCATCTCAAAAAAAAAAAAAAAAAAAAAAAAAATCTAACATTCTAGTTGAAAGAAAGCAACACATAGATGATGTAAATTACACATAAAAACCCATTCACTGAGGTTAAATGAAAATGTCTGCTGGAGTATGCCAAGGGGACCTGAAAGGGCCTCCTTCTGAGAGGGCGTCGTGGGAGGGCTTCAAGGATGGCCGGAGGGTGGCAGGGATGTCGCGCCTCGTCTGGTTCGTAATGTCTGAAGCTCTTTGGTTCCGTTGTCTTTCACACCGCCACCTCGGGCTCGCTTTTGCGCAGGGCCACGTGGCAAAGTTTTAGTTTAACCGCAAGTCGGCCCACTGTAAACGGTTAATAACCGCCTTCGTGGACCAGGCCTCTTTCCTCCATCTTTGTGCGGGCGGGAGGTGGGGCGGGGACGCCAGGTGTAGCGGACAAGCGGCGGGTAGATCCGGGCCCCCAACCCCAACGTCAAGTTTTCAAAAAGCCCGCGCGTGGCGCCCCAGGCCGCATCCGCTGGGAATGGCCCACAGCGAGCCCGCTGCTCTCTCCCCTGCAAAGCCCTGGGCGGCAGAAGGCGCGGGGGTGGCAGGCAGGCTCTGCATGCGGGGCGCGCCGGGGCAAGCGCGCACCGGGGAGCGCGCCCGTCCAACAGCTGCCGAAAACGGAAGTGGGTGCGAGGGGATCACGGTGATTGGCTGAACTGACATGTCTCTCAAGGGGCTGGCGCGAACGCCACTGCGGAGTTGGGCGCGGGGGAAGAGGAAAGGGGAGGGGGAGAAACACTGGGAACAGCCGCGGTGCTAGGAGGAAATGAATCGCGGCGGTGCGCGGAGGGCAGGGAGGGACCCATGTCAAGGGACAGTAGAGCGCTCGGGAATGAGAGCGGGCTGGCAGAAGGGGAGGCGGGAGCGGCACAGCCCGCGGGCTTGAATAGACCGCGGAGGGCGGGGAGTCCGTGATCTAGAGCGGCGCTGCGGCGCGGTAGGCGGGATTAAGGGGAGCGACGCGGGGATTGGAGGGCAGCCCTAGGCTGCCGTACGTCGGCGGTGACGCACGCCTCGGGGAGGGTGCGCGCGCGTTCAGCGGCCTCTTTGTGTGGTGCCCAGATAGGGGAGAGGAGGTGGCGGCGGCGGTAGCGGTGGCCTTGGTTGTCTTCCAGTCTCCTCGGCTCGCCCTTTCGCCGGCACCGCTCCCCTTCCCTCCCCCTTCCTTTCTTCCTTCCTTCCCTCCCCTTCCCTTTTTCCCTTCCCCGTCGGTGACCGGCGGGGGTGGCTCCAGCAACGGCTGGGCCCAAGCTGTGTAGAGGCCTTAACCAGCGATAACGGCGGCGACGGCGAAACCTCGGAGCTCGCAGGGCGGGGGCAAGGCCCGGGCCTTGGAGATGGAGAATTCCCAGTTGTGTAAGCTGTTCATCGGCGGCCTCAATGTGCAGACGAGTGAGTCGGGCCTGCGCGGCCACTTTGAGGCCTTTGGGACTCTGACGGACTGCGTGGTGGTGGTGAATCCCCAGACCAAGCGCTCCCGTTGCTTTGGCTTCGTGACCTACTCCAATGTGGAGGAGGCCGACGCCGCCATGGCCGCCTCGCCCCATGCCGTGGACGGCAACACTGTGGAGCTGAAGCGGGCGGTGTCCCGGGAGGATTCGGCGCGGCCTGGTGCCCACGCCAAGGTTAAGAAGCTCTTTGTCGGGGGCCTTAAGGGAGACGTGGCTGAGGGCGACCTGATCGAGCACTTCTCGCAGTTTGGCACCGTGGAAAAGGCCGAGATTATTGCCGACAAGCAGTCCGGCAAGAAGCGTGGATTCGGCTTCGTGTATTTTCAGAATCACGACGCGGCAGACAAGGCCGCGGTGGTCAAGTTCCATCCGATTCAGGGCCATCGCGTGGAGGTGAAGAAGGCAGTCCCCAAGGAGGATATCTACTCCGGTGGGGGTGGAGGCGGCTCCCGATCCTCCCGGGGCGGCCGAGGCGGCCGGGGGCGCGGCGGTGGTCGAGACCAGAACGGCCTTTCCAAGGGCGGCGGCGGCGGTTACAACAGCTACGGTGGTTACGGCGGCGGCGGTGGCGGCGGCTACAATGCTTACGGAGGCGGCGGCGGCGGTTCGTCCTACGGTGGGAGCGACTACGGTAACGGCTTCGGCGGCTTCGGCAGCTACAGTCAGCATCAGTCCTCCTATGGGCCCATGAAGAGCGGCGGCGGAGGCAGCAGCTGGGGCGGTCGCAGTAATAGTGGACCTTACAGAGGCGGCTATGGAGGTGGGGGTGGCTATGGAGGGAGCTCCTTCTAAAAGAAAATTTAAAATGCCTGGGAGTGGCTATTGGGGTAGCTCTTTTCAACAACCCAAGTGGGGTCAACTCCTAAGCCCCACCCCCTCACACACACACCGCCTTCCCTGTTTTGCCCTTGGGGGAGCCACTTCTAAGGCTGCTTACCCTTGGGGGTGTTCCTCTATTTGCCTGCCACCTCTCTTGTCTCTCCCTCTGAAGATGGACTCGGCCCCACATACACATTTTTGTGTTACAGTCATTGATGGACTCTATTTTTTTATTATTACTTGGACCTTGGTCGTTTTTATACTAGCAAAATGTCTTGTTTTAATTTGTGTTTTTTGGGGGGAGGGAGGGAGTGAACTTGCTGATTCTGTAGCAAAACCTGGGCGGGGGTTGGGGTGGGGGGTAGTTTACTTTGTTGTAAGGACTTGATAACCTGGCTACAGCGTTTTCTATGAAATCTACTTGGATCCCATGCCTGAAATTTGGAAGCATATGTACAAAAATCATTTTTACGTTTTATTTTTAATAAATCATTGTGTTTGACCGTAAATGTCTAACATTTTTTTTCTAGGATCCATTCCGTACCGTTTTTAAGGGATATTTGTTTAAGACTTTACGTGTTAATTCTTTATTCTTGATGTGTACTTAGAGAAACTTAAGAGGTCCTGTGGGTTCCCCCCCTCCTCCTGTTGCCCTGCTAGTTGCGTGTTGAATTATATCCCTTACAGGCAAAACTTTTGAAGTGGTGGATGTGGCTTTTTAAACTCTTAAGTTTCTGTGCATCCATCTCTTCTACTAAGCGATTTGCTTATCATCTTGACATGGTTGGTCATTTCTATGACAATTTACTTCAAACTGTGTACTGTGTAGTTCTATATAGTTTGTGTTAAGCATGTCATTCATATAAACTGTTTAAAATTTTTCAGATGGCCTAGTTTCATCTCTCTTACTGGTTTATCTGTAATGAATGGTTAAAAATAAGGGTTATATTTTACCCTCAGATGCGTTTTTGTACTTTAAGAGCAGGTTTAAACGGTTTTTTCCCCCCCATATCTGAACTGTTGTTCTCATGGAAATCCTTTTCCCGATCTTTGTAGCACCACCTACTGGCAGAATGGCAGAGTAGCTGCGAAACAACTTGTTTAAAAACTTGCTTAGGACAATTGAATCAGATATAGAAGTTTTGCCATCAGAATTCTTTGCAGACTTGGAAGTTACACATTTGCTTGTAATGAGATGGGCTTCACAGGAATGTAGTTGCCAGTTCATATCACAATTGCCCTTTCTGTGTGAGGTTTGAAAATGTAAACTGCTATGCATAGCGTGGGCAATCGCCCTAAATTGCTATGACAACTAATGAACCAGCTACGTATACTGGTATTTTAGGTGCAAGTTGTAAAGCAAAATATCTGTGTATTCTGCTTGGTTAACAAATGTATATTTGTAGCCCTTTCATGCAATAGCATTCAAGTTGTTGTTTATAAGAGAAGAAAAAACTGATAATAGGAGAAAATTGCCTTTCTGAATAGAAATATAGAATAGCAACGTTTATGGATATCACAAATAAAGAATTCAATTCTTTACATGATTGAGTGAGAGTATGTATAACCTGGTGGGTGGGTTCAGAGTACCTTTTAATCTAGTGTGCTTAACTTGATGTTATGATAATATTTAACTTAAATATTTGACTTAAATATTGATGTTGAAGGCTCAAAGCTATACTAAGAAGCTTTCTGAAAGATTATTGGGCTTTAAAATAAAATAATATTTTAATATTGAACCATTTTTTAAGTTTTTGTCACTGTTCAATTCCTAAAGGTCTAGTTCTTGCCAGGTTTTATTTTTTTTCTGATTGACAGGGCTTTTAAAGAAGTATGAAGAAAGGTTAAGATTATTAGGCTAGGTTATGGCTGCTCAGTAGTCACTGACAAAGGGTAGCGGATGCTTGGTACAAATAGTGTTATATCCTACGACAAATGGGGTGAATGTTTTTGCACATTGATGTGATTAACACATAGTCAAATCCTTTGCTCTCAAATAGTTCTACAGTTTCCATACATTTCTGTCTTATTTTTTAATTCTAGTGATATACAAATTACATGTGGGCTACTTCATTTGGTAATTTGGTCCAACTTTTTGTTGGCTGTAGAGTGGCCTCTAGGATACAAAAAATGATTCTCTGAGATTTTTCGTTGCAATTGTTAAATACTACTCTGCTTGACTTACTCAGTTTTGGTGGGAAGACCTGGGTCAATTGGAATAGTAGTTCACCTTTCTCAGGGTTTTCAGTTTAATAAGGTTATTGTCATTTTATATTCCCAACATGGGAATATAGTGGCTTCTAAAGTTTGCAATTGAATTATGTAAAAGGATTTTCTGTTTATTAGGAAGGCAACCTGTCGTGTTCATGGTATATTAACACTTCATTGTCATGTGTCTACCCTTAAAATTGCTATAAACTGTAGTGAAGAAAAAAGCATAGTGGTATTTAGTCACTTCTGGGTTCCTCTTGTCACTTTATATGCAAAAGCATTTTGGCATGTGGGACTTGGGGAGGAGGGACAACTGGTTGTATGTTTTGACCCCTTCCACCTATGAGAATTATCTGAACATTATTCAGATTTAAGAGTTCATGGGAGCAGGTGGTACAGAACCTAGTGTTGAATATAATTTTCGTGCTATGCTTGAATGTATTTTGACGGATAAGCAAAATAAAAGTGAACCTCCTGTTTGTAAACCTCCTATTTTTCATCTTAATGTGAAGATTTTTTGCATTTACATTCTTTTAAAATCTAAATTCAGTAGTCTTTAGTTGAAAGTGGTTTGAAAGGCAGTTAAAGATGATACAGGTTGAGTATCCCTTATCTGAAATTCTTGGGCCCAGAAGTGTTTTAAGTTTGGATTTTTTTCAATTTTTGAATATTTGCATTATATTTACCAGCTGAGCAGCTCTCATACAAAAATGTAAAATCCAAAATGCTCCAATGAGCATTTCCTTTCAATGTCATGTCTGCACTCAAAAAAGTTCGGATTTTGGAGCATTTTGGAGTTTTTGATTGGAATACCTGTAGTGTTTCAGGTCATTTAAAAAGTTCTCATTGGTACTGATTTACTGTATCCAAAAAAAAAAAAAAGCTTGCAAATGGTTAAGGTTCACAGTGAACTATCAAATCAGAGTGACGATTCACAGTGATAACTATCAAGTCAGAACGACTATACTGATTGTACCCATTCACCCATTGTTAGTGATTTGGAACATCTCATATTCAAATCTAATTTTCATAATTTTTGTTTTTAAGTAAACCTAAAAATTAAGGATACTCGAGAATTTTGCTTTATGATTTCCTTCAAAACCGAAGTGACAGTATCAGTTACTGGATTTGTAGGCTTTTTTAGTTTACCTTTTAAGTGTGCTTAAGTTTTGAGAATTTGCATTTTAGGTTAAATTTTGTCTGCCTGTGTCTGCTGATTGCAGATAGGCATTTGCATGTTGGATTTTGAGCAGAACTGCATCTAGACTGCATGGATTTTACCCAAAAAAACAGCACTTGCACTTAGGATGTCTTTCTAAATCTTAACCAACTTACTGAACCACTTTAAGGTGCTCATTCGGGAAATTTTCCTCCTCTTAGCCTTATTTTGGCCTTTTGAAATAGCAACAAAGACTGCCTTGTCAAATAACTCGTTAGCTGCCCTGCTTTTGAGTGAACTTCGTATTTGTCTTAAATGAGAATGTAAATGTTACAAGATAAAACATTTATTATAAAAATATATTTGACAGCTGCTATTTAAAAAGGAATTCCAAACTAGGAAGATTAGAAAGGGCAATTCTCTATTTTCCACCTATTTTTTAACTTTCATTTGAAGCTAGATGATTTGAACCTTTAGGAAAAGGATTCAGGAAGACACCTTTGGTAGTTATTCTTAACTGCTTCCTTCTCTATTCAGGCAGACTTTCTTTGTCTCTTTGATTCTTTTACCACTTCGTATGGTTTACTTAAAAAGTCTATCTGAAATAGGTATCATTTGCTGCTCTAAAGTTCTCAAGTGTAAACTTCTGCCATTTAAACAGTGTGCTTATTTCCCAGTGTTTATCATCAGTTTCATTGGGTGATAGGCACCTTTGTGTAAGACAGTTCTATGTCTCAGCAGTGAGACAAACGCGGTTGCTGTCTTCACATATCTTGCGTTCTTGTTGGAATTCAATTTATTTTGAGATGATGCATCTTTTCCTTTACAGCATTGGGTCACAATATCATATTGTTCACATCATCCAAATTGAAGTTAGTTCCATTGTCATTGAATGTATATTCTCTGATGAAAATTAAGATTCTTCTCCTTAATTGGTTACTTTTTAGAAATCAAAGGTATATTTTGTCTTTGATGCTTATGTTGCAAATCTAATTTGCTTCATAGTGGGTGTCTGATTTAATATTTCATAGCCCTTAAGGACATAAATTTGGGCATCTAATAGATCAAATTCTATTCCTGACACAGTCACTTTATAGCACTGCGACCTTGGACAAACTGGCCCGAGCCTCACTTTCCTTATTTGTAAAAAACAGGCTATAGTAATACCTACTGCATAGGATTGTTGAGCAGATTCAATGAAAGAATGCATATAAAGAAGGGCTTACTGTAGTCTCTGGTACACAGTAATCTTACTATTTGGCCCCTAAGGAAGAAGTGGGACAGACTATCAAAAGGCATACTTTTATATCTTAGTACCCGAGACATGCATGGTCTTTAGGCTTTCCTCTTTACTTGCTGGGTGAGCTTCCATGTGGTAGTTATCTAAATCACTGCCGCTTCAACTCTAGTAGGAGAGAGATGAATCATGTTAGCTATCTGTAATGTTTTAAGTATTTGTTAATATTAGGAAGGTATAAATAATGTGAGTGTTGAGAGGTGACTTCAGGCAGAAAGAAGGATCAAGAAAAGCATTGTGGAGCATATAACATTTAATCTTAAAAGATTAAGGTTCTCATAGAGAAGGTGGGAGGAGAAAGAGGGCATTTTAGGTAGAGGACAGATAGGCAGAAACATGGAGCATATTCAGAGAAGTATGCTTATTGGATGCCCAACACTAGGTACATTTACAGATGTTCTCATTGCATCATTTAGTAACCTTCCACTTCACAGATAAGGTCGCTAAATCTCATGCCAGAAAAGTAACTCCCAAGGACCCCCAGCTGGTGACATGATAGAACTTAGAGTTGAATCCAAGTCTGACCAATTCTAGTCATTTTGCTCCTTTCATTAAGCTTCATTGACTTCCAGATAACAAATGACTAATTTGTACTAAGATAAAAGAGAGTTGTGAGAAATAAATTGGGAAAATTAAGTTGGAACCAGATTACTGAGGTCTTTGAGTAGTAGGCTAAGGAGTTTGGACTTACCTGGTAGGCAGTAAAAGTCATTAAAGGTTTTTGAGCAACAGTAGTGGTAGTGAAACTAACAAAGATTAGTCCAGTAGCATTGAGTAACATAAATGGCAGTGGGGGATGTTTCAAAGTGGCAAGTTTGCTAAGACAACTGATGTTAACCAGGTAAGAGAATGAGAGCATGAACAAAGAGGTGGCATTGGAAATAGACTGACAGAGAAGAGGTAAGTTGTGAAAGCATAACTGACAAATGATTGGATATATGAAGAATGAGGAAGAGGGAGTAGATTAATCAAAATTACTGTGTGAGTGAGGATGGCGATGCCGCTGGTAATAGAGAAGATTTAGAAGGAAGATTTGGACATAGTCAAAGATGCTGGTAGCACATTGAAGTGTTGTGTCTTGCGCGTATAGCTTTACAAAATGGCCATTGTGCTGGATATTCTTTTTGCCCTTTCTGATCCACTTTCCATCTGTATCTCTCTTGCTCTGTGTTCCTGGCAGGTTGACTACTAAAGAACTGCATACTCTCTTTTCTGGCTTTATTCATGGTGGGTTTGGACCGTGATACAAAGGTGAGGCTGAAATATTTGTTCCTGCTCTTTCTCATAGACTTAGCAAGAGATTGTCAGTGACCACAGCTCTGCTCCAGTGCCTCTAGGTCTTTTCTGACTTCCCGTAACTGTCTCCTATTTGCTGGATTCTCTAGTCCCAAGATGGTTCAAACCTTGTTGATTTGCCTTAACTGTGTCCACACCCTTGTAAATAGTTCCTTTTATTAAAACTCTTCAATAACTGAATATACTGTGGTCATCTCTTCAGTGAAATTTGAAAAAAAACTTTCACATTTTCTAATGACTTGATCTTCCAACACCACCAGACGTGAAGACCTAGCTATTTGCACTAGGTTACTACCCCTAAATTCAGTGCCTCCCTGTTTCTTACTATGTCAAATTAAAATTTGTTACCCTTCTGCTTTTTGATTCTGCTGGAAATACAGAGGAAAAAGACAAAAATCCCTGCCCTCAAAGAGCTTATATTTTACTGGGGAGAGACAGGCAATAAGACATAATAAATTATATGGTGTGTTAGAAGATGAGAAGTATAGAAAAAATTACGGTGAGGAATGGTGAGTGTTGCAAAGGATGTTTGTGAGGATAGCATACTTTAAAATAGGGTGGTATGGGTAGATCTCGCAGAAAGTGACATTTGAGCAAAGACTTGAAGGAAATGTGGCAGTGAGCAATATAGGTATTTAGGGGAAGAGAAAGCATTCTAGGTAGAGGAATAGGAAGAGCAAAAGCCCTGAGGCAGGACTGTGGCCTCTGAGGAACGCAACTTGTTCAGGGTTGCTGGACCTGAAGGAAGAGGAGAAAAGGAATAATGAGGCCAGAGAGGGGCCAGATCATGTAGGGACTTGTAGGTTGTTGTAAGGATTTTGGCTTTTACTAGATGAATGGTGAGCCGTTTCAGTTTTGAGCAGAGGAGTTCCATGATCTGATTTGAATTTGAAAAGATTCTCTCTGCATTTCTCAAAATTCCTATTCCTGTCATACAGCTGCTTTCAATGAAGGTTTATAAGGAAAGCAATTGGAACTACTTGGATAAGGTATAAATGATCCACAATCTTTTCAACTCTAACATAGGTATATACATACATATGTTGAGAGATGCTGCTTTTTGGCTACAATGAATCTTGAATTGGGGGTGCGCAGAAAAAGTTATATCTGGCCTGAGACTGGTATTTTTTAGAATGGCCTACTTGCATGGTTGGCCCTTATCTGAACATGTGGATTTAGGGGTATTCCCACTGTTCACTAACTAATAAAGGTGGTTTACCATACCTAGACTGTGCAAACAAGATGATTTATGCTAAATACCTGCTTTCCTTCTAGTAGTATGGAATTTTGATACATGCCAGGTAAAGGGTGTCTATATGACCAAACTCCCAGTGAAACCCTTGCATACTGAGTCCCTAGGCAGAAACATCACTGGTATCAAAATGCTCTGTGTGAATCTTCATGGGAGGGAGAGATCCTAAAGAAGACTGCACGTGGATTCCTCCAGATTCTGCTTATGTCTTTTTCCTTATGATCCAACTGTGTACACTTACTGTGTCACTGTAATAAACTTTAGCCATGAGTACGATACTTAGTGCTGAGTTTTGTGAGCCCTTCTATCAAATCTCTGAATATGGGCTTGGTCCGGGAGATCCCTGACACAGCTAGATTTTTTTTTTTAAGAGTCACCAAGTTAATTGGAAAACATCAGGTTGTGGATAGAAGAAGCAGTTGGGCAACCTGTCACAGAAGTCAGCCAGCTCTGTCTAGTGGAGAGCTCTTCTGAGCTGTTTCTGCTTTGTTAATTCCTTTTCTTTTCTCCAAAAGCTTCCCTCCATTTGGTTTTGTCACACTTTATACATTTGTAACAAATTGCTGACAGGAATTTGTCTATCAGGTTATGAAAAATGGCAAATGAGAGTAAAATTATGGATTTATTTATTAAGAACTATTAAAGTGTTCATATGCTCTGGGACACCATTACTAGGAATTTAACCTAACAGATAGTTTATTGAAAAATTTATTAAAAGGAAAACAGTCTTTGCATAAAAATTACAACGTGGCAAAAAATTGGAAACTCAAATATTAGGGAAATGTTAACTGAGGTCTGTCAGAAGGTGGAATATTAACTCAGTGTTATCAGGTGAATGAATTAACAAGATGTGGTCTATACATACAATGGAATATTCAGCCATAAGAAAGAATAAATTTCTGGTGTGTGCTACAAGATGAATGAACCTTGAAAATATGCCAAGTGAAATAAATCCGACACAAAAGGACATACTATGATTGCGCTTATATGAGGTACCTAGGGTAGGCAAATTCATAGAGGTAAAAATGGAAAATAACTGTTTAAGGGGTACAGAGTTTCTTTTCAGATGATGAGAAAGTTCTGAAAATGGATAGTAGTGATTGTTATACAACATTATGAATGTACTTAATGCTGCTGAATCGTATATTTAAAAATGGTTAAAATGGCTTTTTTTCCTTTTTTTGGAGGCAGGTTCTTACTCTGGTGCCCGCGCTGGAGTGCAGTGGCATGATCATAGCTCACTGCAACTTCGAACCGTGGGCTCAAGTGATCCTCCCGCCTCAGCCTCCCCCGTAGCTAGAACTGACTACAGGCACATGCCACCACACCTAGCTAATTTAAAAAATCTTTTTATAGGCCGGGCGCGGTGGCTCATGCCTGTAATCCCAGCACTTTGGGAGGCCGAGACGGGCGGATCACGAGGTCAGTAGATCGAGACCATCCCGGCTAACACAGTGAAACCCCGTATCTACTAAAAATATAAAAAAATTAGCCAAGGCGTGGTGGTGGGCGCCTGTAGTCCCAGCTACTCGGGAGGCTGAGGCAGGAGAATGGCGTGAACCCGGGAGGCGGAGCTTGCAGTGAGCTGAGATCAAGCCACTGCACTCCAGCCTGGGTGACAGAGTGAGACTCCGTCTCAAAAAAAAAAAACAACAAAAATCTTTTTGTAGATATGGAGTCTTGCTATGTTGTCCGGGCTAATATTGAACTCCTGGACTCAAGTGATCCTCCCACCTTGGCCTACCAAAATGCTGGGATTACAAGTGTGAGCCACCACACCTGGCCTAAAATGGCAAATTTAATGTATATTTTACACAATAAATATTGTAATGAAAAAATATTTAACGTAATAAATATGTAAGTATATTAAAGTAGTGGGATTAAAAAATTGTATCTTTTAAAATTTTTTTAAAGACAAGCTCTTGCCCTGTTGCCCAGGCTGTAGCACAGTGGTGCAATTATGGCTCACTGCAGCCTCAAACTCCTGGGCTCAGGCGATCCCTCTGCCCATGCCTTCCAAGTAGCTAGGACTACAGGTGCACACCACTATGCCTGGTTAAGTTTTAAAGTGTTTTTTGTAGAGATGAGGTCTCAGTATGTTCCCCAGGCTGGTCTCAAAACTACTGGGCTCAAGCGGTCCTCTCTCCTTGTCCTCCCAAAGTTCTGGGATTACAGGTGTGAACCACCATGCCTGGCCAAAAAAATTTTTTTAATGAAATCATGGGACATTGAAATTACTTATTTGCAAATATTCACAATTATGAATACCTTTTAAAAACTCCGTAGAATTATTAAGTTCTCAATTTATTTCTGTTCTCATATCATCCTCCCTCTCTCCCCAACTGGAAGGTGCCTCTTCTTCCACCGAGTTTCCATCATACCTTTTCTGTACTTGACTCTCATACTTTTTACCATTGTATATGCCTATGTCTAATTTTCTCAAACAGCTTGTATGCTCTTTGGCATTATATTAATATAGGATTTATTCTGTCACTCTCTGGTACAACCTGCATAGTAGACATTCAGTGAGACTTAGTTGACTGAATTATAAGCATGCTATTTTATGAAAGTAGAGATTTACCAAAATGTTTGAGCATACTTGCCCATGGGTTTTATATCACTTAAAGTGTGTGCCTCCCTCAATTCTCTGTACTTGCTAGATGTGCAGACCCGATCTCACCCACATACACATCATTGTATTCTTGACTTTGGGGCTTTTCATCATTTATTTATATTTTATCTTTTTATGTAAAAGCCCAATTTTCTATGGATCCAGAAAGGAAAGAACTGCAGATGTGAGGCAGGGGCAGCAGATAGAGGAGAGGATCATTGCAGTCGGTTTAAAGTTGCATATACCTATTGGAAAGTTGTAAGTAAGAAATAGTGCTCTTTCCTGAATAAAATGTCTGTGAAGGAAGCAGATTTTTTTTTCCTTCCTAAGCCACTGGTGTAGTAATTAGGTTTTACTTTTGTTATGAAGAGATGTATACTTTTGCCAGCAGAGGGCACCAGTTGTAGGTTGCAGATTCATAGGAAGACTCAGAGACCAGTGTGCTGGTCTGTGTGAAGTGCTCTGCTTGTTGCTTTAGTTGGTCTGCCCCAGAGCTGCCCGGTTTTTTTTTTTTTTTTTTTAATTCCCTTGGGGTCCGGTGGTACTCTTCCAGCTTTCCCCAAGAACATTCTTTGGCTAGTCCTGGTCAATAAGCTAGGTGCCCAGAGGAATCCAAGTGGAAGGACTTTAGTATAGTAACTGTTGGGAAGCCTTGGATGCCAGCCTGTATGTAATATCTTTAGGGGTTCAAAGCTGTTTTTATTTATCCAGAGGTAAGGTGAAAAGGGCATTAGGCCAGGCATCTGAGGGTCTGGTTCTGCACTGAGCTTGGCTCTCCAGGTAGTTTTGAGCCAGTTACCTTTTCTCTCTGTCTCAATTAGCTTATCTCTAAAATGGAGATAGTAAGATAGGGGTAGTACATTCTGTATATAGCTAATAGTGGCCTCTGAGGTCAGGCAGAACTGGGTTCAAATTCCAGCTTTGCCATTTACTAACAGTGAGGCCTTGGTTCAAGTTATTTAACTCTCAGAACCTCGATTCTCTCTTGTTTAAAAGAGAGATAATAGTCCCACAGGGTTGTGAGAATTAAATGAGAAGGGTACATGTGGAGTGTGGAATACAGGGTCTGGCCCAGAGTAAATATTCAAGGAATGGGAGCTATTATTACCATTCAGGGGATGTTGTCTTAAGTCAAAGGAGATGATGGATATGAAGCACTTTGTAAGCTTAAAAATGCAACACAAATGGCATGAGTGATCATATTCTGGAATCTACTTGGCGTGAATTCTTTTACCTTCAGAGGAAGAGTCTTTATTCCTCTGAATAAGGTGCTGTTTTGTTTATCTTGACTTTTTGGGGTCTCAAGTTCCTTTTCAGTTTCTGCCTGGCTGTCTGAGGGCACTTGGCAAGTGCTCCTGAATGTGAGAGGGCATTTTGGTGATACAGGTGTGGGTGGACCTTAATTTAGCTTTGGTCTTGTCTAGTCCTTATTGGTAATAGTAACCAGTGGAGATGTGAAAATAGCTCCAGGAGAGGCCCTGGTTAATTTTCTTCTTGAACCTAGGACCGAGTGCTCACAGAACTATAGTTTGGTAGCATTGGCATAGACAATGAACATCATAGCTGCTAATGGTTGCTGAGTGCTTATTATAGGCCAGGCTCTCAGCTAAGTGCTTTACATACTTTCACATTCTAACCTAACAACGCTGTGAAGTAGGTACTCTTGTTCTCACCTTTTTTTGATGAGAAAATCGAAGCTTGTAACTTGCCTAGGGTCATGTTTCTGGTAAGTACATTTGGACCTTGCCCTGTCTGATTTTAATGGTCTGGGCTCTTTTCATTGTTCAGGTGATGTTTGCATCCAGCTGTGCATTAGAGTCACCTATGAAGTTCATTAAAATTCCTGTTCCCAGTGGGTGCAGTAGCTCACACTTGTCCATCCCAGCATTTTGGGAGGCTGAGGTGGGAGCATTGCTTGAGCCCAAGGAGTTTCAGTTCAGTCTGGGCAACATAGAGAGACCCTGTCTCTAAAACTAAAGGAAAAAATGTTTAAAAATTTCTGTTCCTCAGGCTCTAATTCTATGGGTGTGAGGAAGAGCTGGACCCTGCAGTGTTTTTTCATTTTTCCAGATTTATTGAGGTATAATTTGCATAAAATAAACCCTTTTTAAGTATATAGTTTAATGAAATGCAGTACTTGTATACAGTTGTGCAGGTATTACCACAGTCGAGATACGGAACATTTCTATAACCCTAAAACTTTCTTCATGCCTATTGATCCGACACCTACCATTTTAACCAGCTGGGCAGATGTTTCTGATGCACAGCTAGGTGTGGGACCATTGTACTGTGTTATGGTGCCTGCAAATGTGAGGAACTGATGTCCTGGAGAAGGAGGGTAAAGGCGAGAAAAGAAAAAGGGCATTTACAAGGAAGAATGATTGGCTCAGCTGTCTTCAGGTAAACTGTACTGGCTCCCTGTACAGAGATAGAGTATGGAAGAGAGAACTTTCTAGATAAAACCCAGCTTAAAGAAGTTTCTCCTCCCAACATGGTTTCTTCCTAAGCCACGTAAGAGCTGAATGATTCTAAACAAAGTTGGTGTAGATAACTGAATAAATTGTTTTGGGGTAGAGATCTGGGGCCACTGGGGACTTTTGATAAGCTGTAGAAGAAGGCTGGGGTGTGGGAAGGACTGGGCTAAGACGGGGGTCCCCAGATCACAACCGGTACTGGTCCGTGGCCTGTTAAGAACTGGAATACACAGCAGGAGGTGAGCAGCTGGTAGGTGAGCATGACCACCTGACCTCTGTCTCCTGTCAGCTCAGCAGTGGCATTAGATTCACCTAGGAGCATGAATCCTATTGTGAACTGTGCATGCAAGGGATCTAGGTTGTGCGCTCCTTGAGAAGCTATCTAATGCCTGATGATCTGAGGTGGAACAGTTTCATCCTGAACCATCATCTCCCCTGACCCCCCACCCCCATCCTTGGAAAAGTTGCCTTCCATGAAACTGATCCCTGGTGCCAAAAAGGTTGGGGCCCGCTGGACTAAGACACTATTATTGCTGGGCAATCTGATGATGGTACCTTTTTCTCCAGACAGATACCACTTTCATTCTTTTGACTCTCCTCTACTGTAAGACTCCAACAGCAACTGTCCTTAATCTGAAGTCCAGTCAGGAAAATTAGCCTAGAGCAAACAGGTTCAGGCTGTGGTCCAGAGAACATTTGGATAATAAGGTAGAAAATGTAAAATGTATCTCTGAAACTGGAAAATATTGGGGGTAGGAACTTTGTGCTAGGAGTCTGGAGACTTTGCTTCCTGACTCAGCTCTGTCCCTGGTTTTGCTAGATAACCTTTCTTCCCTATTTTTTTTTTTTAATTTCAACTTTAATTTTAGGTCAAGGGGTACATGTACAGGTTTGTTACATGGGTATTTTGCATGATGCTGATTGGGGTATGAATGATCCTGTCACCTAGGTAATGAGCATGGTACCCAATAGGTAGCTTTTCAACTACCTTTTAAGGCTTGCTCCTTGTATTAGGCGATTATTGTGTTGCTATAAAGAAATACCTGAGGCTGGGTAATTTATAAAGAAAAGAGGTTTAATTGGCTCATGGCTCTGCAGGCTGTACAGGAAGCGCGCTGGCATCTGCTTCTACGGAAGCCTCAGGAAGCTCACAATCATGGTGGAAGGCAAAGGGGGAGCTGGTATATCACATGATGAGAGCAGAGGCAAGAGTGAGGAGGAGGGTGCCACACACTTTTAAACAACCAGATCTTGAATGAACTCAGAGTGATAACTCATTATTTTGGGGACAGCGTGAAACTATTATGAGTGATCTGCCCCTATGACCCAGTTACCTCCTACTAGGCCCTATCTCCAACTCTGACACTGAGGATTACATTCCAGCATGAGATTTGGATCCTACCAACATCCAAATCATATCACCCCTTTTCCCTCCCTCCATCCTCTAGTAGTCCCCAGTATCTATTGTTCCCATTTTCATGTCCATATGTGCCCAGTGTTTAGCTCCCACTTACAAGTGAGGACATGTGACATTTGGTTTTCTGTTTCTGCATTAATTCACATAAAATAATGGCCTCTCACTGCTTTCATGTTGCCACAAAGGACATGATTTTGTTTTTTTTTATGATCGTGTAGTATTCCATGGCGTATATATACCACACATTCTTTATTGAGTCCACCATTGATGGGCACCTAACTTGATTTTTTGTCTTTGCTATTTTGAATAGTGCTGCGATGAACATACAAGTGTGTGTGCCTTTTTAGTAGAATGGTTTATTTTCTTTTGAGCATATACGTAGTAATGGGATTGCTGGGTCAAAAGGTGGTCCTATTTTTAGTTCTTTGAGAAGTCTCCAGACTGCCTTCCATAGTAGCTGAACTAATTTACATTCACCAGCAGTGTATAAGCATTCCCTTTCCTCCACAGCCTTGACAACATCTGTTATTTTTTGACTTTTTAGTAATAGTCATTTTAACTGGTGTAAGATGAGATGGTATCTCATTGTGGTTTTGATTTGCATTTCTCTGGTGAGTCGTGATGACGAGCATTTTTTCATGTTTGTTGGCTGTTTGTGTGTCTTCTTTTGAGAAACGTCTGTTCATGTCCATTGCCCACTTTTAAAAATAGATTTATATGTTTTTTGCTTGTTGAGTTAAATTCCTTGTAGATTCTGCATATTAGACCTTTGTCAGATGCAGTTTATGAATGTTTTCTCCTATTCCGTACACTGTTTACTCTGTTGATAGTTTCTTTTGCTATACAGAAGCTCTTTAGTTTAATTAGGTCCTACTTGTCAATTTTTGCTTTTGTTGCAATTGCTTTTGAGGACTTAGTCGTAACTTCTTTGCCAAGGTCAGTGTCTAGAAGGGTATTTCCTAGTTTTTTTTCCTGGGATTTTAATAGTTTTAGGTCTTACATTTAATTGTTTACTCCATCTTGAGTTTATTTTATTTTATTTTATTTTATTTTTTGAGACAGAGTCTCACTCTGTCACCCAGGCTGGAGTGCAGTGGTGCAATCTCGGCTCACTGTAACCTCCAGGTTCAAATGATCCTCCTTCCTCAGGCTCCCAAGTAGCTGAGACTACAGGCACATGCCACCACACCTGACTAATTTTAGTATTTTTAGTTAAGATGGGGTTTTGCCAGGTTGGCCAGGCTGGTCTCAAACTCTTGACCTCAGGTGATCTGCCTGCCTTGGCCTCCTCCCAAAGTGTCGGGATTACAGGCATGAGCCACTGCACCTGGCTGAGTTAATTTTTATATATGGTGATAGGGTCCAGTTTCATTCTTCTGCATGTGGATAGCCAGTTATCCCAGTATCATTTATTGAATAGGAAGTCCTTTCCCTATTGCTTATTTTTGTTGACTTTGTTGAAAATCAGTTGGTTGTAGGTGAACAGCTTTATTTCTGGGTTCTCTTTTCTGTTCCATTGGTCTATGTGTCTGTTTTTATACCAATACCATACTGATTTGGTTACTATAGCCTTGTAGTATAGTTTGAAGTCAGTTAATGTGGTGCCTCCAGCTTTGTTCTTTTTGCTTAAGATGAGCTTTCTTTTCTAAATGGCCTCTTCTGAGTGTTCTCTATTCTGTCTACTTCCCGTGAATCGTGAGTGGTGAATAAAGTATGAAGGTGTAGTAGTATGGTTTTGACACATACATTATAATGATATTGGTTAGCATGGCAAAAGTGGGTTGCAGGGAAATTTTGCAGGGTTTTTATATTGGCTCTTAATAGTTGTATTCTGAAACTTGAATACCCACAACTCTTACATATTTCCTTTTCGGATCTTTTTTCTTTCTGTCTGGTGTATTAGATGTGGCATTTCCTCACCCTCCTGTAAGGCGAATATGTAAACGTGGGTATGTGCAAAGGAGTTATCTCTTATGTCCCTTTTATGAATCACCCGGTTGTCTTCCTGGTGGATGTCTGAACTCTGGCACGGATTCCGAGATTCAGTTTCCTTATTTGTGATGTTCAGTTTTTTTGTGGTCCCTGTGATTGACCTCAAGAGGAAATATCTGGAGCAGGGCCACAAGGCTGATTAGAGGAGGAAGGGACATAGAGGGAACAAGATATGAGGGGTATTGTTGTGAAAGGAAGAAGTGAAGATACAGCCCTGTAGGGTGTAAATGAAATTATCCAGGCCTCTTCTCACTTGAGAAAGAGTGAGTGTGAGTAATGGCCTCGTCTAAGAGAACGCTGAGGTGCCAGGGGAGGTAATCTTTGAGAATAACCCTGTAGCCAGTTTGAGTTCAGGAGGCTATATAAAGTCTTAGTTACTGTTACTTTCTGTCACCCCAGTGTTTCTCTCTTCCTTCTGTGGTTTCAGAGCTTTGTAGTAGTGAAGACATTTAACAGGTTAAAATGATAAGAATGATAGATTTACTGAACGTCTCTTCATACTTTCACCTACATCATGTTATCCTCCTTGAAGCCCCCTACAAAACATTAGAGCCTAGTATTTCTTCTTAAACAATCACACAGATTACTCTGAGAAGAGAAACAGACCATTTAAAACATTTTTAGAATCCTGTGATTTTGGAGCTGAAAGGGACTCTAAAGACTGTCTGGTCTGACCCTATATTGTGAATGAGTAGCTGAGCATGAGGTCCAGAGTGTGGAGAACACTACTCAGGAAAGTCACTCACCCAGTGAGAGCTGGTACAGATTTGGAAAAGCCCAGGGGTGTCTTGAGGGGTCCCAGAAGAGAGATGCTCATAGCTGATTTTTCTGAGGCATTAGGGTAGCTTCTGCACCACTTTTTGCGGCTGATTGCCCCAGTTACCTCTAAGCCTCTGTGGCTAGGATATACAGACTGGCCTCCTGCCTTCCACAATATTATGTTTTAGTTTGGGAAAGAAGATTTATAAATAATGAATTAGCCAAGACAGTATATTAGGTGTGAGATGACAATACAGGACAGTATAGTTTGTAGCTATTTTGGTGGTGATTGGCTGTCATTGGTATGATTAGGGAAGGTTTTATGAAGACATGGGATTTTGAATAGCCTCCCAGAAAGACTCAAGGACTGGGATTGGAGAAGCCTTTCCAGGCAGGGAGAGTTAAATTAGTCTAAATCGAAGCTTAGCAGCTGGAGATTACAGGATGTGAAAGATCTTTGGCTGGATATGGGGGTTCAGTGGGAGACTTACTAGTTGGAGCCACAGCTTAAGTTAAATTCCAATATGACAGATTTTAGGAAGATATTTTAGGATTGTGCTAAGATATTTTAGGATTCATTGTGGTAGCTTTACTGCAGTAGTCTTTGGCCTCTTGGAGTAAAATAGGGTTTGTTTTAGTTTCACCTATTTGTACTACCTCTCTTTTTCGACTAATTTTCCAATTTCTCTCTGTATTCTTTTAATTTCTCTCTGTGTTCATCTCACTTCTGTCAGGTGCTTTTTCCTTAACTTCTCCCCATCTATCAGACACTCAGAGCTATTATAGAATTTGGGAGGAGGATTTGGAACATAAACTGTGACCTACAAGTGAATTTCCCCAGGTGGATGATAAACTCCACTGCAGGCCACAGAGGGGCCTCCTCATTCCAGCAATCTGGCCAGGCTGACAGACTCATAGCCTATGGGGGCAGGGGAGGGTGTAGGGGCCAGTATTTCTCGGGCTAGTGACGAACTGCCTGATTCTTTGCAGCCTAGACAGAGGAGGCAGGAGCCCCAGGGGCGGGCTAATCGCCTGGGCTGGGGATGCCTGGGCAGATGCAGAGGCAGCTGGAAAGGTGGCAGTGCACCTGGGTCGCTGGAGCTGCCGTTCCTAGGAGACCAAGGAGCAGCAAGCCTGCGGGGGAGGGGGGGAGCAAGTGGGTTGCTGCTTTTAGCAGCTGAAAGGGCTGCAGGGAGCTCTGGGTAAGACATTTTCTGCTGCTGCTGCTTTTGCGGTAGAAGCTGCTGCGAGTAAGTCAGAGGAAGGAGGATTGAGAAGGGAGGAGGTTTCACTTGCAGCCATGCTGAATCACTGTTGCTGATCAGATCTCCCACTGGTCTGCTGGGAGAATCAAGAACAGAACTAGGATCCCCGGGTGCATGCACACAGTTTAGCGGCTACCACCCTGACTGGGCCTCACGCAATGGAGGGTGAAAGGTATGTATGTATAAGTGTGTGCTGTGTTGTGTGTGTATATGGTAAATGTGTGCTTGCGGTACAGCCACCAGCTTTTGTGTTTGCATTGGCTAGGCAGGGTTGGAAGACCTGGCCACTGATGGATCTCAAAGGGCGGCAGAGCAAGAGCAGGAAAGCCGCTTTCCAAACCACCCATTCCAGGGCTTGAATCTCCAGAGATCTGGCTTCCGCAAAGGCAGGTCTGGGTTTGCTAGGCAGCGGAGCACCCTGAAAGAAGGGACTTCCTGGCTGGTGTTCGGGAATAGTTTCAGCACAGGCTGAATTAGATTGCCTTTCTCAGGCTGTTTCAAGGAGGCGTTTCCCTTTCCTGGCTACTTTCCCGGGGTGTTTTTTCTTTGGTGGGGGGTTTTTGATGTCATAGTGGGGCTGGCCTGACATAGTGTACTTGCATTTTCACGCAGGAGTGCTCGAATCTTCAGCAAGCATGCCATGCTGATGGCTGTGTGTGTGTGTGTGCGCGCAGGCACGCCGTGTATGCCTATATACACACACATTCAGGGATGAAGGAGAGAAATCCAGTCAGATGACACTTGCTCTGAACTGAGTTTCATATTTGTATTGAAAAGTTTGTGAGTTATACTGGAAGGTCTGTGCTTCCTCCATCAGGGGTTTCTTTTGAAATACGAACCAGCAGAAAAGATTTCAAGTACTTTTGTTGAGCTGGATCTAACTAGCGAGGCAGTTAGATCCTCGCAGGCACACATATCTAAATTTTTAAATTGTTATCTGAAGATCTGAATCTTTCATTGTGAAGGTGCTCAGTGCAGTGCAGAGGTGACATTCCTCTGTCTATGAAGTAAAATATCTCTTGAGTGCCAACCTCTTCATTCTTTGGTCTGCAGTTGGTAGAGTACAGGGCTTGCCATTTTATCCGAGGAGAGAACACTGCAGGGAGGGGTCCGGCCATGGCAGTGCACCACTGAGGG
The DNA here is from genome assembly GCF_007565055.1 of Rhinopithecus roxellana. Taxonomy (NCBI): domain Eukaryota; kingdom Metazoa; phylum Chordata; class Mammalia; order Primates; family Cercopithecidae; genus Rhinopithecus; species Rhinopithecus roxellana. Next base: position 154,368,629 of record NC_044551.1, on the reverse strand, counting down.
GAAGGCTGCTGCTCCAGGTTGTCAGTTTGATGCAGACATTAACTATCTGGTTAACAATAATAGGCTCAACTAAGTCAACACTAGAGAATATCTCAGTGAACACTTTCCTTTTCATGAGTTGTTGTGACTTCTGCATCTCACAGGGCTCAGTGATGCCATTGAACATCTCTAGACCCTATTAGAACTGGCATGATGGTTGAGTGTCATCTCATTCTTTTGTCTGTAGAGGCCCTGGGAATTGTGTTTCTTGATGACTCCCACAGGAAGAGCCTGGGACTCACTGTGCTGCTGGTGCATCATCTTTCTGGGTGCTCTTTGCAACAGGAGTTTAGTGTTGAACTGCATGTGGCCTGCTGGGTAGCAGAACATATGAAGGCCTGTTTCCTAAGTGTGGGGCAGAGGTGAGCAGTGTCTTTGGTCCCCAAAACAGATCCATTGATCTGGTAGATGGCAGAGAATGGGGCTGATGTGATGAAGGTTTAGAGATTCTGGGCCATGCCTATTTGCTTGATCTGTGGTGTAACTGGGGTTGAGAGATCAGTGTGAGACTACTAGCAGCGGATCAAATGGTTTTGGGCACTGTGTTCCCAGTTCTGTGTTCAGAAATGTAATGAGTCCCTGCCCCTGTCCTGGGGCCTCTCCGCTGGGATGGCTGATGTCTATGGCTTTAGAACACCAGGTTGCACATGTTCTTGTACTTTTCCTCTGCTGAAGGCAGATGGTAGACAAGAAATCCAAACCGAGCAGCTTCCAATGTTCACCAGGTCACCCAGATCATACCTTTTGTTCCTGCCTCAAGCCCGGCTTACTATGCCAGGCATTCAAGTCTTCTGAACTCCAACTCCTGTTCCCATTCCCACTGCTCACTCATAAACCTACTAACAATTCTATTGATCTCGTTCATGATCACCCATCCTATACATTACTTCATCTAGCCTCATATCCTTAGCTCCCAGAGTTTCTTTTGCTGGATGTCTTTCCCTTCTAATTTTGCAAAAGTTATCTATCAAGGTTATTCTAAAATTTTACTTTATCTTGGAAACTCAGCTTTTCTAGTCCTGGCTGATGTTCTTCTGAATTCTAATCCCTCTAGTTTGTATCTCATAGTTGGACACTGAATGATAGGCCCACCAGATCTTTTAGTGCTTTTATTTCATCTATCTTAGCAGTCCCCAAACTTGGAGACAGGTCCTCAAGGGCAAGGCTAGTACCTTGTACTTCTACATATGCCCATTGACTACTGTGTGTGTACACAAATAGCAGGTCCTGAATAGTTATTAGCTGATTAACTAATAACCTTTGTGTGAAGCTCTGATAACTAAAAAGAAAGTTGGTGAGAGAAGAGACCGAAGCCTTTGGCCAATAGGTTCATCTTTGGATATCAGCCTTATTATCTTAGCATGGGTAACTGACTCCATGGAATGCTTTGAGGTAGGGGGGAGAACAGAGGGAAGTAGCCTTGTTTTGCAAGTTCCCTGGGAAATTGAGGTCCGGAGAAGCTGAGTGACTTGCCTAGGATCACATGTCCAACCTCCAGAGACTGGAGGGATCCTGAATCTGGTGCTTGTTCCACACTTAACCTGCTGAGTCTTAATCGGGGCTGTTTTTAAGCATTACAAAATTTCAACCAAGAGAATGCTAATGAACAATTTTTTTTCTTTGCCATGAGGGTATGAAAATACTTTGTACCTTGAAAGGCTATTAATTAAAAGCATGGGCTTTGGAGTAACTTAGACCTAGTGGTGAATCTACTTTACAGTGTGACCTTGAGTGTGTCACACTGTTTTCAGAACTAATTTTTCTCTTCTGTGTAAAGGGAATAATAACAGTACTTATACTTCATAGAGCTGTTGTGAAGATTAAATGATACAATATGTGTAAGGTACCTAGTAAAGTTTTTTAGGCACAGAGTGAGTACTCAGTAGATGGTAGTTGCTATCATCATTGGTATCCACCTATTGCTATGTTGTAGCCTATACCTCGCTGCTGGGTTACTAACCAAGGCATATTTTAGGACCTCTCTCTGTTTATCATCCAAAGCAGATTATATAGAACCATTTCCATGAGGAAATGAGGGAGCTTATCATCTTGCTTCTTACCTAAAACTATCTCCGTATAGTAAGTTACCCCATAGAGCTTGGCATTTCTTCTTTTAGGTTTCACCAAGATCTACCTTAATCCTTCTTTTTATAGACAACCTGTGGCATCTAGTTGCCTCAGTGATTTGGAACCATGGGGTGGATACATGTTTGTTCAGGCCAAAATCTCAAGAAGAACTTGTGAATTTGCACTAACCTTTGCTGTATCTTTCTAGATTTCCAGGTCTCTCCTGGAACTTATGATACTAAGTCTTCCCCAGTTCCCTCTGTGGGAGAGTCACTGTGGCTTGACCAGTCAGACGAAGGTGATTTTGTCTTCTGTTTTGCAAAGGGAAAGGGTCTCTGGCTGTTAGCTATTACAGTGATAAATTGTGTCCATGTGAGTGGGTATGTAGAGAAGATAGATATCACAAATGGCAGTTGTCCTTGCAATTGGGATTTTATTTCAGTTCTGGAAATCAGCCTTGTGGATAGCTTAAAGTAAAATTTCAAAATAAATGGTTAGTCAGATTCATAGAGACAGAAAGTAAAATGGTTGCCAGGGGCTGGAGGGAGGGAGGAATGGGGAAGTTATTGTTTAATGGATAGAGAGTTTCAGTTTGGGAAGATGAAAGAATTCTGGAGATGGATGGTGGTGATGGTTGTACAACAGTATGACTGTACTTAAAAATGGTTAAAATTATAAATTTTATATTACATCTATTTTACCACAATAAAAAAACATTCAGGCCCAGACTGTGGCAGATCTGCAAGAGTTACAGAGCAGCACAACTTTGGAAGAAGCATCATAAAAAGGGGAAGTTAATTGTCTATTTTTCTTAAAATCGTGATTATTTTCTTCATCAGAAGCACAGAGATGCCCCTGCTTGAGACGGGCACCATGTACCGGGCACTGTGCCGTGATTTTGTGTGAGGTGTCCTTAGAGGATGATTCTTACTGGCTGGTTTTTATGAAGGAGAGCCTGTTCCTGCACCTCAGGGAACTTCTGAGCCAAAGGAGCTCATCTATTTACCCTTGATCCAGAAACAACAGATTGAGAATGTTTTCTGAGGAGACAAGACTTTGAAAGCCAGTACACTTTAAATGTTGAGTTTTCTAATGTCAGGTTAAATGCTGGCAAGACCCAGGGAAGAGCAAGTGTTGAGCAACCTCACCTTTTTTCTGTTCCCAGTGGCAAGTCACTTAGTCCTCCCCGAACCTTAGAAGTCAGGGATAGAAAATTCTGTAAAAAGTTTTGGGCATCACTGCTGCCTGAAGCAGATGTGCATGCATTTCAACCATGATAATTGAAACCAAATTTTTCCATTTTGGAAATACTTTTTGGCAAAGTAAGGTTTTCAACTGCAAAAACAGTCAGGGAAAGAAACCTCTTGATTTCCCTGCACCCAGATTTGGATTTTTAGGATTTTGCTTGCTAAGTTTTGAATTGTTAAGACAGATCTGGACAAGATACTTTTTGTGTGAGTTTTCCTAAAGCAAGTGCTTTATTTGATGAAATTTGCCATCATCAAACTGACCTTTTTTTTTTTTTTTTTTTTTTCAATTTCTGGATGAATGTTCAAACTAGGTTAAACGGAATAGAGCACTAATAAACTATGTGAAAAATAGATTGAACATGTGCTGGTAGGTTTTTTGTTTTGTTTTTTTTCTGAGACAGAGTCTTGCTCTGTCGCCCAGACTGGAGTGCAGTGGCGCCATCTCGGCTCACTGCAAGCTCCGCCTCCCAGGTTCATGCCACTCTCCTGCCTCAGCCTCCAGAGTAGCTGGGGCTACAGGCGACCGCCACCACGCCCAACTAATTTTTTGTATTTTTCGTAGAGACGGGGTTTCACCGTGTTAGCCAGGATGGTCTTTATCTCCTGACCTTGTGATCTACCCGTCTTGGCCTCCCAAAGTGCTGGGATTACAGGCATGAGTCACTGCGCCCAATCCAGATTTTTTTTTTTTCTGTTAAATAAGTTCAATGCCTCTCAGGTCAGAGATCTAACTTTTTATCATTTATGAGGATTTTCAGAGTCTTAGCACAACTTTCCTGGACTTTTCATTTTCACTTATGAAAGTATATCGTAGCCACTATCAAAACCACACACATGCAAGGGCTTAGCTCTCCTATTCAAACTAAACATAAACTTGGCTTCCAAAATGTCACATAATGAGTAGCATGTTTTCTTTTAGTCTTTCTCTCTTCTTGTCTAATTTTATCTGTCTGTGTAAAATGTTTTACATTTTTACATAGCCCATTTAAGAGTTTTCCCCTTGAGTTTTGCAGAAAGTGGTCTGTGACTTGGGGTTTTAGGAATGTGATTAGTAACATACCTGTTCTTGAGCTTATTTATGAAGGAGCACATTACAGGAATGACAGCAGCTGCTGGTCATCTTTGGTGAATCATGATTGGCTTGTGTGAAGGCCCCAGTGCGGAAACTCCAAGTTCAGTACAATTAATAACACTGACTCCAGTACACAGTGCAATTTCCCGTAATCAGAAGTGAAGTAGTACTATATCACAGGTCCTAGGAGATTTAGTCTTTTTTCATTTGGCCTGGTTTGGTCACACAAGGAAGAACGTCAGAGAGTGGGACATGAGGGGTTGTTCCTCCCTTGGCCTGATGGGCTATGGACATTATCCTGAGTCAGTGGACATTGTTATTAAGAGCCCAGGCCTTGGAGTCAGATAGACCTGGGTTTCAGTGCCAGTTCTGCACTTACTAGTTATGTGGGACTTTTGGACAAATTTTATCTCTGTGCCTTAAGAGATAATACTGCCTACTTCCTAGGGTTGTTCTGAAGATAAAATGAGATAATGGAGGTAAGGTGCTTTAACATACCCTCAACTTTCAGGAAATGTTAACTCAATCTGTACCTTACTAATGCATATGTTCTGCATGTCCATGTGGGCTATTACAGGGGTTCAACCTAATGCTATGAACTGAGGTGGCCCTGCTGAAAGAGGATGAAGAGTATTGGGCTCTCTGGTAACCTGTGTGTAAATGGTACTTTGTGGTGGCAGGACTGCACCACCAAGTCCTGAATCCTGCTGGCTGGACATCTTCATGAGTCAGGTTCTTCATTAATCCAGAAGTAGCAATCTAAGTTTGGTCATTTTGGTCTTGAACTTTAGGATTGGGATACTTACTAGATCTGCAGTTTGACCAGAGTGCCAGGGGCTCAGAAATCCTATCTGGATAGGGTCCCATTGCTGCCTAGAGTTGGAGAAGCAGAGTCATGCCGATGACCTCATGAGAACCTAAAGTACAATAGTCAACATGTCATCAGTTTATTGATTTACAGTAAAATATTACTGGCAAGATATTCCTGAGGGCCTGCAACCACATTCTGGCTCTCTGAAGGACAACCACGGGGGAGGCCAAACTGGTCAAAACGCTGCAGAGTAAACTAGGGGCTGAGTTATGGCATTGGAGTATTTATAGGCTTCAAGCTCCACCATGGGGATCTGACCTGAGGCTGAACCAGCTGACGACATCTACTGATTAAATCACTTTCCTAGACAGAGTGAGATGGGTTGGACTGAGGGCTTTCTTCTCTGTCTGATTCTTAGTTTTTGGTTATTCCTTTCTAAATTACACTTTCTTTGTTGACAGTTTTTAATGCATTCAGTACAGCTTTGCCCTGGCTCAGAGTTGTTTTGCCTTCATTGAGTGGTTTTGCCTCTTTATTCCATCTCATCTCTAGCTTGAACATAATGTGCTTCTGCCTCTTGTATGTGGCTAGTACCAGCTCACGACTTCTGAATTTTATTTGCATCTCTTGGAGACCTTTAGAGGTGAAACAGATCATAACCTTTAACAGCATTTCTCAGACTCCCCTTTCCTTCCCTCTATATTCTTGCATACCCAGGATGTTCTGGAGCTCCTCATTTGATTTTTCTTTCTTTTTTTTTTTTTTTAACTTTTATTTTAGGTTCAGGGGTACACGTGCAGGTTTGTTATATAGGTAAACTTATGTCACAGAGGTTTGTTGTACAGATTAGTACCTGTCATCACCCAGGTAGCCAGTAGCTATTTTTTCTGCTCCTCTTCCTCCACCCACCCTCTATCCTCAAGTAGGCCCTAGTGTCTGTCGTTCCCTTCTTTGTGTCCATGAGTTCTCATCATTTGGAGCTCCTCATTTGTTAGATTCCCCCAAACATTACTGCACAATCAGCCTGCTTGGAGACTCTTCTATCTCCTGCCTTTCTAGCATGTTTTTTAGTATCCTTTGCTTTCCATTCACTGCTCCATTTTCCTCAGCAATAAAAAGACTCTAAGAACTGACACAGTAAGAAGCAAGCCATCTGCCTTTCTTCCCTCTTCTCCAGTTGTTGCTGGCTTTCTCTCACCCCCATCCTCCTGATTCTGTGTCGTCAATGCCTGCAGGGGACTGGGCTGCCTAAGAAAGTACTCCTCTCTGAATGTAGGATGGAGGGGTTACGGAGAGGAGGTTGAGGAGGACAAAGCCATCAGTATTTTCATGAAGGGGAGTAAGGAAAGCTACAGTGGTCAGTAGTTAAACCTAATTTACTTATCTATCAATTAATTTACTCAATGATTATTTATTGAGCACCTATCATGTGACAGAAGCTAAGAATTCAGAGGCAACTAAGACACTGCCTTGGTTCTCATGGAGCTCACAATCTAGAGGGGGCAGCAGTGTGCTGGAGTCAGCACTCACCCACTTGCAAAAGCTGTTTGTTAAATTTTCAGGAATTTTGTGAGCCAATTATTAAATGTTGCCATTTTTAACAATTAAATTATGTAACATAAATAATATTAAAATTGTAATAAAGTACCCCAAACTCATCACTTTCTAATTATTTTTACTATAATCTTCTAGGGCTTTGAGGTTGTGTCTATTGCGTCTTGCTGTAGAAATACTATACAGTGATATAATGGTGTGCTGTTGCACATATCTTCCCAAATCTAATGTTCGGTGGCATCATGTTGGTAGCTTAAAATCTGCCATGGTGGGAGTATTTACACTCTGGAAATTGGCAAATGTTGCAAATCAGGGCTCCTTTCCTCCCAACGAACTGTTAAACATTTACCAGCACGAACTGTGTGGGGCAGACAGATAAGTAAGAGGCAATTAGAATACAATACCGAAGGAAGCACAGAGTACTGTGGGAATGCAGAAGAGGGGAAACTAACCTAGTTTCCCACTAGATTTTAACTAAACTAGTGAGTAGTGGAGTTAGAGAGGGAAGGCTTCAGGGAAGAGGCTTGAAGGCTGGTAGGAACTAGCTAGACACAGGGGAGAGTGAGTGGGGAGTAGGATAGAACAGTTTTCTAGTCAGACAAAACTTCACAAGGCAGACAGCCTAGTGTATTTTGGCTATTGCAAGTATTTTAGTATTACAGTAATGAGAAGTCTTCAGGGCAACGATGGGATTAAGGGCCAGGCTAGGTCCCTGAGATTTATTCTGAATGCAGTGAGGCATCAGTGAGACTTCATGTAGAACATGCCTTGAACACATTGACACTTTGGAAAGGTCCCTCTGGAGTCTGGGAGGAGGTTATTAGAATAATCCTGGCAAGAAACAATGATGGCCTGGAATGGGGTTGTGGTGGTAGTGAAAGTGAGAAGGAAATGGGGTGCAGGGATATTAATGGACATAGGATTGATATGATTTATGGCTGTATGTGAGGAGTGAGAGAGAGAAAGGGAGGAAGATATCAAGGATAACACCCCAGTTTTTGACTTGGATAGGTGATTGGGTGGTTGGTTATGCCTCTGAGATAGAGAATACAGAAAGAGTAGCAGGCTTAAGGGAGGGTAGGGAACTTAAATTTTGACTAAGTATGAGTTACCTGTATAAAATCTAGGGGACTCAAATAAGACATTGGATATATGGATCTGGAATTTAGAGGATAGAGGAGGGCAGGAAAGAAGGCTTTGGAAGGTGTGGTGCTGAAAGAGGGCCTAATTTTTAGAGCTTATATATTTTTATCTATAACTTTTATAATTACTATTTTATGTCTATTTATTTATAGTTTAACTCTGAAGGCCAACTCTACTTTCATTAAAAAATAAAAGTATTGGTCAGACTATCCCCTTCTGCTCTATCATCTAATTCTTGTAAAGACAAGTGAAGGGTTTTCAGGTAGAGTTCAGATGACAAATATGTAATGAGGACCTCCTGTGGGCTTGGCCTCATGCTGGGCAGGCTAAGCTATACAGAGTCCTCAGACACATGTTCCTTGCCTTCCAGGTATGTTGAATCTAGTGTGAGGCAGGTAGGTGGTTGGATTTGTACCATGAAGAAGTAATCAGGCATAAGGCAGAATTCTATGTGCCAGCTGAGTTACAGGCCAGAAATACTACAGGAATTCAGAGAAGGAAGAGCTCACTTAGAACTGATGTATCCCAAGGGCTTCATGGAGGAAGCAAAGCTTAATTGGTCCTCAAATAACAGGTATTTAGATTATGATACAGGGAAAGAGAAGGGAAATCTAGGTGTCTGCAGTGAATAGTTCATCTGCTTGGCACATAATAGGTACTTAGTAAATATTTGAGTAAGCGAGAGAGTTAAGGCTGGCATTTAGGTTCAGTCCAGGTCAAGGAAGTCCTTGAACACTAGGCAAGAATCATGACTTTATCCTGTAGACTGATGATTTTTCAGCTTTTTAGCTATAGAGTCCTTTGAAAGGAAATTTTATTTGGACACTGAACATATAGAACAAATGGAGGCAGAGGGCTGTGACTGAAGCTTCAGCTCATAAACCTCATAGCCCCTGAAGAGATCTGTGTGCAGTAAGGATCTGAAAGTCATGGTCAGATGACATTTTAGAAGGATGAGTTTGGCAATGGTGTGCAGGAAGTACTTGGAGGGAGAGTATCTGGAGTGGGGAACAGCAGGTGGGAGGCCACTGTAACAGTCTAAGTCAAGGGAAAAGAGAAGCTGAAAGCCCAGGAAAGAAGGGCCAACTATGTCTATCCTTATGGCCATGAAGCTTGACTGTCTCACATGTATGTCTTCCTGAATGGGGTCAGTGGGTATCTGTGAGTGTGAGGTAAGTCGGAACCAATTTGGACACCCTTTCTGTGGACTGTTGAAGGAATCATCCACTGCAGTGGGTTCATCATGGCACCAGTAGTGGTTCATATAAGCAAGTTTACTAGTAGCAGGTCAGTGTGGAAATTAATTAAAGTATTGAGCCAGGTATGTGATGCTTTGACAAAGTTGACTAGATTTATGTGTTCTGATTGTGCTGCAGCTTATTTAGAAAATGGCTTAGATGATCATTTCTGTATATTTCTACAGCAAAGAGCAAAGATTCTGCCTGGCCCATACTTTCTCACTATATCTACGATTGTTGACCCATTTGAATCTTAAATATGGCTGCTCAACTTGAATGTTGCTGGAACCCTGGACAGTGGGATACAGATGAAGGTTCCTTTGGTTAGCAGCTTGAGCTGCAGGTCTGGTGGGAGGGGCACATATAAATTAACATTATTACGGTTTTTAGTAGAATCTGGGGCCAGTTTTTGCTCTTGGTGAAATCAACCATTTTATGCTTAGAGTAGGGCATTTACTGTGAAATGCCTTTCAACAGAATACATCTTGTGGCTGAGTCTGCCTGGAAAATTTGTGTGTGTGTGTGTGTGTGTGTGTGTGTGTGATTTTGGTTGGGTCTGGATAGGGTGAAAAGTATGGTATTAGACTTGAACAAGATAGTGGGAATATACCTTAGTGTGGTCTGTGTTTCACAGGCGAGGAGAGGGGATCCTCTAGCCTTATTTGGGAATAAGAACTGGGAATTCTTGGGATTGGGACTTGATAGCGTGGGGATGGGGCAATCTATTGAGGGTTAAGTAGTTAAGATCTGGTATGAATGGAGGGAAAAAGGTTTAGGGGATGAAATGTTAAGATCTAGCAACTCTGTTCTTGAGCATGTGACCTTAGGTTGAGAAATACGTATATGTATGTGCATGCGTGAACTATATTGCTGGAGGGTATAGGTTGCGAGCTTCAAGTATAGGATACCTAAACTCAGATCCCATCTCTACCACTTACTATTTGTACAATCTTGTAAATATTTTTTTGAACGTCTCTGGGCCCTCAGATGTTCTTTTCTTAATTTCTTGTTCTCTGGAAGGTTAATGAGTTGCCAAGAAGCTTGTACCTTCCAGAGACCAGGGACTCAGAATCTCTTCCAAACTCCCTGTGTCTTTTCATGGAGGAGCAGGGGAAGAAAGGAACCTTGGGTTCCTTCAGATGTCAAGCCTTGCCTGTGCATCAAGGGTGGAAAGGGCTCTGAATGGATTTGGGGAAACCGATATCGTTCCCTAGCCAGCCCTATGGTCATCAGCAAGTCACTTGCTCTTTCAGGGAGGCTCTAGTGTGAATTATATTTGTTGAACATTGATCCTCTGATAATAGGCAATCTGTGTTTGAGACCTTTTGGTAAACACAACATTGTATTAACAAGGATACATCGTTATTGGACCATTTTGGAAAGTGCAAAGAGCAACACACCAGAAGAGTGAGATTTCCTGCTCCCTAGCCACACTGGAGATTGTGTCAGTGCTTCTAAAATGGCTCTTTTTGGTTTATACGTGTTCCATATCTTTGAAGTGAAGCTAATAATATCTGTTCACTAGGCTCTTCTGTGCTTTAATCTTACTAATTCCCTGTCAAGAACCTTCAGTGGTTCCCTGATCCATACCAAATTATGCTTTCTCATCCTGGCTTTTAAGTCTCTCCACAGTTTGAAGACAATATTTATAATGAATACTTATAGAGTATTTTACAGTTTGTAGATTTATCCCAAGGATGCAAGTATGGTTTAGTATTAGAAAATATATGTGTCATTCATCACATTACAAGATTAAAGGAAAAAACCCATATGAACATCTCATTAGATACACAAAGACGTTTGATAAAATTTAGCATAACTTTATGACTTAAAAACTCTTAATAAAAATAGAAGGGAATTTTCTTAATCTGACGAAAAACATTTACAAAAATCCTGTGACAAACATACATAATGGGGGAACATTAGAAACATCTTTAAAAGCAGGGATATGACAATACTACTCATTAGCATCCTTTCTGTTTGACATTGTGTGACCATCCTAGCCAGTGCAAATTTTTTCAAAAAAGAAATTAGAGGCCTAAGAATTTGATAGGAGAAAAGTCTCTGGCATTATATGCAGATAATATGACTGTCTACATAGGACACCTAATTTATGTTCAAATAGTTAGGAATAATAGGAACATTGGCAATGGCTGGATATATGATCAGTTTGCAAAAATCAATTGCATTTTATAAACCGTAACAATCAGAGAACGTAATTTAAAAATACATCATTTCTATTACAAAAGAGCAATAAAAACCATAAAGTACTTAGGAATAAATCTAATCAAACATGTGTAAGGTCTTCATACAGGAAAATCTAAAAGTTTGAGTGACATTAAAGAAGACTTAAATAAATGGAGAGATATCCTATGTTCATGGATAGGAGGGCATAGTATCAGAAAAATGATGGTTCTATCCAAATTGATCTATAAGTTCAATGCAGTTTTTATCAAAATCCCACTCGAGTTCTTTACGGAATTTGACAAGCTAGTCAAGACACTTCTCAAAAATAATGATAGGATTGGGAACTTTTCCTGTCAGATATCAGACCTTATTATAAAGCTACAGAAATCATGTGGTACTGATACAGAGACAGACAAACTGACCAGTGGAATAGGTTAGTAAGTCAAGAAATAAATCTCTTTATATCTGGAACTTTAATATATGACCTAAGATGGCATGACAGATGCATGAGAAAAATAAAAAGTTTTAAATACATCGAATTTATGGAGAAAATTAGATCCCTATGTCATATCCTGACATAAATATCAGTATCAGGACCTGGCACAGTGGCTCACGCCTGTAATCGCAGCACTTTGGGAGGCTGAAGTGAGCAGATCACTTGAGGCCAGGAGTTTGAGAACAGCCTGAGCAATATGGTGAAACTCCCCATTTCTACTAAAAATGCAAAAATTAGCCAGGTGTGGTGGTGCACACCTGTAATCCCAGCTACTTGAGAAGCTAAGGCACGAGAATCACTTGAACCCAGGAGGCGGAGGTTGAGCTGAGATCTGCACTCCAGTCTGGATGTCAGAGTGAAACTATCTCAAAAAAAGAGAAAAAACCAGTATCAGATGAAATAAGGGCTTAAATACTAAAAGCAAAAATGGTAAACCTTTAGCAGAACATAGAAGATAATATTTTTCTAGCTTTGTAGTAAAGAAAGACACCATAAAATAAATTATGCTTATGGAATTTCTCATCTTTTGAAGAAATTTTTCGTCTTTGCTGGTTGCTTCCCTTCTCTGATCAAATTTTCTGGCTTGAGACTTTCTTTACCTGCTTTAAACACACAACTCTAAGCATCCTCCTTTGTGCACATCTTCCTCTGCTCAGCTAACTTCCTTGTACACAGAATCCAGACAGTCCCAAAGTTCAGATATTCATGGCTTACATTTGCTTGATGAACTGACAGTGGGGAAGGGAGTCAAAAGAGGAGTCTGTTATGGTCAGACAAGCTGTGGGTCTGCCACGCTGGTTGTATTTGAATGTTCCAGTAGTTACGAATTCCAGTGTGAGATCTGTAGTGATTCTCAGGCCTCTAAAATATACTCTCAATCACAGAAGCCTCTTTCTCTAGCCAGTCTGCAAAGTTAAGTGGTAGCGTGGATAGAGGCTCACTAGGGAAAATCAAAGGAGAGTACTGTCATTGTCCTAGAGTTGGAGTGAACTATGGGTCCCCGAATCTACACAAGTGGAGAAGGTTCTGTTTTCCTAGTAGCAAAGCAAAGCTTCGCCTGGTTCAAACAGGTAACTCCAAGGTCTCACACTTGACCTGGGAGCTGAATGGTTTCACCAATTTGGGGAGAAACACCTTTCCTTGCTCATTCTTTTGATTCCTTTTTTCCAGCTTCCATGAAGTTGAAAGATGTTGCTTAGGAATTGTTGGGTAACTAGCTGGCACCCCACAGAGATTTGAATTATTTTGTCTTTCTCTTTCACTTTTTTTAAGAGACAGAGTTTTGCTCTGTTGCCCAGTCTGGGGTGCAATGGCATGAAACTCCTGGGCTCAAGCAGTCCTCCTACTTCAACCTCCTGAGTAGCTGGGACTACAGGCATGAGCCACCATACTCTTGTCTCTTGATTTCAGTAGAGAAGGCATTGAGATTATGGTTGACTCTTGCTAGATTTTACTTACTCAGTTAGTCTACACAGATAGCTTTTCTTTCCATAATACTTATAATCCTTTTGTCTTTCTATGGGATTACAGTTTCCCAAAAGCTTTTGCGGTTGTTCCACTGCTTCTTGGAGTGTAGCCAATGTGATTTTTCTAAAGCACAGATTTGTTTACCTGCTTTCTGTCCTAATTCTCTGTTTAAAACCCTTTGATGGCTTCTCATTATTTCAGAAAGAAATCCAAACTTCTTAGCTTTGCTTATACGACACTTAAAAGGCTGCTCAGTCTTCTAGTTTTTTCTCTTGATAGTCCCTCTTTTACTCTCCTCTAGTTTTACTGAACTGCCAGTACTTTGAACACACTTTGTGCTTTTTCTCCTCCAGGTCTATGTGTATACTGTTTCCTCTGCCTGGAATAATCTTCTTTCTCTTTACCTGGCTTGTTTCTGTTCTTTCTTCAGGTCTCAGATTCTAGGAAGCTTTCCATCAACCTGTCATCACTGGGACGAGTTGGCCATCCCCTGTGCTTCTGTAGCTTCTATCAAATCATAATACTTAAGATGTGATGTTTAAATGTTTACTTGGCATTCTCCTCTACTGAACTCTAAGCTTTGTGAGGGTAGTGACGGTGGCTTTGTCTATTGTTTTGTTTCCCTTAAATCTAAATGTGTGCCTGGCACATAGTAGCCTCCAGTAAATGCCTGTTTAATGAACAAACAAACCTGTGAAGTGAGTGATAGAGTGCTTAGTCCCCTTCAATTTTCAGGATAGAGAGATGGAGAATAAGGACCTCACACAAAATCACACAGTACTTGGTGGAAGAAGCTGAACTATGACTTACCTTCCCTCAGAGGAATGCATTTTGCATCGGAAGATACAAAGAAATTCCCAGTACATTGTCTTTCCTACTGGGTCTGTGTGAGAAGAGGCTGATAGATGCCTCTGGTGGGTGGGTAAATGCTTGAGTTTTTGGCAGTTGGATGAATGGGTTTACCGATGAGTGATTCTCTTTCCCTCCCTCTTCCTTCCTGTTCACAGCATCAAGCTGAGCTCCCAGACTCTGATACAGGCTGGAGATGATGAGAAGAACCAGAGGACGATCACTGTCAACCCTGCCCACATGGGGAAAGCATTCAAGGTTATGAATGAACTGCGGAGGTACTTTTTCTATCTTGTCTGTGCCCTTGCAGAAGGAACTTGTCCATGAGCTTCATCAAGGACTGAGAATAGAAGTCAGAATATGACCACTTAGGGAATTCTGACTCTTTCCACCCACTCTCAGTCACTTGGTTTCCCCTTTCTTTCTCTCTCTCTCTTTTTTTTTTTTTTTTTTTTGAGATGGAGTCTTGCTCTGTCACCCAGGCTAGAATGCAGGTGACGTGATCTCGGCTCACTGCAACCTTTGCCTCCCGGGTTCAAGCAATTCCCCTGCCTCAGCCTCCCGAGTAGCTGGGATTACAGGTGCATGCCACCATGCCCAGCTAATTTTTGTATTTTTAGTAGAGATGGGGTTTCGCCATGTTGGTCAGGCTGGTCTCGAACTCCTGACCTTGTGATCCACCTGCTTCAGCCTCCCAAAGTGCTGGGATTACAGGTGTGAGCCACCGCACCTGGCAGGTTTCCCCTTTCAAACTCTGCTTGAGACAGAATGACTTTGCCAGAAAACTGTCTTTCCTTTGTATCTATTTAACACCTATCATTTTAATGATTAATCACAAGGGAAAAATCCTTCATGGTTACAGCAAGTCTGTTCATAAACTTGATTTCCGACAGAACGAGCTACTTGGAAACCAGTAATAGAATGATTGCAACACCCACACACAATTGCAGATTGAAGACTGGATGTCATGTATTTTCTTCTGGTTTCACTCTCTCTTTCACTGGTCTGAACTTAGGTTGGCAAGGCAACCACATGGGTGGAAGAATACCTGGCTCCTTAAATGTAAAGAGAGAAATCAAATGTGAATATACTCATTCTCTCTGAGCTAATAGTGAGGGGTACACGGGCCGTTTGTAAGGCCAATGTGCATGTTTGACAAGCTTGTTATAAGGCAGGTTCAGAGCGCTGAACATATGTTTCCGGACATGTTTTTTTGTACAAAGCCTGTGCACATGATCTCTTCTTTACCAGAGAGCTCAGGAGCTTCCTTTGCCCATGCAATTATTTACTGCATACTTCATCCTGTTATGAGGTATAATTGTTTATTTCATCTTTTCTGTGTAGCTCATGAACTCTCTGAAGGCAGAGGCAACTTTTGAGTAATTTTTATCTCTAGCACCTGGCACTTCATAGGAGCTTCTATTGATTCACCAAAGATGCCCAGAGGCACTGGCTAGGCCTTAGAATGGGTCAGTGGGGTACAAAGTAAAAAATATAAATAGGTCAATGAAAATAATCCTTCTGTAGTACAAATAGGTATTATGATGGAGGAATGCATCCACTGCCTGACAGGTGGTAGGTACGCAATAATTACTTGTTTCTTAAAGAGGGCTACAGAAGCAAGTATGACAGGTGGGAACTTTGGAGAAGAGGGTTGATGCTTGAGCTGAATTTTGAATGACAAATAAGAGTTAGAGAAATGAAGGGTAGTGGGGATAGGGAGAAGCCTTCCAGGCAGAGAAAATGGCACATAGCCAAAGAAGTGTGTGTTGAGTGGGGAGCTGAACTACTTTTAAACAAAAGTTCTACCTGATTCTATGTTTGTTTTCTTATTTCTCCTTTCTACAGGGCCTAGTCTTTGGCATTAATAACCACGTTAAATTAAATTTGCCTTATGCTCCACTGCTCAATTTTTATTAGGCCTCCTGCCAGATTTCCTGGAAGCTCTGCCCATAGCTGTCTTAGGCATCGGGCTGTGCTGATGTCCATGCTTATGGGCATGGTTCTCTTGTTAACTGAAGAATTTGTCTTGTATTCCCTAGACACTATTGAAATTCCTCATTTAGTTCTTTTGGGTATGGCTTGTGCCCTTTGTCTGATTGAGGAGTCTTTCACCAGGCCTTATTTTGCCTGGTATTATAGTCAACTCCAGTGATGGCTGAAAGGGAGAATTTAGGGATAGATACGTACACAAGATTCCCTGCACCCTTGCTTTCTATTACTAGCATCTTTTCTTTGTTTGTTTGTTTGGTTTTGTTTTTTAAAGAGACAGAGTCTTGGTCTGTCACTTAGGCTGGAGTGCAATGTCCCAGTCACAGCTTACTGTGACCTTGAACTACTGAGCTCAAGCAGTCCTCCCACAGTGGCCTCCCAAAATGTTGGGATTATGGGCGTGAGCCACCGTGCCCAGGCCCCTTTTCCTTAATTAATTTTTTAAAAAGACATCCTAAGTTCTCATTACTTCTGTTACAAGTTACTAGGTTTTTCTCTTTCCTCAAAAGCATTGACTTAGATTTAGCCATCTCCAACAGTCCTGCTTCTTCTTCTCTTTTGTATAATTCAGCATTTGTCAAACTCTGTTCTGAGAAATGCTAGTTCCCTTAAGATGCTCTGTGAGAAAAAAGAGCTCTGTGCCCCAATGAGTTTGAAGAATGCTATATACTGTACCCCTCTCTGAGGTTCATAATGCCTACTGGCATATTAAACGCTCTGAGAAGTCCTGCACTAAACTTGTGTGATCAAGGGTTTTCCACACATATTTGACTATAGAGTCTTCTTTGGTGGTGGTTGTAGATAGACCAAGTGTTTTGTGAAATTTGTTTTGGGAAATACATTTCTAATACCAGACATAGTCCTTTGCTGAAATTTAAGTGAATAATCTTATTCTCTCTCTTTTTGTGTTTTTTCAAATGGACCACAATCTGTATATATTTGACTGGCTGGGAAAATTTTAATTCAGGTTTAGGCATAGATTTTCCTATCATTTTTCTTTTAATTTTTGTTTTGTAAAAGGAATATATTTGTTATAGAACGTTTAGAATATACAGATGAGCAACAAGTCATCTATAATTTTAGTACATAGTGGTAACCATTGTAATACTTTGGACAATATACCTCTCTTCTTTAGAATATATGTCTCATTGCAAAAGACACTGTGGCACAATAAAAGTCTCTACGTTCCTTAGCTTAAATCATTTTAGCAAAATATTTATTTATTTATTTATTTATATTTTTTTGAGGCAGAGTTTTGCTCTTGATGCCCGGGCTGGAGTGCAATAGTATGATCTCGGCTTACCACAACCTCTGCCTCCCGGATTCAAGCAATTCTCCTGCCTCAGCCTCCTGAGTAGCTGGGATTACAGGCACCTGCCACCATGCCCAGCCAAATGTTTATGTTTTGTATAGCTAATGGCTACAAGTCTGTAGCTAAGACCAAGATTACAGTAGTTCAATGTATAGAACTTACAGATAAGTTAATTTAGTAACTTTGCATTTTGGCTTTGGTTTTTGGCTATGTTGCTTAAAAAGTTTTATGGGTTTTGATGGGTGCCTGCCCACCTCCATTCCCATCTGACTGGCAGTATTTAAATTGGCTGTAAGTCTTTTGGCTCTAAGTCCTTGGCCATAGGGGTCCCACCAAGGGACAAGATGGACCTGGGGCAGGCAGGCACACTACCCTGGCAAAGAGATAGGACAGAATGAAGGTTTGGCCATCAATGCTGCCCCTGGCAGATCTTGTCTAAAAGGGTGAGAATGTAAATTAAAAATAAAATTCTAAGCCCTGCAGTGGACTGGAACAGACCATCCCTTGGCCAAGGGGACCCCTGAGTAACTTTGAAAATGGAGTTCTCAGCCACGATGGGATGGGAGGGTGGTCAGACCCCCTCCCTTGGTGACCGTGATTAAGCTTTCCTCCCTAAGGTTCTAACAAAAAAGACCCCACCACTGATATCAACAAACTTTCTGACACTGTCCTTCCTTTTTTACCTGATAAGAGACCACTGGCCACAGGAGTGGTTCTGGCTAGTCTTTTTTGAGAATGCGCAGTAAGGGGTTTCGCGGCCTCTGCTTCACTTTTTAATGTCAGAGGACTGAAAACTCCGCCCTCTGATCACCTCAGTTTTTGAACTTGGAGAGCAAGAACCTCAATTGCACATGTGTACGTTTCTCCTTTCATAAATATTCATGGCTCCTTCAATAGCTTATTGAATATGTGTATTTGGCCACCTTGATCGCATGAATTCCTGTTTCTTTTGCCACTCTCTCAAAATATCTTGTTTCTGGCTTCTGACTGGAGGCTGTGCTTCCCAGCCTGTCAGAATAGCCACCCTGCAGGCCGTAACCTTTAAAAGAAATAAAGTTTCCTCTTCTTTTAAACAAATAAACAAACGAACAAACAAACATGTGCCTTAGTTGGGCATGGGAGTTTGTGACTGTAATTCCAGCTTTGCAGGAGGATCACTGGAGCCCAGAAATTTGAGGCCAGCCTGGGCAACATAGTGAGACCCATCTCATTAAAAGAAATGAAATTTACATCTCAACCTAACTTAACACTATATTGAACACATTTTTCTGTGTCATTAACTGTTCTACAATATTAAGTGGATCAATGATATTCTATTTTTGATTTATTTTTTAAAAACAGTTCCCTATTGTTAGATGTCTAGGTTTTCCCAGTTCCTCATATAAATAACCCCTGCTATGGTTGTCTTTGTAGCCGTATAACATAGTGGTTAACAAACGTAGACTCTGGTTTCATATCTTGGCTCTAGTACTTATTGTGTGACCCTAGACAAGTTAATTATCTCTCTGATCTCACTTTTGTCAACTATAAAATGAGGCTAATAAGAGTACCAGTCTTGCTGGCTTGTTAAGAAGGTTAATGAATAAAGTGCTTAAAAACAGTGACAACACATATATTACTGTTGTTGAATACTTGTGCACATTCACGATTATTTGTATAGAAGAGAAGTAGAATTGCTGAATTGAACAGCCTGTAGAATAATAATAATAATATTCCTTAGATACTGTTGTGAGATTCTGGCACGTAATGAATATTCTGTAAGCATTAGCTATGATGATGATGATGATGTGCTAAGCACTGTGCTAGGTTCAGGAATATGGCAGGAGATAAGAGGACCAAAATCTTGCCCTTAATGAAGCTTGTATTCACATGTTGTTGAAAGGCTACATCAAATTCCAAGGTAATTAAATGGCTAACTTCTGAAAACTAGAGTGGAAAGGGGTGGCAGGGAGGAAGGGGGTCTGCATTGATACTTTATTGATCTGAGTGAGTTTATTGGGAACTAGAGAGAGGCTGGGTATACTTATGGAGGTCTGGGCTAAAACATCTTGCCATCCAGGGGTTAAGCTAATAAAATGTTACATGATATTCCAGGGATCTGGGATTCTTTCTTGCATTGCTTTCACATTCCCTTCCCTTAATTTTAAGCTATTTGAGTTCAAGCACATGTTATTTGCAATTTATGAATCACAAATTCATGAATTTCCTATTCTTTTTACCTCCATGGTAGAGAATGGCTGTTGGCATAGTAACTGCCAAGCCTTCTTCCTCCTTTTGCACTTCGTTGCTCTGCTGTGGCCAGACTGCAGCTGCCGCTTCTGAGTGGCAGAGCTCTAGTGACTCTTACTCCTGACTTACCATCCAGCCAGCAAAGCGGACTGTGGGCCTTCTTAGAATAGCACATCCTAACCAGGCCTGAAAAGAAGAGGGCAGAGAGAATGGAACAACCAGTGAGTGGAATCCACATGCAGTCTTTCTTTTCTCATTTTGACAATTTTAATCTCCCATTTCACCATTGCAAACAGTTCTCTGCTGTCAATTTTTTGATGATCTGTCACTATGCTTTTATTATTGTTATGAACCATCTTAGCATATTGCTTTCTGTTTTTCTTTTGGTAACAGCTTTATCAAGACATAATTCAGATGCCATACAATTTACCTGTTTAAAGTATACAGTTTAATGGCTTTTAGTTTATTCACAGAGTTGTGCAAGCACAATCTTAGAATATTTTCATCACCCTAAATAGAAACCCTGTATTCTTTAGCAGTCATCCCCTCCATAGTTTACCCTGTCCTTACCACCACTCCCCATCAGCCCTAAGCAACCACTAGTCTACTTTATGTCTCTATAGATGTGCCTGTTTTAAAAATCACACAATATATAGCCTTTTGTATCTGGCTCTTTCATTTAGCATAATGCATTTAAGGTTCATTCATGTTGTAGCATGTCTCAGTACATCATTCCTTTTTATTGCAGAATAATATTTCATTGTATAGATATATCACATTTGACTTTTGGCTATTATAACTAATGCTGTTATGAACATTCATGTACAAGTTTTTGTGTGGATGTATGTTTCTGTTTCTCTTAGGTATATGTCTGAGAATGAGATTATTGGGTCATATGGCAACTTTAATCTTTGGAGGAACTGCCAAACTGTTTTCAGAGCAGCTGCACCATTTTACATTTCCATCAGCAGTGAAACTTCTAATTTCTCCACATCTTCTCTGGCACTTGTTATTGTTTGTGTTTTTGATTATAGCCATTCTAATGAGTGTAAGGTGGTGTCTTGTTGTGGTTTTGATTTGCATTTCTCTGATTGTTAATGATGTTGAACATCTTTTCATGAGCTCTTTGGCTATTTCTAATCTTATTTGGAGAAATGTTTATTCAAATCTCTTGTTCATTTTTAATTAGGTTATTTTTTGTTTATTATTGAGTTGTAACAGTTTGAGTTCTTCACATATTCTAGATACAAGCTAATTATCAGGTAGATGATTTGCAAAAAATTGTTTCTCATTCTATGGATTGTTATTTCATTATCCTGATGGCATCCTTTGAAGCACAAGTGTTTTAAATTTTGATACCTAATTTATCAGTTTCTTTTATTGTTTGTGCTTTTGGTGTCATATCTAAGAAACCATTGCCTTATTTGGAATCGTGAAGATTTACCCCTGTGTTTTCTTCTAAGAGTTTTTATAGTTTTAGCTCTTACTTTTAGATCTATGAGCCATTTTAGGTAAATTTTTGTATATGGTGTGAGGTAGGGATCCAACTTCATTATTTTACATATGGCTATCCAGTTGTCCCAGCATCATTTGTTGAAAAGACTATTTTTTCCCAGTTGAATGATCTTTCCACCTTGTCAAAAATCAATTGAACATAAATATGAGGGTTTGTTTCTGGACTCTCAATTGTATTTTATTGATCTATATAGCTATCCTATACTAGACCACACTGTCATAATTTTTGAGATGGGGTTTCACTATGTTGTCCAGGCTGGTCTTGAACTCCTGGGCTCAAGTAATCCTCCTACTGCAGCCTCCTGAGCATCTAGGATTATAGGCGTGTACCGCTGCACCCAGCTACACACTGTCTTTTTTTTTTTTTTTTTTGCTGCTCAAGTAATCCTCCTACTGCAGCCTCCTGAGCATCTAGGATTATAGGCGTGTACCGCTGCACCCAGCTACACACTGTCTTTTTTTTTTTTTTGCTGCTCAAGTAATCCTCCTACTGCAGCCTCCTGAGCATCTAGGATTATAGGCGTGTACCGCTGCACCCAGCTACACACTGTCTTTTTTTTTTTTTTTTTGCTGGTTATTCCTCCCCTCAACCTCTTAACCATCTCACACGTCTGAATTCCAGAACCATGTAACCACTTGCCTGCTTGGTAACCTTACTTACACATCCAGTGGGCAGCTCAAACTTAACATGTTCAAAACTTAACCTCTAATCTTAAATGAAATATTATATGGAAAAAAGAAGATATGGAGGAAAAGTGAAGCAGACAATTGAAAAAAAACCTTTTTTTAAAATATATTTTTTTTCAAAATATGAAAAGTTAACATTTGCTAAATATTTACTATTAGCACTATGCATTACCTGATTTACAGCACATCTTAATTCTGTGACACTCTGGGGACATTGTATACTTGGCTATACTAGAGAGAGGTGAGGCAGAGGTTTGAGAGGCTTGAACTCAGGTAAGTTTGATTTGAGAGCCTGAGCTCCTTCCTAACAGCTACACTGTACTTTTCCACAAATGGCAAAGTGTCTAGTCCTACTTTTCTCTCCTCAAGATGGAGTAGTGATAGCTAAGAAAAAAGGATCCCATAGGATCCCAGGTAAATTGAATAGGAGTGCTTGTGAGCCATGCAGTGCTTTAGAGCTACTACTTCCCTCTTCCATGTAGCATGTATACATAAAGATGTCTCCAGTGTGCAGACAGACTTCACCACCCCCAGAGAAAGCCCATCGTAAGTATTTGGCAAGTTGCTTTTGGCCAATTTCCCAGGTTAGAATTTCTCTGGCCTTAAGATACACTTTCCACCCATCAGAACTGCTGTCATTTATTTGCTTAACTGGATTCTCCATCTTTATTCTTCATTCCCTTGTGTTTCTTTCCCATTTGTTCAAAAATTGTCAGGCTCTCTGGGTTTGTGCAAGATAACACACCCTAACATTGTTTGTTCAGCTCCTAGCACTGAACATTTGTTCAGCATTTCTGACTCTTCTCTGCCAACAATTTTCTTATTAGTTACCAAAAAATATAACCGGTTACTCTATTTTTTTATTTTTTTTAGACAGAGTCTTGCTCTGTCACCCAGGCTGGAGTGTAGTAGCATGATCTTGGCCCTCTGCAACCTCTGCCTCCTGGGTTTCAAGCGATTCTCATGCCTCAGCCTCCCTAGTAACTGGGATTACAGGCATCTGCCACCACACTCTGGGCTAATTTTTTTTTTTTTTTTTGTATTTTTAGTAGAGATGGGGTCTCACCATGTTGGCAAGGCTGGTCTCAGACTCCTGGCCTCAAGTGATCTGCCCACCTCAGCCTCCCAAAGTGTGGTTACTCTTAAATAGCAGTGATAATTCAATTTTCTTCCTAAAATTGTTGATGTAAGTAAAAATGTCCAAAATGAGTCTATTCATGTTGGAAATGCATTTTTAGAATAAAATTTAATGAGACTAAAAGGCCATTTTCAGATGGCACCTGTAATCCTATTCAGCCCCCATGATATGTGTCCCAAAGGCAGCTAAAACAGGTGAGAAACTGGGGTGAGCTTATTTGCCCATGGTCTCATAGCCAGTTAGGGGCAGAGCCAGTTCTGTTCCTGGTTGCACTGGTTTATCCTGATATAGTTGGTGATTAGGGTCTGCTGTCCATTGCAGGGTAAAGTCTCAATTCCCCGGTTTTGCCTCTTGCTGCCAAAGGTCTCACCCTTCCAGGAAACCTCCTTAACGATACCTTCTTCTGCTTCCTGACCACTTCTCCCTGTTGAGCTAACCTGTCTTCTGTCTTTTCTCATTCTGAGTGTCAGCCAATCATGAGGCATTGTGGTACTGTGGAAAAGCTACTGTATCTGGAGTAAGGAGAATTGGATTCAAGACTTAGGCTTCTGTAGCTTTGGGCATCTTTTCACCTCTCTGAGTTTCATAGACCAGATGATCTCTAACAGCATTTGCAGCTCCAGCCTTCTCAGGCCTTGTGATTCTATTTCTCTGATACGTGAACCTAAACAAATATATTAGTAGTTGACAGTGACTTAATGTGCTACACCAGAGATAGCAAATATGTAGCTTTTCTTCCATCTGTCAACCATGGCAGACTCATTAATTGGCCTCAACATTCTCACACAGAATCTAGTCATGACCTCAGCCCTGTCAAACCAGGGTAGCGTGCCAAGCAACCACTACCAGTGGCTTACAGTTGAAGTGGATTTGTCCTCCTTGTCTTTCCTCCTCTCTCCAGTGCTTTAATCTCAAGGAGGGATGAGTGGTGATCAGGATACCACTCAAGTTAAGAGCATGGGTTCTGGGCTTCAGCTGCCTTCATTTAAATCCCGTTTCCCTGTCTCTCAGACCACAGTGCAATCAAACTAGAACTCAGGACTAAGAAACTCAATCAAAACTGCTCAACTACATGGAAACGGAACAACCTGCTCCTGAATGACTACTGGGTACATAATGAAATGAAGGCAGAAATAAAGATGTTCTTTGAAACCAATGAGAACAAAGATACAACATACCGGAATCTCTGGGACACATTTAAAGCAGTGTGTAGAGGGAAATTTATAGCACTAAATGCCCACAAGAGAAAGCAGGAAAGATCTAAAATTGACACTCTAACATCACAATTAAAAGAACTAGAGAGGCAAGAGCAAACACATTCAAAAGCTAGCAGAAGGCAAGAAATAACTAAGATCAGAGCAGAACTGAAGGAGATAGAGACACAAAAACCCTCCAAAAAATCAATGAATCCAGGAGTTGGTTTTTTGAAAAGATCAACAAAATAGCAAGACTAATAAAGAAGAAAAGAGAGAGGAATCAAATAGATGCAATAAAAAATGATAAAGGGGATATCACCACCGACCCCACAGAAATACAAACTACCATCAGAGAATACTATAAACACCTCTATGCAAATCAACTAGAAAATCTAGAAGAAATGGATAATTTCCTGGACACTTACACTCTCCCACGACTACACCAGGAAGAAGTTGAATCCCTGAATAGACCAATAGTAGGCTCTGAAATTGAGGCAACAATTAATAGCCTACCCACCAAAAAAAGTCCAGGACCAGATGGATTCACAGCTGAATTCTACCAGAGGTACAAGGAGGAGCTGGTACCATTCCTTCTGAAACTATTCCAATCAATAGAAAAAGAGGGAATCCTCCCTAACTCATTTTATGAGGCCAACATCATCCTGATACCAAAGCCTGGCAGAGACACAACAAAAAAAGAGAATTTTAGACCAATATCCCTGATGAACATCGATGCAAAAATCCTCAATAAAATACTGGCAAACCGGATTCAGCAGCACATCAAAAAGCTTATCCACCATGATCAAGTGGGCTTCATCCCTGGGATGCAAGGCTGGTTCAACATTTGCAAATCAATAAACATAATCCAGCATATAAACAGAACCAAAGTCAAGAACCACATGATTATCTCAATAGATGCAGAAAAGGCTTTTGACAAAATTCAGCAGCCCTTCATGCTAAAAACGCTCAATAAATTCGGTATTGATGGAACGTACCTCAAAATAATAAGAGCTATTTATGACAAACCCACAGCTAATATCATACTGAATGGGCAAAAACTGGAAAAATTCCCTTTGAAAACTGGTACAAGACAGGGATGCCCTCTCTCACCACTCCTATTCAACATAGTGTTGGAAGTTCTGGCTAGGGCAATCAGGCAAGAGAAAGAAATCAAGGGTATTCAGTTAGGAAAAGAAGTCAAATTGTCCCTGTTTGCAGATGACATGATTGTATATTTAGAAAACCCCATCGTCTCAGCCCAAAAGCTCCTTAAGCTGATAAGCAACTTCAGCAAAGTCTCAGGATACAAAATTAATGTGCAAAAATCACAAGCATTCTTATACACCAGTAATAGACAAGCAGAGAGCCAAGTCAGGAATGAACTTCCATTCACAATTGCTTCAAAGAGAATAAAATACCTAGGAATCCAACTTACAAGGGATGTCAAGGACCTCTTCAAGGAGAACTACAAAAACCACTGCTCAGTGAAATCAAAGAGGACACAAACAAATGGAAGAACATACCATGCTCATGGATAGGAAGAATCAATATCGTGAAAATGGCCATACTGCCCAAGGTTATTTATAGATTCAATGCCATCCCCATCAAGCTACCAATGAGTTTCTTCACAGAATTGGAAAAAACTGCTTTAAAGTTCATATGGAACCAAAAAAGAGCCCGCATTGCCAAGACAATCCTAAGTCAAAAGGACAAAGCTGGAGGCGTCACGCTACCTGACTTCAAACTATACTACAAGGCTACAGTAACCAAAACAGCATGGTACTGGTACCAAAACAGAGCTATAGACCAATGGAACAGAACAGAGTCCTCAGAAATAATACCGCACATCTACAGCCATCTGATCTTTGACAAACCTGAGAGAAACAAGAAATGGGGAAAGGATTCCCTATTTAATAAATGGTGCTGGGAAAATTGGCTAGCCATAAGTAGAAAGCTGAAACTGGATCCTTTCCTTACTCCTTATACGAAGATTAATTCAAGATGGATTAGAGACTTAAATGTTAGACCTAATACCATAAAAACCCTAGAAGAAAATCTAGGTAGTACCATTCAGGACATAGGCATGGGCAAGGACTTCATGTCTAAAACACCAAAAGCAACGGCAGCAAAAGCCAAAATTGACAAATGGGATCTAATTAAACTAAAGAGCTTCTGCACAGCAAAAGAAACTACCATCAGAGTGAACAGGCAACCTACAGAATGGGAGAAAATTTTTGCAATCTACTCATCTGACAAAAGGCTAATATCCAGAATCTACAAAGAACTCAAACAAATATACAAGAAAAAAAACAAATAACCCCATCAAAAAGTGGGGAAAGGATATGAACAGACGTTTCTCAAAAGAAGACATTCATACAGCCAACAGACACATGAAAAAATGCTCATCATCACTCGCCATCAGAGAAATGCAAATCAAAACCACAATGAGATACTATCTCACACCAGTTAGAATGGCAATCATTAAAAAATCAGGAAACAACAGTTGTTGGAGAGGATGTGGAGAAATAGGAACACTTTTACACTGTTGGTGGGATTGTAAACTAGTTCAACCATTATGGAAAACAGTATGGCAATTCCTCAAGGATCTAGAACTAGATGTACCATATGACCCAGCCATCCCACTACTGGGTATATACCCAAAGGATTATAAATTATTCTACTACAAAGACACATGCACACGTATGTTTATTGCAGCACTATTCACGATAGCAAAGACTTGGAATCAACCCAAATGTCCATCTGTGACAGACTGGATTAAGAAAATGTGGCACATATACACCATGGAATACTATGCAGCCATAAAAAAGGATGAGTTTGCATCCTTTGTAGGGACATGGATGCAGCTGGAAACCATCATTCTTAGCAAACTATCACAAGAAGAGAAAACCAAACACCGCATGTTCTCACTCATAGGTGGGAACTGAACAATGAGATCACTTGGACTCGGGAAGGGGAACATCACACACTGGGGCCTATCATGGGGAGTGGGGTGGGGGAGGGATTGCATTGGGGAGTTATACATGATATAAATGATGAATTGATGGGTGCTGACGAGTTGATGGGTGCAACACACCAACATGGCACAAATATACATATGTAACAAACCTGCACGTTATGCACATGTACCCTAGAACTTAAAGTATAAAAAAAAAAAAAAAAAAAAAATCCCGTTTCCACTGTTCCTTTTCTGTGTGGCCTTGGGAAAATTACTTCTCTGGACCTCAGTTTCTTCTCTTGTAATATAGGCATAACAATTAGCCCTATCTCATGGGGTTGTAGAGAGGATTAAAAGAAGTAATATGTGTAAAAAAGTGCTTAGAACAGTGCCTGGCACATGTAACTCAATAAATATTAACTATTATATTGTTAACAGTCATGATAAGAGCTTAGAAGAGTGATGAAAGAAAAATTCTTGGGTTGATGGAAGCTCATGGCACCCTATCAATCTCTAAAGTAGTCAGATCTCCATTCTGTCTATGAATGTGGATTGATTACATTTCATTCATTAATTTATTTATTCAGTAAAAATTTAGCGTCTAATATGTGCTGGGTATGCAGCCAGGTGTCTAGGATACAACATTAAATAAGATAAGTCCCTTTCTGAGTTCAGTGGGGGTGACAAACAGAAAGGTAATTACAATATTTTTAATAATTTCAGCGACTGGAGTTTGCACAGGGTCTTTAGGGAGCACTGTGTTTGCAGGCAGAGTCTTCTTGTTGAAAGTGTTAAATCTGAGTGGAAAGAGAAATACCTAAGGCTGGCTTGCCTCTTACTGGTGTTGCATATACAGTGGATCCCATGGGGAATTGTTAGTTCTTGGTCTTGCTGGTGACACACTCAGTGGTATGCTCATGTTCCTCAGCATTCATTCGGTCACTTGAATGACAGCCCCAAGCTTTTGCCACTGTTCCCTGAGCCGCTAAACCCCTAATTTTTAATCTGAGCTGATGGAATTGGGGAACAGAGAGGTGAAGATAAATGAAGCAGCCCAGAATTTACATCCAGAGAGTAGTTGGATCTCTCCATGGACCTTAGGAAAGCATGAATGTCAGGTTTATCAGGGACTTGGAAAAGTCAATGAATCCACCCCCCTCTCTAACTCAAGATAGAGCAAGTCCCTGTGACAGCTTTGTATAGTGATAGTGTGAAATCTGGGTGGGAGAAAAAAATACCCTTGTAAGATGAGGGTAGGTGTCCATGCTGTGACCCATCCTGTCCTCTCACTGGTGTCTTACAGTAAACAGCTGTTGTGTGACGTGATGATTGTGGCAGAAGATGTCGAGATAGAAGCCCACCGTGTGGTCCTGGCAGCCTGCAGCCCTTACTTCTGTGCGATGTTCACAGGTATGGTGAGTTACCAACATTAACCCAGGGTTATGGGGCTGCAGCCCCACTGGGAGAATGTTGGGGGTGTGACATGAGGGGAGGGAGGAAAGAGAAAGCCCTTAGCCCACTGTGAGGGGCTTCTCTATGCCAGATATTGTGCTTTGTGCCGTGGAGGACTTGATGGAACCAAGTCCAGGCCAGTTGGGCATGTCGCCCGTGTCCACCATGAGGAAAAAAGGTAGACTCACATAGTCCATTAGTTCTCAAAACTCAGCCTGCACCATAATCATGTGGGGGAGATTGTTAACAATGTAGACTCCTGGGCTCATGGCCAGGCCTTCTGATCTCTCACTTTGCAGATGGAGGACACTGAGGCTGAGACAAGGGAAGAGACCTGCCCAGGGCCACAGTGAATGAGTGGGACTTGGCTTCCTGGCACCTGGCCTGGTGCTTTACCAGCTGGCCTACCTATTGTCCTTCCCTAGACCTTCATTCCAGACAGGGGCCCTGGGCCTCCTCTAGTCTTTACAGAGTGGAGGAGATTTGGAAAAATGATGATGGATTTTGAGGGGGATGAGAAATAGGTATAATCAATATCTGGCATTGAGTTTCAGCACTTTTGCCAACTTTCCAGGGTCCCTATTTACTGGGCATGCCCAATAGTCTTGTCCAAATATTTCCCATCTGTTAGTTCTGAGATTGAATTACCTGAAACCCACGGGCTAATCTTCCTGTCTATAGTTTCTCTCAGCACCTCCCCTGAACCAGGTACTTTCAGTGCTCTATAAATCACTGCTGACAGAAGGAGGCCATCTGGGCTTGGTGAGACCTCCAGACTGGGTCAGGTGTTCCTTCTACATTCTTTCCAAGTGCCTGTGCCTGCTCTAAGTATGGCAACTGTCACCCTGCATAATTGTCTGTTTCCTGGGATCTATAATGCCCATGCCCTGTATCTCATGTAACTGACTGCTTTCCATCCTGCAAATGTCTCCTCCTCAGGCAGGCCCCCTCTCACCACTCTGACCATAGTTCCACACCAGGCCTCTCTCTATCCTATAACTTGACTTCATCTTTTCATAACATTTATCACCATCTGAAAATCATCTTGGTTTGTCGTTATGAGTTTTTTACCCGTCTCTCCTCACTAGAATGTAAGCCCCATGAGGACAGGGACCTTGTTGGGCTTGTTTGTTACCATATACTGAGCACCTGGTACATGGCAGGACACAAATATTTTTTAAATGAGTGAATGAAGTGTCTTCTGCACCTTACTGTGAGCTTTGGGCACTTGGGGAACATGTCTTGTTATTGTTGAATCCTCCATGCCCACCACAGGAGGTAGTGAATACGTGAATGTCTGAAGAATGAACACAAGCTTGCTAATGATGGGTGAGTGCAGGCATATTTTTGCTGAATGGGCTGTAACCCTTTTCTAATATGGTACACAGCTGGGAAAGACTGGTTTTGTTGGGAGAGACTTGGCACTTGTGCGTTGAGAGTTTGTCACATGTGTGTCCCCCTTGACTTGTCATGTGAAGGAGCTGGTCTCAACTTGGAGTCATGCCTCTGCTAAGTGGACCAAGCTACTCTTACCTTACTTTCATCCATGAGCCAGGAATTTCACATTGTAGCCTGGAAAACTAGCTAAGTTCAGTATCTGGAAATTTTGAGCTGCATTCCCTTTTGAGTTGTCTTAAACCCTACTTGCAAGGCCTTTATTTCCTTTTTTCCCCCTTTCCTTCATCCATCTATATTTTAAAATAGTTCATCTTGTCTGTAGTAGTTATTTAGCTATAACTTCAATAAATACCTCTGCCGGTTATTCTTTGTGTGTGGGGTTTGGAAAGTTCAGTGTTGAGAGAGGAATCTGTTTGGAATTGCAATGAATTGTCATGCTGGCTCCACTTTTTGCTGATGAACTTGCCTCTGAAGTAGCGGAAGTGTCATAGCAAAACCAAAGTGATTTTACAAATTGGAAGAAAAAGTGCTTCTGGGGCATTCTTAGATTCTAGGAATTGAAGGGACGGAGGAGAATCAAGAGAAGAAAGCAGTGTAATGCAATGCCCAGCCCAAGCCTTCCATTAAACCTGGTTACCAACCATCCTTCCACCCATCCATTCACCCATCCATCCAAATACTATTCACATGTGTTTATTACAGATAAAAATCAGAAACTGTGGGCAAGCAAAAAGTAAAAAATTATGTGTACTACAATATCTAGGTAAGAATATGGTTTATGTCTTTTTAGATTTTATATTTATAAATGTATACATATATAAAAAATATATTTTAACAAATAAGTGCATTTATTGTGTACAGTAGAATAGCCTTTTTTTTTTTTTTTTTTTTTTTTTTGAGACAGAGTCTTGCTCTTTTGCTCAGGCTGGAGTATAGTGGTGCAATCTCAACTCACTGCCACCTCCGCCTTCTGGGTTCAAGTGATTCTTGTGCCTCAGCCTCCTGAGTAGCTGGGACTACAGGTGTGTGCCACCATGCCTGGCTAATTTTTGTATTTTTAGTAGAGTGGGTTTTGCCATGTTGCAAGGCAATCTTGAACTCCTGGCCTCAAGTGATCCACCTGCTTCGGCTCCCAAAGTGCTGCGATTGCAGGCGTGAGCCTCTGCTCCCAGCCGAAATAGCCTTTTTTGATGTATGTATTTTTTTTTTTAAATTACTATTCATCTTCCTGGAATGTTCTGTCCTCTGTCTCTTGGCCTGGCTGACTCCCATTCATCCTTCATTAGTGCTTAAGCATCACTTCCTCAGGAAGGCCTTCTATGACCTCTCTGGCTTAGGTTAAATTCCTTTGCTACTTACTCCCATGGTACTTTATGCTTCTCTTTAGTATTACTACTGATCTTATTACTTCCTCAATATTTGATTTCCCTGGCCAATCATAAGCTTTATGAGGGTGAGAACTATACCTTTAAAATTCACCACCACATCTCCGCTACCTAGCATGGTCTTCCATCTAGCAGGTGCTAAATAAAAATTTCTTTAATTGAGCTTAGCAATATATAATGAATATCTTTCCATGTCAATGAAATGGCAGTTACAACCTAATTTTAATGCCTTCATAAGATTCCATTATATGTACTCTAATTGAAAATTCATTTCCTTCTTTGTTGGAAATTATAGTTTTATGTAATATTTTATTATTATAAATAATGTTATAATGGGCATCCTTGCATCTTAGTCTTTATTTACATTCCTCATTATTTTACTAGAACAGATTCCTAAAACAAGAAGTACTTGGTTAAAAGGTATGCACATTTTGAAGACTTTTGAGACATGTGCCGCATTGATCTAAAGAACAGTTGTATCAGCTTATGCTCCCATCAGTAAGATATCTTAAGATTTATATATTTTAAGGCTCCTTGGCTTTGCCTAAACCTTGGTAAATGGGTACTAAAAAACTCCAGTAACACTGCAAAATTTTGTTCTAATTATCAGGTTCAGCTTCAAAACGTGTAAAATGCATCGTGTGCTGGGGGTAAGAGGCTGACTCTCATTAGGTCCATTTCTATCAGTATGTTTAAAGCCAAAAGGAAAGCAAAATACACATGGCTTTCTTCTGACTTGAGTTGTGTGATTATGGTCTTTTACTCAAGCTTAAATGTTTTTATTTTTTTTGTCTTCTGAGCTCATGTTGCCCAAATGTCCTGAGGTGGTTCCAAATACCAATCCCACACTTCTTGACCATTGTCCTTTGGACAATAACTTGGAATAAATGTGAAACTGAGGTCTGAGTGCCCATCAGAGAGTGTCCCAATCCAACCAGTCTATGAGAAGATCTGGGGTTAGCAGTCAACCTATTTCCCCTTTACTGCTTTCAGCATAACTTGAGTGGGGAGGCCAGTAGTGCTGTGTTCTGCCCATCTTTTTCCTATAAAGATGAAATACTTAAGACTCATTTCCCATCCTCCCCATCTGGCACCTCCATCCCAAGGGAAGCAATTTTCCCAAAATCTCCTCGTCAGTGTTTCTCTCTTTTTATCATGCCCTTTACCATGGCTTCTGTGTACTGTAGTATTTGTACTCCATATGGGTCCCTGACCTACATGTCATCCAGATACAGCCCCCATTTTATAGTGTTAAAGAAACTGAGGTCTACAGAATATATGCGCTCAGGGTCTTACACCCATAATCATGGCTAAAAGACACTTGGGCTTCCATCCCAAATGAAGCCCTGGGAGAGATCTGTCCCACTCATCTGGTCATATTGTACTGTATGTAGTGGCTGATTTAGACTGGTTTTTTAAAGAGGAGTTACTGTCACTGTCCGGTTTTTATTAGATTTAGGCTGATGTTTGACTGGTATCTTTGAATATATGGTAAGTAGAAATAGGGAGGAGAGTTCAGGAATATGCTGGGGGTGAGAGACAAGGGGCTTAGACTTGGAGTAGGCATGAATTGTCCACAAGGCAGAACCATGAGGGCCTGGCTGTCTTATTCACTTCCCAGGCGTGAAGTTCCTTCCATAGAACTGTTTTTTCACCCTTGCTGCCAGCCAGACTCTACCAGGCCCTGGCCTGTGGCCCGTGTCTGTGTTCCAGGTGTTTGTGTGGTGTATTGATGCCTTTGAAGAGCTCTGCATAACATGCAGCTCAGCAAAACCGAATACAAGGCAATGGACAGTGAGAGAAGGAGAACTAGGGAATAGAATTCTTTTCTTAGACAAAGTGGACCTTCAGAGAGGTTGCAGAGTAATAGTGCTGGTAGATAGCATCTGGTTTATGAGAGTTTTGCCTCTGAGGAGTCAGGGATTAGGTAGAATAGTTCAGAGAAAAAGGGATGGAGGTGTGAAAGGCTGCCTGGGATAAAGAAGCAATGGCTTCACCTTCCATGTGACTATCTTCTAGAGTTAGTCACTTTTGGACTAAGTGACAGTGACATAGGGCTTCTTCTTCCTATCCCTATCATACCACAATAAAGTCAGGCATCTTTTTCTGGCTCAGGAGACGAAGATTTGAGAGTGAGGGAGCCAGCGGTCCTGTCTAATAATGTTACCTTTGATGCAGAAATGGCAAGTTTTTTGAGCAGGAATTTGGCTTGTGGTTCAACAGAGGACGGTGTGGTGGTCAGGAATAGAGACTGCTATTCACTCCCAGTGGTTTCTCCATTAAGGTGCAACTGGTTTGACTGAGATGGTCTGAAGTAGACTTGTTTGGGTTTAGAGTAGCTCAGCCTTAAAATTGAGACCATCATTGGAAATAAACTATTGGTAAGGAATATTTTATGAATGTTCATAGAAGAGGTTTGGAGTTGATGATGTGGAGAGGCCTCTTTACTAAGGATTAAACACAAGTGTGGTAATGCCACCTTGCACTGGGAGATGGTGTGGTATCTTGGAAAGGGCTTTGGAGTAATAATGACCTGTATTCCAATCTTAACAGCACAGGTGTGTGGAGAATTCACTTTCCTCTCTGATCCTCAGCTTTCTTATTGAAGAGACTGGAATAATAACAATAACTAGGGAACAAATATAGGTAATGGGTATAAGGCACTCAGCACTGCGTACTTAATAAAGTTTACTTTTATTATTGTAGAGCATGTCATAGTTTTAAACATTCTTGTGGATGTCGGGGGTGGAGGTGATAGGGTTGATTTTTTTTTTTTTTGTAGTCACTATGTAATGACACAGAGGCATTTTTTTTCCTGACTTTGTGCTTCCCGTGCTTCTAGTTGAGCAGAAAGATATTTCCAGGTAGAGGAGGGATGAGATTCCAGGGAGGGTAGGTGAGGAAGTGGTGTCTATCACTGTGGTTCTGCTGGATCCTGCTGTCCCACCTTTCACAATCTCATTGTCTCCTTTGATTCTCACACAGCCTTGGGATAAAGGCAGAACAGAGAATGTCTTTATTTCACAGGTGATATAGGGTAACCTGTGGTTCAACAGAGGACTGTGTGGCACCCAGGAATACAGACTGCTATTCACTCCCAATGTGACATAAGGATCTGTGAACTAAGGACATTCCCTGATCTGCAGTCAAATGGCCCAGACCACTCACCTGCAGCAGGGTTGGACAGGATTCAAGGAGATGGCAGAGCATTTCTTTCTCTCCTGTGAGGTTAATGTCTTTGGCCTTAGGGCTCAGCTCTAGCCAAATGGGTTGGCAGCCCAGATTTTAGGACTTAGATGAGGGTTGGAGGGAAGAAAGTTCAATAACCATTTTAGTGCCCATGAAGAATCATTGTGCAAAGGATAAGGATTTTCCTGTTTTCTCTCTACCCAGAACATGAGACTAAATTACAGTACTAATTCAAGTTAGGAGCAAGAGGGTATTCTGTGGCATAAGGACTCTTGAACACCCCATTTTCTTGTTTTTAAGGACATATAACTATGTAGAGGTGGTCGGTGGTTTAGCTGTGGTGTTCTTCAGAGAGACCTGCCAACCAATCTATTACATTTTCATTCTCAAGACTTTATTTACTTAATAATAGGGTTGCTTTTATACCAATGACCTGGAAGATGAGCTAGTGATTTTTCTAGACATCTTGAGTCTTCTGTGATAACGAAAGATTTTCCTTTCACTCCTCCAGTCCATTCTTCTCCTTCTTGCTGTTCTTTGGCAGTCTTCCACCTAAAAATGTCTCAGCTGTGCACATAGTGTGCTTGTTAGGATCTAGAATGAAGACTTGGATACTTTTACTTAATAGGCTTCTGGGATTGCTTGCTCTTCTGGGCCCTCTGTGGTTCTCAGAGGCTGCTAAGTGCAAGGCCCTAACGGTCTAAGTATTTAAAGAAGTTCAAGACACAGTCAGGCCAACATTGTCTTTTACCTGATATTCT
Organism: Rhinopithecus roxellana; assembly: GCF_007565055.1. Lineage (NCBI taxonomy): Eukaryota > Metazoa > Chordata > Mammalia > Primates > Cercopithecidae > Rhinopithecus > Rhinopithecus roxellana. The sequence continues at coordinate 154,333,246 of NC_044551.1, read as the reverse complement.
GCAGCAGTCTTCTAATTGGCCAGTCTGCCACCTGTTTTGTTTTCCCATTCCCCACCCATTCTCCACACTGTGGCTACAGTGATTTTCCCAATATCAAAATCTGATGTATCCCTTACCTGCTTAAAATCTATCAGGGGCTCCCTGTTGCCCTTAGGAGGGGTCTAAATTCCTTAGCATGGCCTGTAAGTCCCTCAAATGGTCCAGCTCCTGCTTTCATCTACAGCCCCGTCTCATCATTCTTCCCTAATGTGCTCCAGCCAGACTGAACTTGTTATGGTTCCCAGACAGATCACATCCTTTGTTACCTGGGATACTCTTCTCTCATTCTCACTTCTCTTCTGAATAACTATGACTCCTCCAGATCAGTGGCTCTTAACCATTATGCATCAATCTGATGAAAACAATGGACTTTATCTCTGGAAGAGCAAACCTGTGCTCTTGTGTGCTCATCCTTTTGCATGCAGCTTTAGGGTGCAGGAATCCCTGGCTTAAGGACCTTTAAAGCTAAGTCCCCATTTCTAACATTTGACATCTTTTGCATTTGTTGGTTTTCTTGTGTCTCTCTCCATCAGACTGAGCTCCATGAGGGCAGGGCTGTGACTTGTTAACCACTGTATTATCTGGGCCTAGCACAGTACTTGACACATGAGGACACATCTGATATATGTTTGCTGAATTGAATAAATGAACAAATACCTGCCCCTGAGAGAATCATGTTGTCTTTGGAGAAACAGGACATGCATGTTGGCAGATGGTGAGCAGAAGATGGAAAGGGTAAAAAGATGTGCAGCTGACAGACATTCTCTGTAATTTCAGAGTCTGATGTGGCTGTCTGGGCCTCTTGGGAAGAGCTAGCAGAAGAGAGCACTTGGACTGACCACAAACATGGAAGGACTTACAGGGCTCATCTTCTGTTTTCCGGAAATATTTTGTCAAACTGTTAGGGATGAGTAAAGGAGCAAGAATGACCAAGTTCTTAATGGTTTTCCCCCTCCAGAATTACTGAAGCCCATGGAATTATGATATGTCAAGAGAACCTCCCTTCTTTTTTTTTTTTTTTTCTACTCCAATAAATACTTTTTAAGTGCTTCTTTTATGCCAAGCACTTTGTTATGTGTTGAGGATAAGCCACTTGGTTCTTGCTAGATATTAAGTACTAACTTGTCCTCAGAATTAAGATCAAGGCCTTGAGTTTGGGAATACTTCTATTAAGGTTATTAGTTAGGGTGAGATTTTATTGAGGGATGTATTAGAAATGACACAGGGTCTAGAGTTAGGCCAAAGTTCAAATCTCAGTCCTGCCTCTTAGTTTCTATGTGTAAATCCCTTTTGAAATGCCATTTTTGGCCAGATGCGGTGGCTCACGCCTGTAATCCCAGCACTTTGGGAGTCTGAGGCGGGTGGATCATCTGAGGTCAGGAGTTCGAGACCAACCTGACCAACATGGAGAAACTCCGTCTCTACTTAAAAAAAAAAAAAATACAAATTAGCCAGGTGTGGTGGTGCATGCCTGTAATCCCAGCTATTTGGGAGGCTGAGGCAGGAGAATCACTTGAACCCGGGAGGCAAAGGTTGCGATGAGCTGAGGTTGTGCCATTGCACGCCAGCCTGGGCAACAAGAGCAGAACTCCTTCTCAAAAAAAAAAAAAAAAAAAAGAAATGCCAGTTTTATAATTTGTAAAATGGAAGTAATACTGTCTACCTCCTGGACTTGTTTCAAGGGTTAAATGAAATAATGTGGGTCAGATACACATTAGTGCACCTTAACAGAAGGTCAGGTATACAGTAGTGACTATTACTATGAGTATTTTTAGGGCCTATTTAAACTAAAGTCTTAGTTTGGTGTAGTCATTTTTGCTGGTTCATAAAAGATAATAAGATTGGATTCTACAAGCTTTCTCAGAAAATAAGTGGTGTGTTTGAGCCCTTAGTTTTTCTTTTTTTTTCTTTTTCTTTTTTTTTTTTGAGACGGAGTCTCGCTCTGTCGCCTGGGCTGGAGTGCAGTGGCCGGATCTCAGCTCACTGCAAGCTCCGCCTCCTGGGTTTACGCCATTCTCCTGCCTCAGCCTCCCGAGTAGCTGGGACTACCGACGCCCGCCACCTCGCCCGGCTAGCTTTTTGTATTTTTTAGTAGAGACGGGGTTTCACCATGTTACCCAGGATGGTCTCGATCTCCTGACCTCGTGATCCGCCCGTCTTGGCCTCCCAAAGTGCTGGGATTACAGGCTTGAGCCACCGCGCCCGCCCGAGCCCTTAGTTTTTCTTTCACATCGTTTTTTTCTTGCTTAAGTTTTAAGTACTTAATATAGAAAATTAGAAATTTGAGAGTCAAGTAAAGGAGCAAGGAAAAGTCTCCTAAAGACCTACTGTCTAGAAAACTGTGTCTTAAACTTTTCTGAATCATAGACGCCTGTAAGAATCTGATAGAAATGACCTGTCATCCCCCTAGAAAAAGTGAACTTTTGCACATATAGAAAAATATTTTCTTACAATTCCAGGAGTTTCCATTTATTTACCCCAAAGTTATAAAACCCTAACCTGACTTTCAACCACAAATTCCGCAGGCAGAAAACAGTCAGCCCAGGCTCTGATTTACACTGCTGTGAGGGCTTCTGAATCCCTTGGTTCTTACAGTCCGGCTGCTCTATTTTTTTAGTCTTATTTTTTGAGGGCTAACTCCTCAAAAAAAGAATTGGCTGTCTTTGATTATCTTTTGCAGTGTAATTACCAACTGGACCCTCATCAATGAACTTTTTAATAGCTTAACTTCTGATTTCCTTGTGTATGCATGTTTTTGTTTGTGTGTCTCAATAAACTCAAGAGAGAGATTGTGGAGCCTGTCTTATGGGTGGAGGAGGAATATATTATTTTTCCCTGTTTTTCTTTACCTGTTCGTTCTGCCCCAGGGCACTGTGCTGAGGCCTTTCACGGGCTTCCACTGGCAGTCAGAGAAGAGAGACCAGGGTGGAGGGTCTCAGGTCACCTGATCTGGCAGTTAAGGGAGCAGGCAGGGTTTGGAATGTCTCCCCTGTTACTTTCCTCTCCGTTCCAGAGTCATTCAGCTCTAGAACTGTGTCAGGATGGGACTCTGGATTGGTGGAGGAATCATGTGCAGTCCGTGCAGCTTGGAGGTGGGTGTCTGCAGCCCACATGCTGTACTGTACTTTATTTTCTTTTTATTTTTTTATTTTTTAATTTTTTTTAATTTTTTTTTATACTGTACTTTATTTTCTTGGCTCTGATGTATGAATTCCACAGAGAGAAAACAACCACCCAGGCTCTGTTTTCATACTCACATTAAGACTTCTGGATCTCTTGTTTCTTGCAGTCAGGTTGCCCTTTATTTCAGTCTACAAAGACATGTGTTGCCTGTCTTTCCTGAAGTCAGCAGCCCTTGTTGAATGGGCCTGGCTTTAGATAAACCCGTGTATTGTATATAGCGTGCAGGCTGAAGGCAAGGGGCCTCAGGACTGTGGAAATGTGGTGCTGCTATTGCCGTTATTTACAGCCCTGCCTTCTCTCTTTCTTGGATTATTATCAGGGCCTCCAGCTGTTCTCCCTGCATGTAATCTAGCTTCTACCCTGCATCCAAAATTTCATTCAAAAATGCCCATCTGTTGATGTCATTTCCCTGTTGAAAACTTCTCAATGGTGCTACACCTGGGATAAAGTCCCAGATTGTTTACGTGACTTACAGGGCTTGTCAGGTCCTAGCCCTATCTACCTCTCCAGCTTCCTTCTTCTCACTGTTACTCTATGTACCAGCCACACCAACCTCTTGCCATTTTACCAAAATTTATTCTTTTGGTACTTTCCTCTCTTTGCACGAATAGATTCCAGATTCAGCTCATCCTTCCTCACCTTTGCTGCCTGTAGAACTCTTCCTCATCCTCTAATGCCTCACTCAAATGTGACCTCTTAATACCTGACTGGAGTTCCCAGGAGAGATTTGTTGCTCCCTCCTCTGTGTTCTTGGGATTTAGTATAGCATAGTGGTTACAAGTATGGACTCTAGAGTCAGACTCCCTGGGTTTCAACCCAACTTGGCCTTTCCTAGGTGTGTGACTGTGGGCAAAATGAATTACCTACCCTCCTGTGCTCAGTTTCTTCATCTGTAAAATGGTGATAATAGTAATAAACCTCATAGGTTGTTGTGAGGATTAAAAGACTTTAAAGTGCTTAACACAGTGTATGACCATAGTTAGCTCTCAGGAAAGGTTACTCATTATTGTTGTTATCACAATATTTTGTGTATAACTCTATCTACTAAGCTGTTATTACCTCTGTTTATAAACACTTTTATATATCTGCCTTACTTGTGTTCCTTAAGGACAGGCCTAGACTGGTGTTCCTTAAGGACAGGTGCATATCTTGTTCACTTTGTCTGGCCTTATGTATGGAAGTTTACAGTAAATGTTGGTTAAATGAGTGATTGCACACAGATTTTCTTTCAAAATGGAAGTGGGCAATAGATAGAGTAAGGAATACTTAAGGCTGGGTTTGTAAGTGATCACACATCCAAAGTTGATGTGACTTTGATATTACCTGGTTTATCCTCTTCTGTGCCTGAATCGCTTCTGCTGCCTCCTGGAGCCCAGGTAGTGCTTTTACGTTTCCAAGACAGGGCAGGAGGACATGTGGAAGGTAAACATATCCCAGGCACCACATTTATGACCTTTTTGTTTTTGTTGTAAACTCTAGGTGACATGTCTGAGAGTAAAGCCAAAAAGATAGAAATCAAGGACGTGGATGGGCAGACACTGAGTAAGCTGATTGACTACATCTATACTGCTGAAATCGAGGTGACTGAAGAGAATGTCCAGGTAAACTCAGGCTCACTAATAGCTCAGTGTATTGCACACTCAGGACCCACCGTTTTGCAGTGTTATTTTATTTAACCCTCACAACAATTCAGTTGGTTACTGAAGAGGAAACTAAAGCTCCAGGGAGGTCAGGTGACCTGCCCTGGGCCACATGGCCAGGAGGTGGGCCAACTGGTCCTCAAACTCACGCCTTCCTGGCTTGGGCACCCATGCTCTTAGCCACTAGGCCATAATATCCCTGAATGAGCCTGGACCCCGGGAGTAGAAAGTCTTTAACTCACGTCTGTTCAAAATCTTGTGAAGGAAAAGCTGGGAGCTTGGGTGACTCCTCTTCTCCCCAGGTCATCATCTCATCTCAGAATTCAAACAGCTCAATAACTTTTGGGTGCAAACAGTAAATGCAAAGTAATTTGGTATAAAATGAGTAGAGGGGAGGTAATAGAATTCTATAATTGGGACCAGCTCTCTTTGCTCTTTTCATCATGTATTTATTTAATAACTTTTTTTTTCCTGTAAAATACAAAGTGTTTACAAATTTGGATAATTAGAAGATATTCTACTCTGGATCCTTATTGCCTGGTTAGGATTAAGAGGTACATAAAGCAAGGACATAATGTTCACTGTTTGGAGGTCCTGAGTCCAGAGGCTTCTGTCTTATGAGGTTGGGTTATGTCACCCTCCCAGCATGTGGATGCTTTCACCAAACTGAAAATTATCTGAACCTCATTGTTTAGGGACTTTTAACCTCTTCACTTTAAACTGTGGTTAGGTCAAGGGTGATGTTGGAGAAAAAACAAAAAAGATTGGGAAGGGGCTGGGCATAGTGGCTCACACCTATAATCCCAGCGCTTTGGGAAGCTGAGGCAGGCAGATCACCTGAGGTCAGGAGTTTGAAACCAGCCTGGCCAGCATGGTGAAACCCCATCTCTACTGAAAATACAAAAACTAGCCGGGCATGGTGGCAGGTACCTGTAATTCCAGCTACTTGGGAGGCTGAGGCAGGAGAATCACTTGAACCTGGGAGGCGGAGGTTGCAGTGAGCCGAGATTGCACCACTGCACTCTAACCTGGGTGACAGAGCGAGACTCTGTCTCTGGGGAAAAAAAAAAAAAAAAAAGATTGGGAAGAAGAGAGTTTGGATCAAAATGTAGATTCTTCTCCATGCTGTTATGTATCTGCTGTGGCGGTTGCTCACAGGTTGTCTGTGAAGACAGGAGGTATTGAGGATTTGGTGCACTGAGGAGATGAGCGTGGAGGCACTGGGGCTCTCCTGAAAGCCTTAGAAACAAGGGTCAGAGATCTGGGACTTGGTTAAATGGCTGAGAGCTATACCCCAAGTCGCTTCCCAGCCACACGTACCTTGGAGAGACCCTGAGTTCCCCTTCCATGGTGGAGGTACCAGCAGTTATAACTGACTTACTTTTATAAGCAAGCATATGCCCATCAATTCACATGCATTATTCCATTCAATTTTTATAATCACCCATTGGACCATACCAATATGATCCCTTCTTTACAGCTGAAGAAACTGGTGCTCAAAGGGGTTAAATAACCTGCCATGGTCACATAGAGAGTAAGTGGTGGAGTTGGGAGCTGAAGCCAGTCCCCTCTGACTCACTGTGCTCTGTGGCTATGATGAATTCTAGTTTCTCAGTAAATGAATGATCAGAACCTTGACTTTGGCTCATAATGATTTACAATAATAAAAACTAACATCAACTGAACACTTCCTATGTACCAAGCACTGTGTTAACTGCTTTCAATTTTTCTCATTTGATCCTCATAACAAACCTTATTGTCTTCATTTTATTTTTGAGGAGACAGAGGCATTGAGAGGTTAAGTAATTTGTCCTCAGTTGCATGGCTGGTAAGTGGAGTCAAAATTCAAAATGACACTTAATCACAGTGCTATTCTGTCAGCTTCCCTGTTCATCTATATACCCCCCACCTCTTTTCCTTTCTTTATGTGGCACTGATTCTGTGCCAGACCCACTGTGTGGTTGGGGCAGAGACCCTGGGTGGCCCCAAAACCTGGGCCCCCTGGCTGGTGCCCTCCCTCTATGCATGGCCCTGGCTCCCTGCAATTCCAGGAGAAGGTGCTTTCTGAGGCAGGGCATTTCCTTTTGTTTTTGCTAAAGGAAGCAAACTCTGTGGCAGGATATCCTCTGCTATGTTTTCATGTTATCTGAGGGAGAAAAAAAAAACAAAACGGGGCCTGCACATGAAAAATGGAGGGGAAGCCATTGCAAGCTGAAGGGTAACCTGTAAACTCTTTGTCGGGGGCCATTTCAGGGCCTGTTTTCCAAGAACTGTAATGCTGAGGTGGCAAAAGGCAAGCTAGAAGATTTTTGACTTAGGGTAATCTTCCATCCTGATGGGTGGTTTTGGCGGACTACTCCTCTGATCTCAGCCTTCTCCCTCCAGGGACCAGGCGGTACTGCCTTAGTGATTCTATGAGGATGGTCTTGCTTCAGAGCTGAGGACCCACGCTTGGCCTCTTGTTCATAGTCTTGTCACTGCTGCTGCTTTGAAGGAGTAGAGTTTCAGGCAAGATAAAAAGAAGTCCTCTCAAAGTCCTGTTAATGTGAGGAGCGGGAACTGAAGACAGTCATTTCATGGATGTGTTGCTCTTTTTTCTTTCAGAGCCTCCGGGAATGTGTTTTGTACTTGTGTCTAGATCCCAGAACCCTATTGGATGGGGCCCTAATTTATCCCTAAAACCGAGTCTGAGCAGTGATACATCTTCCAGCCTCCAAGCCTTCCCTTCAGTGTTCTGATTTCCTTGACTTTTTTTTCCATACCTTTCTGTATGAAGCAAGTAGAAGGAAGAAAAGGGCCTTTGACTCTAAGCTAGTCTCATAGTCAAAGAGAGGGAAAGAGCAATTAGAGAAACCAGAAGCCTAATTCATTTTAGGAAGTCAGTTTGGGAAGGCTTTTGGGTAGGAGAGGACTCAAACAGGATAAGGGGTGTGGAGAGGTAAAAAGCCTTATAGTTTTTGCCTACTAAGTAGGTATTGTGAACAGTAGGGAAGTTGAAAGCTATGTGGATAGCTCTATCCAGGGAGGTTTTAAAAATTGAAATTGTAACCTAAGGAGTATATTCAGGAAATATTTATTATTTCATTTCTCTGGCTGGTTGTCATGAGCTTGAGAATTTAAGCACCACACTGTGCTGCTGTCTCCTTGGAAGAGGGGAAGGGGGAAGGGACTGTGTGTCACTGACATGATCTTGTGTATGTGTATGGGGTGGAGGAGCTCACTGGAATGCAGTCTGGGGGCAGATTGGACTCTCAGAAATTCTCTTGGGTGGTGGGTGATGGGGAGAGGGTTGCTGTTGAATTCCTGCCTCTTCTCACATCTGGCCCTTTTGGAGTTTACCACACCTCTGAGTAGGGTGTGTGCTGGCCAACATTTGATGGCTTCCTCTCCCTACGGGGCTTCTTAGGGTCACTGGTTAGAGGTTACTTCTCCCTAGGATGAACACCTATCCTACTTTGCCCAGAAGTGAGAGGCCTTCTGGAATGGGGACTTTCAGCAGTAACAATGGCGAAGTCCCAGGTAAATCAGCATGATTGGTCAACCTATGGCCTTAACTCCAGTCTTAACTCTAGCTGATACTGGCCAGGGGGCATCATGGAGGTCATTTGGAGACTGGGAACAGAACTTTTTATTCCTGGTGTGCATTCAGCAAGAATGGTTAATGGATCTCCATTTGACTAGCAGGCAGAGACTAATCTGGTCCTGGAATCTGTTCGGCCAGGCTGAGCAAGCTCACAGGTTAATTGAGTTTCCCAGTTTATGTCTGCTTAGTGGGGATGGTGGCTGCTTGGTGGGGATGGTGGCTGCTTGGTGGGGATGGTGGCTGCTTAGTGGGGAGAGAGTTCAGGTGGTTAGATTTGGATCCTACCTGTGTTCATTTACAGTCCAAAACTTTCAGAAGAGGGTGATTTTATCTTTTTCTTTCTCAGGAATGTATTAGTGGTTCAGAAAATATCACAGACATGGTGTTAATTTACTGTTTTCCTGCTGGGGATATAGGATAGTGGAAGAGAGGGTGGAGGAAGGGAAAAGGAGCACATTTTCTAGAACTCAGCCGTCGTGAGGGAGAAGTGTAAGCCTGTGGGTAGGAGCAGCTTTCCTTGTTGAGCGTAGGCATTTGGCTCAGGAGTTCGAGCACTGATAGTGGAGGCTCTTGGTGGTTATTGTCTGTGGGCAGGGATAATGAAGGGCGACCGACTGTCCCACTTTTAGCCCTGAAAGTCCTGGAAAACTCCCCAGTCCTGGAAAAACTAGGACTGTTGGTAACCCCAGTGGAGGGACAAAGCCCCCAAATGGGCAGTGGGGCAGAGTTTTTGGCCTGAGTACATAAAAGTGATGAGAGTCAGAGCTGAGGACTCAGAGCTGTCTTGGGAAAAAGTCAGAATCCAGAATTTAAATCACTTAAAAAAAAAAAAGAAGTCTTTTTTAAGTGTCCTGAATCAAGAAAACAAATGCATCTGCAGCCCATATCTTCCTGGGCAAGCCCTTATGGATGGGAACAGCTAGAGTGTAGCTGGCTCAGTCACTCTGTCTCAGAGCCAGGGCAGCAGCTAAGAGCAACGGACTGGGGCAAGGGGATCATTTTGGGGTGAAGTGGATGCCGGGGTCCGCAAGATAAGCAGCCTTAAATCAAGCTATTCTGCAGTGTGTTTTTAAAATAAATTTCTTTTTGGAAAATCATTCTCAGACTATCTGCTGCTTCCATAGGTGAAGGTCAGGGTAGCAGAGCTGAAGTGGGACAGGACTTTGGCCTTTTGTCCTGTATGTTTGACCTAGAAGCAGGCTTCAGCAGCTGAGGGAAAGTCCTAGGGAAACTTGACAGAGGTTGGCTGTCTGAGCACCCAGCGGGCCTGCTCAAGCCAGTCTTCCCTGACCCTTAGGAAAAACACATGCACATATACCTGAGCAAGAACTATTTCTGTCTTCCAGCATATAGTATAAGTAGTCATGTGTCCCGTGACCTTTTAAATGGAAACTTACCCATCCTTTCTCTAAGAATGTACCCAAAGATGTTCTTTGCTTTGTATCTGTTCGATGGATGAATCTTGTTTCAGTAGACTCTAAGCTCCAGGAGAGTAGGATCTGGTTTCTCTTGCTTACCCCTGAATCCCAGAGCCTAAACTAGTGCCTGGCACATAGATGTTCAGTAATTAATAATTCATTAAGTACCTTTCTGAATGAGGACAGTACACTGAAGGTTGTGGGGCAATGGCTCTCAAATGTGGCTGTACATTAGAAGCACCTGGGGAGCTTTAAAAACCATCTTAATGTCCAGGCCACACTCCATACCTATTAAGTTAGATTCTTTTAGGGCAAGACCCAGGCATCAGTAGTTTTAAAACTCTTAAGGTAATTCCAGTTTGCAGCCCAGCATGAGAACCATTGTGTGTGTGTGTGTGTGTGTGTGTGTGTGTGTGTGTGTGTGTGTGTGTAGAGTTTTGTTACTCAGAGTGTGGTTTGTGGACCAGCAACTGCAAGCATCACTTGGGTTCTTTTTTTTTGTTTGTTTTTGTTTTTGAGACGGAGTCTCGCTCTGTTGCCCAGGCTAGAGCGCAGTGGCCGGATCTCAGCTCACTGCAAGCTCCGCCTCCCGGGTATACGCCATTCTCCTGCCTTAGCCTCCCGAATAGCTGGGACTACAGGCGCCCGCCACCTCGCCCGGCTCGGTTTTGTATTTTTTTTTTAGTAGAGACGGGGTTTCACTGTGTTAGCCAGTATGGTCTCGATCTCCTGACCTCGTGATCCACCCGTCTCGGCCTCCCAAAGTGCGGGGATTACAGGCTTGAGCCACCGTGCCTGGCCATCACTTGGGTTCTTATTAGAAATGCAGGCTCTCAGAGCCCATCCTAGACCTAATGAGTTAGAATCTGTATTTTAGTGAGATCCCCAGGGAATTAAAGACTGGGAAGCATGGCTGTAGGGACATAGAGAATCTGCTGGTGTTTAGAGTCCGTGAAGTGCAGAGTAATGGGAAATAAGGCTGGAAAGCAGGCTAGGAAGTTTGGACTTATTGGGCAGGGAGTGGAGAGCCATGAAAAGATCTTGAGCATGGAAGTGATATGATAGGAAAAGGGGGATGAGTCCCTGCCAGTAGGATCCAGTGTCTGAGAATGTCACCTTCTCTTGCAGGTGCTGCTTCCGGCAGCCAGCTTGCTGCAGCTCATGGATGTTCGGCAGAACTGCTGTGACTTCCTGCAGTCTCAGTTGCATCCCACCAATTGCCTGGGCATCCGTGCATTTGCAGATGTGCACACCTGCACTGACCTTCTGCAGCAGGCCAATGCCTACGCAGGTAAGGGGGAGCTGGACTGCTGCACCTCCTCCAAGTTTGTGGATCTAATCACCTGGTCTTCTGCAGACTCCTCGAAGATTATGAGAAGTGGTCTCGGCTGTGAAGCAGCTATGATTTAGGTAGGGATACAGGTGGAAAGATAATTAATGATAGGAGAGTTTAGCTCATTGCCAAGTGGAAAATGATTGATTGCCAAGGGGATGGTACAGACAGTAATTTTCACTTGAGTAGAGGAAGGAGATCCAAGAAGACTTGGGGGGTGGGGAGAGCAAATTGAGCTAGGTCTTGAGCTAGGTCTTGTTATTATTAAGAAAACTTTTGTTTTTATCTGAGTGTTCCATGAACATTCTTTTAAAAGTCACGTACTGGCTGGGCGCGGTGGCTCACGCCTGTAATCCCAGCACTTTGGGAGGCCGAGGCAGGCGGATCACAAGGTCAGGAGATGGAGACTGTCCTGGCTAACATGGTGAAACCCCCGTCTCTATTAAAAATACAAAAAAAAAAAAAAAAAAAAAATTAGCTGGGCGTGGTGGCGGGCACCTGTAGTCCCAGCTACTTGGGAGGCTGAGGCAGGAGAATGATGTGAACCCAGGAGGCGGAGCTTCCAGTGAGCCGAGACTGCGCCACTACACTCCAGCCTGGGCGACAGAACGAGACTGTGTCTTAAAAAAAAAAAAAAAAAAAAGTCACGTAGTATTGCAGGGCTTATAATGATGAGGAGTGCCCTGCTCCACCTTTCCACACCAAGTCTTGTGCTCCAGAGCCACTCACTTTCAATCCTTAACGAATTAAAATCCTGGTTCTGATCCAGCTAAAAGCTACTTTATCTACTACTCACCTCCATTTATCAAAATAATATGTATAACTGCTATTCTTTGATTTATTAGTTTTAGATATTATTTGTTGACTTCTCCAGAAGAATAAGATTGAGCTTTCGCAGACTTTTCCCTTATACACATGCAGCCATCCCCGTCTTTATTGTCCAAATATAATTTCCACAACTGAACTAAGTCATCTATTACAATTATAGTGTTTTTTAAATCAGAAAACTTTAATCAGAAGGGCAGTTAATAATTGTCTTTTTCTCTTGCATAGTGTATGGTTCTACCACTACTTCTTGTTAGAACAGTCCTCAATACATCAGATAATCTGTTGGTTCACTTATTTTTCTTGGGGATGTTCTCTGTGCTAGAGTTTGTCATTCTATTATTTTAATGGGGTTTTGGGAGGGAGTAGAAATGAACATTTATATTCAGTCCACCATGTTTATTTAGCTAGCTGGAAAGAAATCTTCATTGCCACTTGTTCCAGCCTGAGGAAAGATGATGAATGACTAGGAAATAGGTCTGATCATTTAAATTGATAAATTCAGTCATGGCTACCTTCTTCCCTTGCAATAAAGCACCTCCTTCTTCCCCCTGCTCAAGCACTGTCATGGCTGCTATTCTGTTCAGTGTCTCCTGTTCAGCCAGTGTCTGGAAATTTGCTGAGGACCTACTGGCTGCCCACCTGCCAGCTAGCTACCTGTGCTGTGTTAGCCTCTTGGTCAACAAAGCAACAAGCATTTGCTCTGTTCCTTGGCATGCTTTTTCTCTCTGATTAAGTCCCTGACCCCAGGAGCCTGCAGAGACTCTCATGTCTCCCTGTAGCCTGTTTCTGAAGGCACAAGCAAGTCTTCTTTCTGAAGACTTGTAAAGATAGTCTTTATATGATGATTTTTGTGAAGGACATTACCCAGTAGCCTCAATTCTGAGTCCTGCTGATTCTTTCTGGTTCTGAACCTTGACCCTTCTGCCTCTCTGCTGTTCCTGTGCTCTCTTTTCCCTGCATATTCTCCACTGCCTTTCCACCTTCGCTTAGGGAGCCCTGGGGAGGGCTCCCAGTGAAGCCTTTGAAGAGGTCACTTTCTAGATGGATGGATGTGCTAAGGCTTTGCTTTAGCAGGAGCCAAGCTCTTTGCTAAGGCAAACATTTTCTCTGCAGATTGTTTTCACAAATATTTGCTAGTGCAGTGGCAAAGGGGGAGTGCTTAGATGTCAGAAATTCTCTGTCTCCTTCTTCTGCATCTCTTCTTGCCAGCCCTCTCCTTCCACATAGTGTGTGCATACATGTGTGTGCACACCTAGCACATATCCCACCCTAATTGGCTGGTATGGTTGTCTGAGGTTTGGGGAGTATACTGAATCCCCACCTTTTTTAAAATTTAAAATTACATTCTAGATTCAAGAGGTACTTGTACAGGTTTGTTACATTTGTATATTGTGTGATGCTGAGTTTTGGCTTCTGTTGATCCCATTACTTAGATGGTGAACATAATACCCAATAGGAAATTTATCAGCCCTTGCCCCTACTCCTTTTGGAGTCCCCAGTGTCTGTTGTTCCCATCTTTATGTCCATGGGCACCTGGGGTTTAGTTCCCACTTACAAGTGAAAACATGATATTTGGTGTTCTGTTTCTGTGTTAATTAACTTAGGATAATGGCCTCCAGCTGTGTACATGTTCCTGCAAAGGACATGATTTTGTTCTTTTTTTATGGCTGCATAGTATTCCATGGTGTGTATGTACCACATTTTCTTTATCCAATCCATTGTGGATGGGCACCTAGATTGATTGCATGTCTTTGCTATTGTGAATAGTGCTTAATGAACATATGTGTGCATGTGTCTTTTGGTAGAACAATTTATTCTCCTTTGGGTATATACCCAGTAATGGGGTTGCTGGGTCAAATGGTGGTTCTATTTTTAGTTCTTTGAGAAATCTCAAGACTGTTTTCCACAGTAGCTGAATTAATTTACATTCCCACTCCCAGTATATGAGCATTCCCTTTTCTCTGCAACTTTGCTGGCATCTGTTGTTTTTTGACTTTTTAATAATAGCCATCCTGACTGATGTGAGATGGTATCACTTGGTAGTTTTGATGTGCATTTCTCTAATGTGAATCCCCACCTTTAACAGGGCTCCCAGGCTCTTCTGGCCTGTCTTTTCCCAACTTTCAACGTCTGTGTTTTCTCCCTTTGCTCCTTTCACTATATGATGATGAGACTCATCTGTGGGAGAGTACAGCAGATGCAGCTAGGAACACATCCATCATTCTGGTGTTCCTTGGTCCTGTTGCTGTCATAGTGATTGAGTTCTGTCCGCATTATGGGTGTGTGTATGCAGACATCCTGATGAATTATTCTTAGCCAGTGTTTATTGAGCTCTCCCTTTGGGTCGTACCCTATGCTAAGCATTTTATTGGCATCATCCCATTTAATGCATATGATAGCTGAGGAAACCAGGGCATAGAGAGGTGAAGTAATTTGTTGAGGTCACATTGTGACAGAAGGGACAGAAGGCAGGATTCAAGCCCAGGCAGTGCTGACTCCAGAGCCAGTGTTTATTACATTCTACAGCTTCTAGGCCCAGTTTGGACATAAGGACGCCCTGTGAATCAGTAACTGAGGAGTGCATGTGGCTAGAGTTGGCATTTTCCATTGAAAGCATGTTCCTGGAAGCCTGTGCAATGTAGTCACCAAATCCCAACAACCAGACAGTGTAGACAGACATCCAGCTGTCCGCTAGACACAGGGTATGTCGTCATCTTGGGATGGAGGAAGCACCATGTGGGTTCTTCTCTTCCCTGTCAGGTGACTTCCTCCCAGACACATGGAGCCTGTTCCCTCACTGCATGAGTGAGTAGGCCCTCCTACTTTCCCTGGCTGGGTCAGCATGATCTTCAGGCTGAGAGTCTCCTCCCTGTTATGTAGGCCTTCTGTGGAGCCTGTGATCCTCTCCTGGGTGGCTTTCTCTGCAGCCCACTCTGCTCTGCACACTAGGGAGGCAATATTTTTAGAGTAGTATAATGCAGAAGATAAGGTCATGATGCAAAGATGTTAGAAGAAGGGAATGAAGGTTAGATTGTGCAGTATTTAGAGAAGAAGTAGAAAATGATTATCTATGCTTATACACTTGAACCCACCCACTGATGTGGGCCTGCTTTTTTCCTTGTACCCCTGACTTTAGATGGAGCCTGGGGTTCTCTGCCATCGCTGCCTCTTGAGACAGACCTGTGATCTCACTCTACTGTAAGTGCAGGGGTGCAGGCACCCACTAGGGTCACACACAAAGGAAAGCATTGGTCTCTGTGGTCAGAGGCCTCCCTGGACCCAGGCCTTGAGTTAGAAGGTATTTCATGCCAACAAACTACAAGGAGACCTTCCAGATCAGAACTAGGAATCAGACCAGCTAACACTTTGGAGCTGAATAATCCTGAGCCTATTTTCTCCTCTCTATCCTGGGAGTAGCACATCCTATCCTGTTTCCAGGATCATCTGGGGAACAGGGGGAATGGGGAGGAGAGCATTCTACGGAAGTACACACCACTGGGGCTGTGCTGTGGAGCCTCCCTCCCAGCCTCATCATCTGCAGTGAGGGAGCCTCAGAGTTGGGTCCAGGCAGGAGAGACAGGAATCCTCAGGTCACTGCTGTTGCAGACCACATGCACTTTGTGGGAGGAAGTATTTCCAGTACTTCTGGTTTTGGTTTCTCTTTATCTAGATGTCTACTGCAGGCAGGTATGTTCTGTGCAGCCTCCCCAACTCTTCCCAGTTTCTGGCTAGCTTTGCTTTGCCTTCACTTGTCTGTAGATTCCAGTTTTGCTGCTGAATCCTCTTTCTTTTCCTTCTCTAAAAAGCTTTCTTTTTCTGTTGTTATTATTGCTATTTTAATAAAACTCATCCCTGACTATTACAGAAAATGCACACGGGTGGGAAGAATATACCACAATCCTACCCAGAGAGAACTGCCAGCAGCACCTTGATGTGTATCCTTCCAGATCTTTTTCATTGTATATGTATGCTTTCCAGTTTAAAAAAATTCTAGCCAGGTACAGTAGCAGGTGTCTGTAGTCCCAGCTACTTGGGAGGTTGAGGTTGATAGCTCAAGCTATCATGCATAGCTTGAGCCCAGGAATTTGAGTCCAGCCTGGGGAACATAGCAAGATACCCTATCTCTTAAAAAAACTTGTTAGCAGTATATTCTGAGTGTCTTTCTATGTTAGCAGATACATTTCTATACCATTGTTTGAAAAATGTAGGTAATATATTCAATAAAAGCAATTTATACTCATGACCAAAAAATGCAAACAGTACATAGAGGTATAAAATGCAAAGCCAGTCTTCTCCCAGGCTGTGTCTCTGAAGTGGGGAGATCCTTGGTAACCCCACAGAATTTATATATTATGCTTTTTAACTTGCACAAACAGAAGCACTCTGTACTCATTGTACTTTTGTTTGACAATACAAATCTTGCAATTATTTCCAGACCCTTGTGTATGGCTATATCTTATTCTTTTAACCTGCTGCATCACATGGATGGAGTATAATTTATTTAACCAGTCTTCTATTGATGGACATTAATGTTTCCAGTTTTTTCTTTTTTTTAAAATGCTTCAGTGAGAATTCTTATACATAATATTTTGGAGTATACTTGCTAGTATACCTGTAGGTTACAATCTTAGTAGCATAATTGCTGGATCAAAGAGCGTATACATTAAAAATTTTTTTGATAGATTTTGCCAGCTTACTCTCTAAACAAATGTGACTTTATTTTAAAGCCAGTTCTTGTCTTCTGATAGGTCCTTGGCTTTTCCGGGGAGAGCACAACTTTGTGGGGGCTGAAGCTTCATCTCTATGTCCAGCTGCCTCTTTTGTTTCCTGTTTGGAAGGGCCCTGTCTCTTCCTGCTGCGGCAGTCCCTCCTGCTTCCTCTGGATTCAGTTTCCCCCTCAGGGAAGTCCCCCAGATCTTTGCTATGATATATGTTATTCTGGGGTAGGGAGGGTAGGTCCTGCAGTTAGAAGCTGACTGCTCAGACTCTTGCCTCAGCTAATGGCATCACAGTCTTCCTGGGCAGCTAGTAGCTGGGAAATGGACCCCAGTGTCTTTCACAGCCTGTTTCTTATACCTCATTATTGTTGTTTCCAGGGACTGCTTAATCTTTAACCTCAGAGGCCAGGGCTTAGGTTTATGGGGACTTTGTTGTTTGGTAATTGGACAGCCATGCACTGGGCCATCAGCAGAGCTGTTTGGGAGGGATGTTAATGGGACTTCATTAATGAAGTAGCAATTAAAATTCTTTGGACATGTTGTTTACATCAGGCTGCCAAAGCTAAGCGAAAACCTCCAGCCATGGGATGGAAAAGCCATTGGATTTCACGTGCTCATGGAGAGAAATGGCCTTTTTTTGATTGATTGAGTCATTTGAGATCATGGAATGAAGTAATTAAATTAAGGGCAGCAGAAAAATTTGGAAAAGCGTTAAAAACATAAATCTCTGACTCAGTGAGAGTCCTCTTCTAAAATTGCTGCTGCTAACTTGTCACCATGAAATAATGATGATGATAATATGGGCATTTCTATCAGTTTTGAACACTTGCTAGGTGCCAGGAATGGTGCTACATGATTCATAGGCATGGCCTCATTTTGTTCACTTAAGCATAAGAGATGGTTATTATTTTCTCAGCTTATAGGTGAAGAAACTGAAACCCCAGAGAGGTTTAGTAACTTGTCCAAGATCATATATTAACAGCTTGTAAGTGGCAGGGCCAGAGGGAGGCCAGCTGACTGCAGAGGTCTGTGTCCTAAGCCCCGCTACTTATTTCTCACCCACCCAGACCAGCCCAGCCTATTTTCCATGATGATTGCCTCACTCCTGCCTCTCTTGGATTTTCTGCATCTAATTTGAAGGTGGCAAATGAAGCAGTAGTGCAGACACAGATAGGTTTCGTTGCTTGCTCTTTGTTAGGAATTTAGGAAACTTCCCTTGTTCCATTTTCTGGGTTATGGGGAAACTCACTGTTGAATCAATAGCACTGTTATGGCCTTGGCTGTGTGTGTGCATGCGTGTGTGTGTGTGTGTGTGTGAGAGAGAGAGAGAGAGAGAGAGGAGAAAGAGGACAACACATAATATTTCTGGAGTAAGGCAACATGGAAAGAGAGCTATTTCCTGCCTTCCCAGGGAGTGTGGAGGTAATAATATTTAGAGTCTGAGGGCTGGTGGTCATGACCCTTCTGAGAAGAGATCAAGGTAGGTCTCTGTTACTTCCCTGTGGGAGCTGAGCCTTTTCCCTAGAGCAGAGAAACTGGGAGCCTGGAAAGCTAAATATTGATTCAAGAAAGCTTGCCTCTGGCCTCTAAAAGCAGAGTAAGAAGGGGCAGAAGAGAGGGTTTTAAGGCAGTTCTGTGGTTTCATTTTTTCACCCTGCCAAAATGTTTCCATTTTGTTTGTGTGTCCACCTGTGTCAGCCAGTCTGTCCTGAGGGTGTGACCTGTGGTTCAGTTCAGAGGCACTCACACCTGTTCCCTGGGGCTGCTGGCCCTGGGAATTATGGCTCTTATGGGGTTTATTTCATCTGTACAGGTCAAGGAAGTCACAGACGGGTCATCATTCCGTTTGTTCTAAGCTTGTAGGTTAGATGAATCAGATCAAAGGTTTAGGTTAATTCATTCCATGAAGAGAGAGGAATTGTCCTGGGGCTAGCTTGAGAGGTTGCCTGAGCCCTAGGCAGTCTTGAAGAACAGTCAGGAAAGTGCAGTAATAATTTTAGAGCTCAATATATACAGATATTATGCTGGAAACTGAGAATTCAGCTTCAAATAACACAGACTTGGTCCCTGACCTCATGGGGCTCCCAGTCCCAATAGAATAGAAAGATTCATGTAATAAAGGAGGGTGATTAGGGATATGATTGTTATTTCTCGTTTGAGGGGCTTTGGGAACCCCAAAGACTATCATTTCCTCTGGCCTAGTGGATGGAGGGATTAGGGAAATATCTTAATTCCGGGGTTAGGTCTGAGATTTGAACCCGGAATTGACTCCAGAATGCCAAGAAGTTAGGAATTGAGGGACTAAGATTATTCTATTTTTTCCCCCCAAAAAAGGTTTTTAGATACATATCCTCTGTCTATGCCTCTCTCTGTCTCCTTCTATGTCCAGCACCCCAAGAGGGATTCTTAAGGTTTTCTGATGTTTATGTTGAATTTTACCCCAGTGGACTGCTCAGGATTGGTGTTTATCTTGGTACCTAAGATACTTATCAGAATATTTGTTATTACAATTGGGCAGTCTTGGTTTCAAAACCTGGCTCTACCAGGTTTACTGTTCTGTAAACCTAAGCACATGTCTTAGACTTTCTGAGCTTCTGTTTCTCCATCTGTAAAATGGGGATGTTGATACTCACTTTAGTAGGGCTTTTGTGGGGATTGAGAGACATAATATATGTAAAATGCTTAGAATGGTGTTAGCTAGTATTAGGAAATGGCCTCAACTTTCTCCGAGATGCAACTGTATCCTCAGAGAAAGCCCTTGCCTGGGAATGTATCACCCAAATTTTATCATCCTTTTAACATTGGGAAGATATGTTTGTGTTGCTTGGATGGGGAAAAGACTGAAAGTTATATGGTGCCTCTTCCTCTTCTCCATAATTTCCCATCCACATGGACAGGAACATACTCATTGTGTTTTACCAAGCAGGACATGGAACTTAAACAATATTTGTTACTTATAGTAAAGCCCGGTTAACAAGGACTCTTAACTAGAACCCTTAATTAGCTGACTTATTTTTCTCTGTGTCCACTCCTCTTTAAGAAAAAGACGCGAAACGATAAGAAAAGTTAGTTATTATTGGAGAGTTACCCTTCAAGGGCTAGCCCATGGTTAAAAGGTACTATGCCCCCGGCACATACATTCTTCCCCCAGAATCTAGCCTTGTCTGCCTCTCCATTGCATCTCCAAAAGCTGGGCAGAGCTCCTCATACTTAGGGAGTGCTCAGCAAACCTTTGTTGGACGAATGAAGACATCACCTAGGTTCTAGCTAGACTTCACTATTACTGTTCTTTACACATGCTCTGAATTTTCCTGTTCCCTGTCTTTGTTTGTACTGAAAGTACCTCTCTCAGTCATGTGAGAGGTAGACTTTGGGATGGAGTTATTGGTGCCTTGTCTTGTCTTGCTTGTGAGGCAGTAGGCTGCTTGTAGACATCAGTTCTAGTTTCTTCATTTTTGAAGAAATGCTGCATTTGATACATCATACATTATGAGTTATCTAGCACCTGCAATGGACTCAGTAAATGTGAGTTACATCTATTTCTTTATTTAATGCCCATATCACCTTTATGAGATATGTACTATTATTATTTCCATTTAATATATGGGAAACCTGCAGCCTCAAGGAACTGAATAACCTATATCACTGGACAGTTTGCTGAATTCGATAGAATTAAATTTGGTCTCTAAGATCTTGCAGGTGCACAGCCTTGCCCATAGGACCTGCAGTCCCAAAGGATGTGTTACATTTTTTTTTTTTAATAGAGAGGGGGCCTCACTTTATTGACCAGGTCTTGAACCCCTGGCCTCAAATGATCTTCCTGCACAGGCTTCTAAAGTGTTAGGATAATAGGTGTGAGCCACTGTGCCTGGCTCCAAGGGATATCTTGATTATACAGAAAATCTTTTATGTTAAAGAGCGGTGCTGCTGGCCGCAGTGGCTCACACCTGTAATCTCAGCACTTTGGGAGACTGAGGCGGGTGGATCATCTGAGGTCAGGAGTTCGAGACCAGTCTGACCAACATGGTGAAACCTTGTCTCTACTAAAAATACAAAAGATCAGCTGGACGTGGTTGTGGACGCCTGTAATCTCAGCTACTCGGGAGGCTGGGAGGCGGAGGTTGCGGTGAGTCAAGATTGTGCCATTGCATTCCACCCTGGGCAACGAGTGAAACTCCATCTCAAAAAAAAAAAAAAAAAAAAAAAAGGTGTTACTGCTCACAGAACCGGACTTTGGAAAGCGGGAACACAGGCTGATAATATTCATCCTTCATAAAATGGATGGCAAAGCCTGGGAAGAAGTGACTATAAGACGTGAGCCCAGGTCTTCTGACCCTTTAGCCAAGGCTCTTTATTACATTCTCCATTAATACATTAAAAGCAAAGCAAAACAAAACAAAACAAAACAAAAAACCCAAATAATTGTTCAAAATAGAAGATGATTCAGGAAGGTATCTTCTGGGGGCAAAGTGGGTTCTTTCCAGGAAGCAGCTGTGGAGAGGGCTGACTGGAATACAAAGTCTTCTGGGGAAATCCTATTTCCCAGGAAATGGAGTTAGCTGGAGCATCCTGTTTCTGTCTTTTCTATCCTGTTGTTTCTTGAGTGTTGCTAACAGAGAGGGGACCCTAGTTCAAAGACTTTGGGGGTTACCCCTGTCTCCTCAGACTAAATGGAAAAGGGAAGGCATTTTCCTCTTTGATCCCTTTCTTTGTCTCTTTCCGCTTATGCCCTACAAACCTCACAGATCCCTGGGTGCCAGCCCTGGGTGAGAAGCTGCTGCCTGCTATTTCTCTTGTTGCCCCTTCCCCACTAGATACTGCTTCTTGGGAGGATTTCTGAATGGGATTTCAATGGAAGGTTCCAGATGGGCAGAGAAGCAGCCCACTTCAGAAAGAAGGGGTTTAGATTCAAACCTTGCAGCAGGGGAGGGACAGAGAGATGGAGGTGGGGTGCTGACTACTTTCTGTCTTGATTTATCTCTAAGGATTTCTGATTTGTTCCCCATATCACCTAGAATATACATTACTGTACTTCTTTTATCTTCCCTTTTAAAATCTAAGCCTATCTACAGCCTTATGAGCTCTAAGGAAATTTTTATTTCACAGCATAGAATTTTACTTTCTTACCTCCTCTTGTTCTTTTCCCTTCTCCAGCTGTCAGGTTTTTGGTCAGCCAAAGATACATGTGGGAAGGCCAGATGTGGCTCTGGGCGAGAGATGTTGGTGCTGGTTTGTGGGACTCTCCTTAGAACCTTGTGGTCCTGCTGAGCTCAGCTGTGGCTGGTCCAGAGAGCCTCAATGTCCTGTGCTTGCTCATGGTGTGGTGGCTTGTGTGGTGACTGCTTTTTCTATCTGCTGTTTCTTGGGTGTTACCAATTGACAGGGGACTGTGGTTCAAAGACTTCTTGGATCAGAAAGGGAATGGAGGGAGAATCCAGTACTTTCCCAGCCTCCAGCCCAAGAATAAATTCTCACCATCCAAAGAAGATTGTTCTCTTGCTTTTATTTTAAGATCTTTAGCAATGAACACTTAAAAAATAATACTGTCGAGTCTTAAATATTTCCATAGTTAAGAAGGTTTTTTGAATGTTTCACTTAAAAATTAAAGGCTTTTTTTTGTATTGATATGCAGAGAAGCAAAGACCAACTTCTTACCATGTTGATGTTGACAGTTGGTTCCCTTCATAAAGAAACTGACTTTCAGATTTGTCTTATTATGTGTAAACATTTCTGAGTTTCAAGATGGACAACCTTTAGTTGTGACCGTGGTAATATCAATAGGCTGGTGTGGAGCAAGTGGGGAGCCCTTTTTGTCCAGTGGAAGATGGAAAATATTGTTTATAACTCAGTATTTGAGAGTAAACTATTCATGTTTAGGGAATCTGGATGAAGATAGAAATTTGTGTGAGAATTCTTTGGGTCTAAAATTATTTCAATATAAAAAGTTAAAAATGATTTTCACAAGAAATGATTTAAATCTTAAATTATTTGTTTGATTTTTATGAAGTTAATGAAGTCAGGTGCAGTGGCTTGTGTCTATAGTTCCAGCTATTCAGGATGCTGAGGCAGGAGTATCACTTGAGCCTAGGAGATCATGACCAACCTGGGCAACATAGCAATGATGCCGTTGGCCCAAAAACATAATCATAAATGGCAAAGCCAGGATTTGAACCTAGGCTCCTTCTTTCTGAAGTAGATGACATTTCAGTGAATATAATTCTCTAATAGCAGGATGATGACCTGCAAAAATGTCAGGGTAGGAATTGTTCCTGGCATTTCCCTTCTGTGGACCTTAGGCCTGTGGGTTTTATCTTATTCTAGTTGTCACCACATTCCCCTCTGTCTTACAGTTCCATAGGCCTGGCTCTGTCGACTGTTCTAGGGGTGATAGGGTCACCTTGTTGCCACCACACCTGGATGAATGCTTAATTGGGCCTCCTCATGAACCAGAGACTCACAAAAGTAGGCTTGACTTTGGGCAAGAAAGAATGATCCCATCTTCTGACCTTCTAATGTTGACTTCCTATAAGAACCCCCAGAGATCTCTCAGACACACAACAGTTCTGACCCATTTTTGTTTGGCTGAGCTTCAGGGTGCACTGTCTGCAACTCCACCAGCTTGCACTCTGAGGGGAAATGAGCTCAATTATGGAGGCAGGTCCCAGTGAGGCTTTTCTGCAATGCTATTATTAATCTCATGGAGCATGGAAAAAATACAAACTCAGATCTGTCTGCCCCATTTTCGTCTGTGTTGATGTTCAGGACAGAGGATCATAGTGGATGCCATCACTGCTGAATTAAAAGGCAAGTTTCCCTCCAGCCATGATGTCTCTGTCTTTGTTTCACTCCCTTTCCCTCCATGGCCTCCCCGACCCCCTCCAGGACTCTACTGTGAATCCCACAGATTGTCTTGGAAGGGCAGGAGTGTGTTATAACTTTGTTTTGTTCTGCTTTTTTTTTTTTGGAACAGAGCAGCACTTTCCAGAGGTGATGTTAGGAGAAGAATTTCTTAGCCTGAGTCTGGACCAGGTGTGCAGCTTGATATCCAGCGACAAGCTGACCGTTTCTTCAGAAGAGAAGGTATGATGTGGCTCATTGGGGAAACAGGAACCTCACTCGTCAGGTGGTCATGGGAAGGACTTGTGGTTTGGTGAGATCTTTTCTTTCTTTTTTTTTGAGATGGAGTCTCGCTCTGTCGCCTAGGTTGGAGTGCAATGGTGAGATCTTGGCTCACTGCAACCTCTGCCTCCCGGGTTCAAGTGATTCCCCTGCCTCAGCCTCCTGAGTAGCTGGGGTTATAGGCATCTGCCACCACGCCCAGCTAATTTTTTGTATTTTCAGTAGAGACAGGGTTTCACCATGTTGACCAGACTGGTCTCGAACTCCTGACCTCAGGCAATCCGCCCACCTTGGCCTCCCAAAATGCTGGGATTACAGGTGTGAGCCACTGCGCCCAGCCAATCTTTTGTTTTCTTTCAGAGAAAAACAACAGCTTTTTTTTTCTTTTAAATCCCTTTAAAAATAAAAAAAAAAAAAGGCTTTCTGGCTCATGACGGCTACATTCTAGACTTTTTAGAGAAGAAATGACAGTGATGACGATGACGACAAAGCTGCCACTATTTACTGAACACTTACAGTTTGCCAAACACTGTGCTGAGTGCTTTATGTTCTTGGGCTCATTCCCTCTACGATAACCTGGTGAAGCAGGCATTGCTATTGTCCCCACATTACAGAAGAGGAAGCAAATTCAGATTCCTCTTCTACCAGGAAAAATGTCTCTATGCTGGTAGATGTAGTCTACTATAGTGAAAATAACATGAGCTTCGGTGTTGGCCAGCAGGGTCCAAATCTCAGCTCCAGTATTTACAAATTAGTTATGTGACCTTGGGTGAGGTACTTTGCCTCTTCTTTGTTTCCTCATTTTGTAAAGTGAGGATTATAGTATTAGAACATATTCCACAGGGCAATTAATTTGGATAAAATATGTAAAATGCCTGGTATAGTCCTTGGTACATAGTAGGTGTTCAGTCAGTATTAGCCCAGTTTATTATTTACCCTGCACCTGGAATTAATCCCTTCCTCCTCTGTGTTTCAGGATAACACTCACCTTGTTCTCTTTTTCATTGTACATAGTTAGTTCTTAGCTGATCCTCCTCCCACATTCAACTGAGTTCCTTGATGGTAGAGACTACATCTTATTCCTTTCTGTACCCTCAGAGATGCTCAATAAATGTTTTTTGAATGTCTTAGTTCACTCTTTGCATCCAAGCTTGAGGCTCTTTCTTGAGGGAATATTTCAGGAGAAACATTGACAAGAATTTTATATACAAGATGAAATTGTATTCGCATGTCCAGAGAATGGGGTAAAATTCATGAACCCCTGCCTGCCATCCTGGAAAAGTTTGATCAAGAAGAAAAACAGTTGTTTGTTAAAACTGTGGGCTTCCCTGAGATTAGCAATGGATCCCCAGAAGGTGACTGGCACAATCAACTGGACTCTCCCTTAGGCTCAGGGAGGCCTCAGCTTCCTTGAATGCATATGTGCACATAGGACCCTTCCTGCCTTAAGGTCAGAAACTGAGAGGATGCCCTTCCTTCTTACCAAGCATATTTACTATCTGTTCTGATTTTGCTAGCAAATTGGCACAATTGGAAGGAATGAACCAGTCAGTTGATTGGCTATGTGAATGTTAAGACAGTTGGTCAATTTGGGGCCCCCTTGATTATGTTCTAAGTGTAGGGTGAGAAAATGGAAGCACTCATATAAACAGCAGAATTTGAATCATCCTGGGGTATGTGGGTTGAGAGTGGGGGACCCTGTTACTTTGAATTCATGCTGGCCCATCCTGCTCTTGAGATCATAGAAAGTTTTCTGCATGTGAAGGCTAATCTGTGCTTGCTGTGTCTGGGTGGGAGTAGGGGTGGATTGTTAATAGGGAGAGGCATTATAGTGCCCTGAAAACCACTTGGGCTTTGGATGCAGGCAAACCTGGTTCTAGTGTCTGCTTTCTGGCTATATGACTTTGAGAAGTCACTAGTCTCTTTCAACCTTAGTTTCCTTAAATTTAAAATGGGAATTCTGAGTCGCTCCTCTATAGAGTTGTCATGAAGCTTAGAGATAATGGATATAAAATACCAAATAGAGTGTTTGGCAGGTACTCAATAAATGGCAGTTGTCATTGTAATTGCCACAATCATCTGTTTTTAGGCATCATTAATAATGATAATGGTATCAATTTTGCCATTGATAATGGTAAAATATGCCATTGAGTTAATTATATCTTTCCAGAAACAAAGAAGCATGACTTTAAATGTATGCACTTAAAAATTGTTTGTAGTGTTGCTCAATAATTCATATGCTTACGTATGAATTGCTCTTTCTATATAGCCAGAATTTGGAGTATAGGTATTTTTCACATCAACCAAGTTCTATTTCATATTTGCTTCTTGGAACTTATATGTAACTTCAGAATTATGTGCTGCTTTTCATGATGTTGATCTCTTTACTACTGTTAAGGTTGGCACTGTAATTTTGAGGTTTATCAAAGAATAGTGGGGCTTGGTGTACATTTTCTCTTTGGCTAACCTCATACTTTTATTTCTCCATAATTGATCATGTCTTGCTGGAAGTTAAATAGCTGGAAGCTTCTGACAATTGGATGTTTTTCATTTTAATGCTAGTCCTTTAGGCTTTGAAAATTCTGTGTCTGCTCCAGGAGATTTAGTGATTTCTACTCCCTTTAATTACATTGTGTGTGATAAGCAATCTCTTGCATGCATAATAACCTTTCCTTTCAATACTGTTTTATAGTGGAATTTAAAAATGTATTTGAAGTAATATTAGGGATCTTAGATTAAAATTCAATGGCATATAATGTTAACAGTTGCAGAAAACTCAACTGGGTTGGTAATCAAATATCTTGTGCTCCGCTAAATCCACACTTAACAGCATAACAGCAATTATGACTTACTTTGCGCGCAGCCCACAGATTTCTTTGAACATATATTATAAAATGAAGCCAGATTTCAGACATTAACATGTAAAAAACACATGCATCTTAAAATAGAGGAAATGTAATATTTTACTATTAACGATGAGTATAGGTAACAGGCAGCTTTCATCTTGGGAGTTTGCAAGTATGAGTTCTACAGTCAGAGGGGTTGAGTTTGAATCTTGAGTTCCCTATTTAAACAAGCTGAGAACCCTTGGCAAGTTGTTTATCTCCCACAAGAATGTATGTACCATATACAAGTAGACAGACAGGAATTTTGTCTGTCTGCTTGTCGCTGCTGGAGTGGTATCAGGTTCATGGTAGACACTGAAAAAATAGCTGTTGAAAGAATGAATAAAAGAACCTCCCTATGGCTCAGTTTTCTTATCTGTAAAAGGTGAGTAATGGTAGTATAGTATCTATCTTGTAGGTTATGAGGATTAAATGGGATGATATATGAAAAGTGCTTAGAATAGAGGAAGTGTTCATTACTGTAAGATACTGTTGTTATTGCTGCTATTATTATGGTTATTACTACTAGTACTGCTCCTAGTAGTAGTCATAACTGTTGACTGGGGCCTTTCTTAAGGGGAAGTCTTCCCAGTGCCCATATTGGTCTGGGCTGTTGGCATGACCTGGGGCCCAGTGCCTAGCAGAGTCAGAGAGTGATTGTGACCTCATGCTCCCCAGTGTCCCCAGCCCTGCCTGGACCCCTCCCAGAGCGCAGAGACTGTTCTTCTTCCAACATCACTTGCTTTTGCCCATTCCCATTCCTTATCTCCTCTACTGCCCTCAAACACCTTGAGGGCTGTGAGGGTACCTTAGTTATCTTTGTATCACACACAATGCCTGACTCAGTGCCCCAGGAGGTGCCACGGAAGGACTCAGCAGATGTTCCCCAAGGGGTTGAAGCACACTGGGGCTGGACTCTGCACTGAGCCAGCTGAGGTTATGGGAATAATTTTAACAGTTTTCTAGATAATAAGGACAGATAGGGGAATTAGAGGGGAGGGGAGGGCATGAATCCTTGCCATTTTCGCTCTTGTTTTTCCTTCATGTGGTTTTTATTTTAGAATTCTTGTTATTGAGAGAGGTCAAATGGTTGTGATGGGAGTTACACAAAATCACTAGTTCATTGTGTAGGACCTTCCCCTTCCTCATGTCATGCCAGACCCCTATTGACTTCAACAGGGATGGCACCATGTTCAAGAGGTTGAAGAAGAGGCCCGGAGGCAGCGAACAAGACTTAGGGTTTATTGAGGGCACTTACATACCAGGCTGTCCAGTGGTGGCAGGCTGGACAGGAAATTGCAACTGCTTGTAAAATGCATGCAGTTTATATAGCATTTTCACTTAACACCCTCCTGCTGGTGACCTTCACCTGGCAACCTTCATTTAACACAAAACAAAGGGCCCCAATCCCCGATATGGCCTGTATTTCCCAGGATGGGCTGGGGTTCAGATGTTCCTCATAGATAAAGAATGAATCTCCAGGTTCTTGATTCCTTAGCTTGGAACACTGAACACACATTCTTTGTAGACTGTAGAGTCATTCTCAGGGTATGCTTAAGTTATTGCTGTCAGGTGCATCTATCATACACTCCACTACTCTGAGGGCAAAGCCAAGAAGTTTAAAGCAAGGCATCTGATTCTCCCACATGGTGGGCATTGAGGGGTCAGGGCTAAGCCTGTGAGCTGACAGCATGTTTATTGTATTTCCCTTTGAGACACAAAGTTCAGCTCTGGCCATGAACATCCTCAGTGACCAGTGACCCAGGGGCAGTGTAAACAACCTTCTGGGACAAATCCACTCTAAGGAAAGAGATATGACTCCTGAGTTCGAGTGCAGTTTTGCCATTGAATTGCTGTGGGACCTAGCAACTTACTGGCCTTCTTTGAATCTTGGCTTTCCTAGCTGGTAAATATATTTCTCCATCTCAAGATCCCATGTCTTATGAAACACTATTGAGGCTTTTCAGAGACACCTCTGAGTGAGTCTTAACAGGGAAATGGCCTGCATTTTAGATACCAGTCAGGGAGAAATTTATTAAGTCTCTTTAAAAAATTAGTGTTAAGTATGTTCTGGAATAAGAACTATAGGGCCGGGCGCGGTGGCTCAAGCCTGTAATCCCAGCACTTTGGGAGGCCGAGACGGGCGGATCACGAGGTCAGGAGATCGAGACCATCCTGGCTAACACTGTGAAACCCCGTCTCTACTAAAAAATACAAAAAAAAAAAACTAGCTGGGCGAGGTGGCGGGCGCCTGTAGTCCCAGCTACTCGGGAGGCTGAGGCAGGAGAATGGCGTAAACCCGGGAGGCGGAGCTTGCAGTGAGCTGAGATCCGGCCACTGCACTCCAGCCCGAGGGACAGAGCGAGACTCCGTCTCAAAAAAAAAAAAAAAAAAAAAAAAAAAAAAAAAAAAAAAATAAGAACTATAGGTTACTTTCTCTTTGCACTATCACATTTTAAAATGTGCTGTTGTCTCCTTAAACTGCATTTTACAGGTCAAATTCTGATATCTTATTTCTTGGGAGCAACTGGGCCCTTGTCTCCCAGGATCATTGGTGTTCCATGCCCTTCTGTCTGAATTCCTTGCCTTTCCAGCCAGGTGGTTGTGGGAGGCAGGCTGGAGAGCCTTGGCCGGTGGCCTGGGCTTACATGATTGCAGTGGAGGCATTGCCAGGTGACTGAGCAGGTGTACCCTGCTGCCTAGGCCGAGCTGTTGGCAGCCCTGCCTTACTCTGAGGTTATCAGAGTTGCCAGCTTCTCAGCTTGCCAACAATGATCTGTTAACGCCCTACCTTGGTGTTACTCTTTTTACTGTTCTCCTTTGGGAGAACACCCATGCACAGAACGGGTGTTCTTCCAAAGGACATTCATGCACAGAATACCACAGCACTGTGCCCCCAAATCTACCATGACCAACCAGTGTTCTCCAGGTACATTTCACACATCATTTTTTTTTTTAAACAGGAAGCTTGTATTGAAGTAAGTTCATGGAGAAGTAAACAAATAAAGTATACAACTAAACTTTTTACAAAGTAAAATACCCACATAACTAGCACCCAGATCAAGAAACAAACCCCAGAACCCCCTTCCAGTTACTACCCCCTATCCTGGGAAGGGCACCTACCTTCTTGGCTTCTCACTCCTTGGATGAGTTTTACCCGTTTTGGAAGTTTATATAAATTGAACAATGGTGCGTATGTGCTTTTGTGTCTGATTTTTCCTGTCCAGCATGACGTTCAGAACATCATTTCTTACCCTCACAACAAGTTGCAAGGCAGAGATTACTGTCTTCATTTTGCAGAGGAAGAAACTAAGGGTCAGAGAGGTGACACAGCTCATTAACAGCAGACAACTCCATGATGTGAAGCTGTGTGTGTCTGCCTCCCAAGGCCCGCTCCTTATTAATGCATCCCACCCTGATGAGGGGTACAGAGATGAGTGACAGCTAGTCATTACTATTCAGGGGCTCATAGTCTGGTGGGCAGCCATACTGAAAACATGTGTCCACAGTATGTGGCCAAGAGAAATAATTGCTTATAATTATAGTTCAAGGAAAGCACGTGGAATATTTTATTCCAGGTTGTTGGATAGGAAAGACATCATGGAAAAGAGAATCTTTGAGCTAAACTTTGGAGAATGAGAGTAGAATTTTGGAAAGCCATTTAGGTTGGAGGAATAGTAGGACTATTCCTACTGAAGACTTGGAAGTTTGGAATGTTTGTTCTTGGGGAGAAAAGTAACCTCTGTGATGAGAATCAAGGATCTTCAATGGGGTGTGGTGGGAGATGAGGCTGGGAATGGGGTAGGAGTCTGTGAAGAGATTTAAGGAATGAGAACTTTCTTCTTGAAGTCAGTATTTGCCTAACTGTATCCCATAAAGACAGTATTACAAGATTTTTTTTGAGACAGTCTCTGTTGCCCAGGCTGGAGTGCAGTGGCGTGATCTCGGCTCACTGCAAGCTCCGCCTCCCAGGTTCATGCCATTCTCCTGCCTCAGGCTCCCAAGTAGCTGGGACTACAGGCGCCCGCCACCACGCCCGGCTAGTTTTTTGTATTTTTTAGTAGAGACGGAGTTTCACCGTGTTAGCCAGGATGGTCTTGATCTCCTGACCTCGTGATCCACCCGTCTCAGCCTCCCAAAGTGCTGGGATTATAGGCTTGAGCCGCCGTGCCCGGCCAATTTTTTGAATTTTTAGTAGAGATGGGGTTTCACCGTGTTAGCCAGGATGGTCTCAATCTCCTGACCTCGTGATCCACCCGTCTCAGCCTCCCAAAGTGCTGGGATTACAGGCGTGAGCCACCGCGCCCAGCCAGTATTATAAGATGTTTATAGGTGTTTGGGTTGTTTTTTGTTGTTGTTGTTGTTTTTGAGATGGAGTCTTGCTCTGTCACCCAGATGGGAGTGCAGTGGCATGATCTTGGCTCACTACAACCTCTGCTTCCCAGATTCAAGCGTCTCTCCTGCCTCAGCCTCCCCAGTAGCTGGGATTACAGGTGCCCGCTACCACGCCTGGCTATTTTTTTTGTATATTTAGTAGAGATGGGTTTTCTCCATGTTGGTTGGGCTGGTCTTGAATTCCTGACCTCATGATCTGCCTGCCTCGGCCTCCCAAAGTGCTGGGATTACAGGCGTGAGCCACCACTCCCAACCAGTATTTTACAAGATGTTTATAGGTGTTTGGGTTGTTTTTGTTGTTGTTGTGTTTTTTTTTTTTTGAGACAGAGTCTTGCTCTGTCACCCAGGCTGGAGTGCAGTGGTGTGATCTTGGCTCACTGCAACTTCTGCTTCCCGGGTTCAAGCATCTCTCCTGCCTCAGCCTCCCCAGTAGCTGAGATCACAGGTGCCCGCTACCACGCCTGGCTATTTTTTTTTGTATATTTAGTAGAGATGGGTTTTCTCCATGTTGGTCAGGCTGGTCTTGAACTCCTGACCTCATGATCTGCCCTCCTCGGCCTGCCAAAGTACTGGGATTACAGGCATGAGCCACGGTGCCTGGCCAGGTTTTTTTGTTTTGTTTTGTTTTGTTTTTTTAAAGCATTCTCAGGTTAGGTACATTTAGAAGACACTGGCTGAAAAGAGTAACCGGATTTCTTTACTACAGGACTTGTCAGAGCTTTTATATGGTAATGAGCTTCGTGAATCTTTAAGGGGTATTTGAGGATACAGTATGATGTGTTTCCTAGGCTCATTTGGCCCCTGAGCCCTTTTGCTACAGAATATCTCCTGCATCCAGTATCCTTAGGAACACATTACGGAGAAGAGTCTTTAAGCCACCTTTCATTGGTTGTCCCAGATATTCTACTATTTTTTGTATCTTTGATATGTCTTTTGGTAGTTCATTTCCTTGGTGATTTACAATTTTTTATTGTGACTCCATGTTCAGAGGATGTCATATCCTGGGAATCTAGGTTTTCCCTGGGCTGTGGACCCTATAGGGCAGGTTTACTGGTTTAGGAAACAGTTTTTATATTAGACATTGTCTTAGATATTTCCTATACCACCTGGGTGATGTCAGTTCAAACTCTAAATTTGTAGGTGGCATGAGCCTAGGGTTTGGGTTTCTTGAAGATGTAGTTTTTACTCCCTATCTTGCCCCTTTCCCTTGCCTCACACCCCACTGCATTCCTCAGCCCATAGGAGATGGTGAGCTTCCTTCCCCTTATTCATAGCACATGGGCAGAGTTCATCTAGTCTTAGTTTTACAGCTGAGGCAAATCTGTCCACAGGAGCCTGTGGCTTAGATACGCTACCCAGTGGGATACCAGTCCTCAGTTAAAGCCCATATCTGAATTGTCTCTGTGAGCCATTTTGGCTTCAACTTCCACTCAGCTGCCTGGATTGAATTCCTTCTTATTTAAAACACTCAGACATTTTCTTCTTGTTTTTGTGTATGGCTCAAATCTTTGTTTTTTTCTGTAATACATCATTTTTCACGTGTTTGGAGCTACAGGGAAAGATTCCTTCCAAAGCAGCTCCGTCTACCATATTGACTGGCAGACTTTCTCCATCGCTATGTCATCCTGCACTCATGGCTAGAATTAGTGCCACTGAGGTCTCTCAGCTTGTAAACGTCCCTATCAAACCGGTATGCTTCAGTCCTTTTCTTATTCTTTGTGGACTCATAGTGAAAGTCTTTTTTACTGGCTGTAGGCAGTAATAGAAAGCTGAAGAACAATTTCCAGGCCGAGTGATGTTGCTGTTTTAATTTTTTCATCATTTTTGGTTATCTGAAGTCAGATATCTGGTAGTGTGCTCCTGTAGGAAGAGAACCATATGTACATTCACTCATGCTTTTATTAATTTATTCATCCTATGAAGAAATATTTCTCTGCGTGGCAAGTAGCATATTAGTCACAGGAGAGACACTGGTAAACAGATAAAAACAAGATACCTGCCTTTGCAGAACTTATAATCACATAGAGGAGAGAGATTTTATCAAGTATGCGCACAAATAAATATATAGCTACAAAGTGAGAGATGTGATATGAAGGAAATGTGCAGTGTACTGTGAAAGTGTGGATTGAAATCAGTGGTTCTAATTGCTGTCTTCTCACCAATTTGCTGGGTAATGTCAGGCAAACGACTTTGTCTCTCTTTGCCTTACTTTCTCCTTTTGCAAATGACTAGCAGTTTCACAGGATCCTTGTGAATCTGAAATGAAGCAACTACAAGAAAGAGCTTGTAAGTGTTGTGTGAAAGGGCGATGGTATGGTCAGAAAGGAGAATTCAATTGGGTAGGTTTCTAGGGAGCCTTCAGACCAGGACATCGCTCAGTCAGTGGTGTGCTGGTAAATGTTTAACTGACTCTCTAAAACACATTCTAAAAGCCCTGATTCGTGTGTTGATTCATTTGCTGATTTCCATGGTGTAAATATTTTTATCAAGGCTGACTTTAACTACTAGTGTAGTGTCACTAAATGTGGAGTTAGGAAGAGACGTGCATAATGAGCTCCTATTGCCGCACACCACAGCTCCCAGTTGTCCCTGGAGTTGTGTGTGGCAATGAGGTGAGAGTATATTAACAGGAGAGTTAACACAACTCTTGTTAAGCTTTCATTTAAGAAACAAAAACAGGAATCCGACAGAATCATTCTTTTGTCTAGAAGCACTATCTTCTTGATTTAAAAGCATGGCAGGAGATTTGGTAAATGGTATTGCCTCAATCCCCGGGAAAGGAACAGGAGACCTAGGGGAGATGTCCCAGGAGGGCTGGAGGATTGTAATTAGGATTATAGGTTTAGGAACTTAGTTTCCCAACTCAACAGTCTGCCCAGGCTTTTGTTTGTTTGTTTGTTTGGTTTTGTTTGTTTGTTTTGAGATGGAGTCTCTCTCTGTCGCCAGGCTGGAGTGCAGTGGTGCCAGCTCAGCTCACTGCAACCTCCGCCTCCCGGGTTCAAGCGATTTTCCTGCCTCAGCCTCCCGAGTAGCTGGGGACTACAGGCATGCACCACCATGCCCAGCTAATTTTTGTATTTTCAGTGGAGACAGGGTTTCACCATGTTGGCTAGGATGGTCTCGATCTCTTGACTTCATGATCTGCTCATCTCTGCCTCCTCGGCCTCCCACAGTGCTGGGATTACAGGCATGAGCCACCGTGCCCAGTCTAGGTTTTAAAAATTAATTGTGTCTCTGAGGTGCAAATTGCATGTTTGAGCATGGGTTTTTGGAGTTAAAGGTGAGTTCACATCAGATCTACTCTTCCTGGCAGTGTGACCTTGTACAGCTTGCTAACCTCTTTGAGGCTGTTTCCTCATCTGTAAAAATGTGAGCAGTGACACCCACTTCACAGAGATTGTTGGTGGATTCAATGAGATCATATGTGTAAAATGCCTAGCACTGTGCTTGTTGTTATTGATAAAGTTAGTCCTTCTCAGATCGAATAACAAATCAGGTCCATGTATAGGAACCTAGTTTTTTTCCCCCTGATATTGTCAAAATTAGCTTCTTTCCCTTCTTCCTATGTTGCTGAGAATTGCTCCCAATTGAACTTCTCCCCTTGCCAAGTCAGTGCCCTGCCTTTTTAACTTGAGTCCTTCTTGATCTTCAAAACACATTTTGAAAGCAGGGAAAAGTGCCCCAGGACTCCTCATTTTCCTTGGGACATGCAAGTCCACCCTAGCTTGGCTGCCTGTCTGTCCAGAGGGGTGGAGTGGAAGGACTGGATTCATCTGGTATTCTCTGACCAAGACCTGTGCTTACATCTGAAGTGTGGTGAGCTGGGAGCTATGGAATCTGATTTTCTCCAACTGCTTTCCACATGACAGTCTTGTAGCATACAAGAAATTGGTTCTAGGACATTAATCAGTGAGGAAATGGGGCTATTTCTTTGTTTAAAAAGTGAAACCCTAAGTGTACCTATGAGCAGCTGATTATTTCATCACAAAAAGTAGTAGCTAAGTAGATATCACCCTGTCCTGTGATTGAATCTATAGTCTCTGCTTAGATTTTATAGACCAGGGTTTGACAAACTTTTTCTAGGAAGGGCCAGATAGTAAATATTTTAGGCTTTATGTGTCATGGCTTCTCAACTCTGCTACTGTAATGTGAAAACAGCCATAGACAATACGTAAACGATGAGTGTGGCTGCCTTCCAACATAATTTTATTTACCAAAACTGGTGGCAAGCTGGATTTGGCCTGTGGGCAGCAGTTTGCAACCCCCCTGCTATTAGACCTAGTAGACATTTGAGAGTCAGCTAAGAATAATGAGTTTAGAGCATGAGCACTGAAGTTGGTTTTGTATGTAACCAAGCAGAGCTGGCTCTGCTGCTTGTCAGTTCTGGGACCTGGGCAAGTCATTTAATAAGTCATAAGAGTATTTAATCATTGGGTTATCTTGAGAATTTTGGGGGGGCAGTGTTTATGGAGAGTCCCTTGGTGGGAAGGGTTTTTGGGAACCATTTTAGGTACATTGAAAGCTAAAGCAAGTTGGAAGTTTATTTGCTTGTTTATTTTTCAAGCATAAAGTCTAAATGAAAAAAATATGCAGCCTTCTCTAGCTGCTGAGAAGGTCAGTGTTGTTGCCGAATGCAGTGGCTTTCACAGCTGAGTAGGTAAACAGTGCAACTAAGTGGAACCAGTTAGACAAGTGAAACCAAAAATAAAGATAAGGTTAAATATCGACTTTGGTAGATTCAGCTTGCTTTTTTGTTTTATAACAAAAATTAAGCTGGTTGATGGGGAAGAATGTGACCAATAAATGCTACCAACTCATGGACTTGTCGTTCATTCTTCAGCAAAGCTTTGCCAATCAATTAGCTTGTGTTGTGCTAGGCAACATTGTGGGATGGCGTGCAGAGACAGAGCTGGTATACTTCTCACTCTGCATAGGCTCACGGTCTAGTAAAGGGGAGTAGAAAGAGATGTGGCTAACCAACCACATACAAGGCAGAGTGGGGTTGTGGCTGCCAATCACCTAACCCAGCAAAGGCAGACTTTATCTGCCTTTGACTCTGTCTTACCCACCAAGATTCCAACCGCCTGTTCCCCAGCCCTGCTCTCTGCTCCAACCTGGGCAGCTTCCACACATCTCCTTCCATGCTTATTCTGAATTCATTTTCCAGTCATTCATTTTTAAAAATATTTGAGTTTGTGTTATGTGCCAGCAAATAAGACAAGGTCTCTCATGGATCTTAAGGGCTAGTGGAAGAAACATAGTCATTCAAACAATGCTGTGAGGGTGAGGAACATAGCTCGATGAGAGTTCCTAATAAAAAATGAACTAGACAAGGATTTCTATGGTGTATGTGCTTATGTTTGTACACATATAGGTTATTTTATGTAGAAATAGGAGCAAACTATACATACGTACTACCCCTTTCCTTTTCTGCTCCCTTCCCTTCCTTTCCCTTTCCCTTCCCTTTTCCCCTTCCCTTTCCTTTCCTTGCCAAATTCAAGTTATGTCCAGCCTGACTTAAGTGTATAATTAGGAAACAGGGGCAAAGCATCATTAGCATATTAACACAAAAAAGTGTCCTCAGGTTAAGAAAAATTGGAGTCCTTTTTTCCCCCTGGCAGATAAAGCCTTCATTTCAACTTTCTGCAATCCTATAAATTTTGTTGTAGTTTTTTCCCTTAGAATTTATTTTCTTCTCCCTTACACTTCTTATTCTGAAAAATTAAAAACCTCTTGTAGGTTTGAAAGAGTGAACATTCATGTAGTCTTTACCTAAACTCACCATTAACATTTTGCTTCATTTACTTTATCTCTCTAGATTTAATCTTTCATTTTGCTGAATCATTTGATGGTAAATTGCAGACATTATGACATTTACCCCTAAATATTTTAGCATGTATCTCTTAAGAATGAAGAAAAATTCTCTTTTCTAGCCATCAAGGCAATTATCATACCAATGAAATTTAATATTGATCTAGCAGTATTATCTAGTAGTTATTCACATTTTCCTAATAGCCCCCCAAAAGTCATTTATGGCTATTTCTTTTAGAGCCATAATCTAATTAAGATTTATGCACTGCATTTAGTTACCTTGTCTATAAATCTCTCTAATCTAGAACTGTCTCCCTATCTTTTTTTGTCTTGCATAGTATTAATAGTTTTGAAAATCCAGGCTAGCCATCCTGTAGAATGTTGCAAACATAGAGTTGTCTGATCATCTCCTCACTGTAAAATTCAGGTTATATATTAGTATTTTAGGAAGAATTGTACTTAGGAGATACTGTGTCTTTTCCATTAAATCACAATCAGGGATATAAGTTTGTCCTCTTATTGGTGGTGGTAAATTTGGTCCCTTGTTTAAGGTGTCGTCTATCAGATCTCTCTATTTGAGGATATTTTCCCTCCACGTAAGTGATATGTAATCTGTTGGGTGATTCCTTGAGAATTGTGAACGTTTCCCCATCCAACAACTTCATTATTATTATTTTTTTAAAGATAGACTCTTGCTGTGTTGCCCAGGCTGGAGTGCAGTGGCATGGTTACGGCATGGTTACAGCTCACTGCAGCTTCAACCTCCTGGGATCAAGTGATCCTCCCGCCTCAGCCTCTCAAGCAGCTGGGACTACAGACACGTGCCAACATGCCTGACTGATTTTTTTTTTTTTTTTTTTTTGTAGAGATGGGGTCTTGCTAAGTTTCTCAGGCTGGTCTCAAACTCCTGGACTCCCACTTTGGCCTCCCAAAGTGCTGGGATTACAGGTGTAAGCCACTGCACCTGGCCTTTAACAACTTGATTTTAGCATCAATTGGTGATCTTTGTTCAATCAGCTATTACATTGGTGGTATTGCAGAAATGGTGTTTTTCTAATTCCATCATTCCTTTTTCAGGCTTTTTTTTTTTTTTTTTTTTTAAAGAAGAGACCTTCTTAATACTTTTTTAGTATTCATATGGGCTCATGAATTTTTTAAAAAATTATTATTATCATTTTTTGAGACAGGGTCTCACTTTGTCTCCCAGGTTAGAGTGCAGTGGTATACTCATGGCACACTGTAGCCTCGACCTCCCAGGCTCAAACAATCCTCCCACCTCAGCCTCCCTAGTAGCTGGGACTATAGGCATGCACCACCATGCCTGGCTAATTTTTGTGTCTTGTAGAGATAGGATTTTTCCATGTTGCCCAGGCTGGTCTTGAACTCCTGGGCTCAAGCGATCTGCCTGCCTTGGCCTCCCAAAATGTTGGGATTATAGGTATGAGCCACCATACCTGGCCATATTATAATTTTTTTAAAAA
Organism: Rhinopithecus roxellana; assembly: GCF_007565055.1. Classification (NCBI taxonomy): domain Eukaryota; kingdom Metazoa; phylum Chordata; class Mammalia; order Primates; family Cercopithecidae; genus Rhinopithecus; species Rhinopithecus roxellana. The sequence continues at coordinate 154,294,813 of NC_044551.1, read as the reverse complement.
AATTAAGAATATTTTATATTGAGGCATATGGATATTAAATACACAATTTGATTAGTTTTGACAAACATATATGCCCATGTAATGCCCACCCTAAACCACAAAAAGTTTCCTTGGAATCTTTTTCAGTCATTCCCTGATCCCCCTTCCCCTCAAAGCGGCAGCACTGATCTGATTTCTTCATTATTCTCTTTGATATTTAAATTGTCCCAAATATTGGCATTGAAAGCCCCATCCAGCTGGCTCTTTTTGACGTGTCTTCTCTAATCACATGTAAGAAGATGTTTGCTTTATTCTTTTTAATAGCTGAAAATAGAGTTGGCACTCTGTATCCATGAGTTCCATATCATGGATTCAAATAAGAAAATACTCAGAAGAAAAAAATTCCGTAAAGTTCTGAAAAGCAAAATTTGAATTTGCTGCAACACCAAGTACTACGTCGAATCCACTTGCACGAAGTGATGTATGGGTGTTATATTAGGTATTATAAGCAATCTTTTATAATTATTTAAAGTATATTTATTATTTATATACTTTATATATTTAAAGTATTTAAAGTATATGGGAGGATGATTTAAAGTATATGGGAGGATGTGTGGAGGTTATATGCAAATACTATGCCATTTTATATAAGGGACTTGAACATTGGCAGATGTTGGTACCTGTGGGTGGTTGTAGAACCAGTGCCCTGAGGGTGGGCATGGTGGCTCATGCTTGTAATCCCAGCACTTTGGAAGGCTGAGGCAGGCAGATCACTTGAGGTCAGGAGTTTGAGACCAGCCTGGCCAACATGGTGAAACCCTGTCTCTATTAAAAATACAAAAATTAGCCGGGTGTGGTGGTACACGCCTGTAATCCCAGCTACTAGGGAGGCTGAGACGGGACAATCACTTGAACCCAGGAGGCGGAGGTTGCAGTGAGCCCAGATTGTGCCACTGCACTCCAGCCTGGGCAACAGAGTAAGAACAACAACAAAAACAAACAAACAAACAAACAAACAAACAAACAAGAAAAACCCAGTGCCCCAAGGATGTTGAGGGATAAGTGTATCTAATGGTATTGATACTCCTTTAATAATTTCTCCATTAGTGGGCTTTAGATGGTTTCATTTTTTTTTTTTTTTTTTTTTTTTTTTTTTTGAGATGGAGTCTCGCTCTGTCGCCCGGCTGGACTGCAGTGGCCGGATCTCAGCTCACTGCAAGCTCTGCCTCCCGGGTTTACGCCATTCTCCTGCCTCAGCCTCCCGAGTAGCTGGGACTACAGGCGCCAGCCACCTCGCCCGGCTAGCTTTTTGTATTTTTTAGTAGAGACGGGGTTTCACCGTGTTAGCCAGGATAGTCTCGAACTCCTGACCTCGTGATCCGCCCGCCTCGGCCTCCCAAAGTGCTGGGATTACAGGCTTGAGCCACCGCTCCCGGCCGATGGTTTCATTTTTTTATCCCGTTACAACCGTGCTGCAGCAAAGATCTTGGAGCACATATTCTGTTCTCTTACACTGATGTGAGTATAGGCTAGAGCTCTAGAAGTGGTATTTTATTTTATTTTATTTTATTTTATTTTATTTATTTATTTATTTTTTTGAAATGGAGTCTCGCTCTGTCACCCAGGCTGGAGTGCAGTGGCACGATCTCGGCTCATTGCAAGCTCCGCCTCCCAGGTTCACGCCATTCTCCTGCCTCAGCCTCCCTAGTAGCTGGGACTACAGGCGCCCGCCACCATGCCTAGCTAATTTTTTTTGTATTTTTAGTAGAGACAGGGTTTCACCGTGTTAGCCAGGATGGTCTCGATCTCCTGACCTCATGATCCGCCTGCCTCAGCCTCCCAAAGTGCTGGGATTACAGGCGTGAGCCACTGCGTCCGGCCAGAAGTGGTATTTTAAAGTCAACGAGTATGCATATTTAAAATTTTGATCGATATTGCCAATACTTCCCTCCCCTCTTAAAAAGCATTATTAATGAAATTTTTACAGACACTGCTGGTTTCCCCATGGCCCCTCCAACGTTGAATTTTATCTGCCTGTGTGTGTGTGGTGGCATAGGGTTTGAATTTGGACTTATCCTTGAGTAGAGTGAACATCCAAAGTATAGGTCTGCCTTTTTGGTTCTAAGCCCTCTAGTTTTGATTCGCATAGAAATGAAATCTCTCCTCAAGGAGAAATGTTTGCCATTCCTTGTCATTCAGTGTCACAGTGACCATCACAGCCAGCTTTGGGCAGAGGGCATTCTTACTGTTTTTATTCTGCATTAACTTTACACGGGACATAAGTGAGGAAATGGAGGCATGGGGGAATGATGACATTGCCCCCAGGGTCTGATCTTCCTGAGCAGCCTCTATAAATTTGGTTCACAGTTACTGCTGTGTATTTTTACCCTTAAATAACTATTGGAACTGGTTTTTATTTTAGAATGAACCAGGATGATTCTACATTTGGGATAGCAGGTTTGTCCTTGTGTGTTTGTGTGTGTGTGTGTGTCTGTGTGTCTGTGTGTGTGCAGTGTGTGTGTGATCACTCTCTGAGGCCAGCAAGTAAACCAGTGCTTTCTGTTTTTATTTTAAATATGAGTCTCAGATTAATTAAACACCTTTGTGGATGACTCATAACTTTTTCTCCTTTTTTTTTTTTTTTTTTTAAACAGATTGAGGGTTGTTTGAAAGCTTTTATCTCTTTATTGAAGTTGCCCATGTTTTTCTTTATAGGTGTTTGAAGCTGTGATTTCATGGATCAATTATGAGAAAGAAACCCGTTTGGAGCACATGGCAAAGCTGATGGAACATGTCCGGCTTCCTCTCTTACCTAGGGACTACCTAGTCCAAGTGAGTGTTGTACAAGAGCCAAGCACTTCTGTGTTCACCCAGGCCTCTAGGAATAGCAATGGGCAACCCTGGTTGGATGGAGTAGTTGAGGGGTTTAGTGGGTCTTCTGTATGTGCTGAGGGAACCAACCCACTGGGTTAAGTGTTAGGTGTTGTAAAGTTTAAGATCATAGGCTTGAAAATAGGACACTTAGGTTTCAGTCTCTGCTCCGCTGCTTATTAGTTTTGGATTTTTATTTAACCTCTTCAAGCCTCAGTTTTTCTTCCATAGAACAGATATTACAGTAGAGCCCAGCAGGGTTGTTGTAGGGACTAAAGGAGTAGAGTTTGCAAGTCAGCTGTTTAGCATGGAGCCTGGGGTAACAAATGTTCCATGAAAGTTAGCTGCCTTTGTTGTAGAGGACCGAAGCAAGAAGGGTCATGTCCACAATGTTTCTATGTTCCCTTTTTGTCTTAGTTTTAGGCAACTTGAAGCCAAATTCAAGACTGTAAAAACCGGGTGCCTAGAATACATCGTGCTTCCACTTCCTCTGAGGAGGAAAGAAAAATTAAGAATTATGGGGTTCCCTTATGGTGCCATATGTTTTCTCATTTAATCCTTATAATAACCCTGAGGGGCAAAGATTGTAACTCCTTTTTTACACATGTAGGCCTTGAGGCTTGTGGAGGTTGGGATTTATCAGGGGTCTCCAGCCTTAGGGAGGCTCAGGATTCAACTCCATGTCAGTCTGGCTCTGCAGTGCATAGTTCTTCCACTAAGCTAGCTGCCACCATTGATATGCTCTTTTCTGCTTACCGATTACGTGACTTATTTTATATAGTAAATGGCATTAGACACTTTTATAAGCAGAGAATAAACCTTAAAATATATGAACAAAACAAAACATTGAGACAACAGGTTAGCCTTCAGCTGTCTCCAAGGAGTCTCTGGAAGGAAGGGAAGGTGTGATGCAAGGATAAAGAGGAGGTTTAGCAGCCCAGCAGCCCAGCAGACCAGCTCTTGTTACTTTCCAGCCATATAATACCAGGTACATACTTAACCTTTTTAAACCTCAGTTTTCTCATCTGGAAAAAATGGCACTTGCTTTATAGGATTGTTTGGGGATAAACAATAAAATGAGATAATCCATGTAAGGCCTATAATACAGTGTTCAGTGAATGTTACTGATCTTACTCTGTACTCTTTGTGACCACTGCGGTGATTCTTAGTAGCAGGTGACACAGCATCCTCATGAGCATGTGTAAACTCCTCTGCTGGTAACACTTGTTGATCGCAGGTATGAGGGGTCAGTGAAATGTTCCCTGAATCGCCTTACTTCAGCCTCCTCAGGTGCTGAGGTGATATGCTTGCAAGCTCTTAAATGGGGCATGCATGCTACTTTGGGTGGTACCACTGCCACCTGGTGGCAGCATAGCTTTCCTGTAGAAAAGGTCCCCTAAGCAGAGGGAGTGAACCGGCCTGAGCATCCAGTGTCAGTCAAACCTCCCACTGTCCTGTGGGAAGCTGGCCGGAGGTGGAGGAGGCACCTGGACTCCAGCATAGTCTCGCTTCCACAGGGAAGGTTGGCGACCTGGGGACCTGGGTTCCAGAGAAAGCTAAAGCACCTTAGAGACCCTTGGTCACAAACTCCCATCACGCATCCACAACTGAAACTTAACAAACGTCACCATTAGGAAATGGTACTTGGGTTATTATGCCAAAGTAGAGTTTAGATCTGGAAAAGAAGGGGGTTGGAGGCAATGGGCATGAGAACTGTTGTGTGGGACTCCTTCTCCCTTCGCCCTTTTTTCAGAAAGGCCTTTTATCAGGCCTCTCAGAGTGAACACCTTTGGAAGAGGATGTTTCATTAACATTCATTTGACTTTGAAACTTCAAATGAGTATAATTGCTGGGATGGCTGATGGTGGTGGGGAGGAGGAGGAGGAAAGGAAAGCCCTGGGTAGACCTCCACCAATGCTGCCTGACCTCTGGGAGAGGTTTTTTTTTTTTCTTTCACAAAAGGTAGCATTTATTAGGCTTTTACTCAGCATTTAAAATATTGTACTAAATATATAATATATTGTGATAAAATATATATAATGTAAACTGTTATTTTAACCATTTTTAAGTGTACAATTTAGAGGCATTCATTAGATTCACAATTCAGTACAACCATTACTATAAAGATTACCAAAAGTTTTTCATCACCCCCAAAGTTGAAACTCTTGTAACCATGAAGCACTAATTTTCCAAGAGAACTTTTAATTCAAGCTGAGTAAGTTCTTCTGGAGAAATAGCTGCTCATGCATTTATCCTTCCTTCTAAGCTTTTTTCGACATCATCTCCCACCCTTTTCATTTTGTAATTGACCCTAGAAGTTTATGATTTGTCTCAAGCTGGCTCAGTTCCTTACTGGGAGGGGAAAAAAAAACCTTCCAAGGAAAACAGTTCTTGGGGACTGTCTCTTGGGGGGGAGGTGGTCAGAGGGACACATAGGCCTTCTCTTGCCAATCGTTTTTTCCCTGCCAGCTCCAATGCTGCCCAGCAGGTGATGGCCCTGGCCATGCTTTCATTCCTAGTGACAGATTGGGACCCAGGAGAGGCTCAGTCATGCCTTGTGCATCACTGACTTGAGGGCTGAGATAATTGAGGTGGGAGGCCCTTCTCATTCTCTGACTGGACTTGAAGTCTTCAGGGTCAGAAATTTTGTCTTGTTTATCAGTTTTCTTCTTGGGGACCAGCACAGGACTGCCCAGCCAGGAGACATTCAATCAGTGTTAGCTGTTGAATAGAATTGATCTTTCCTAACACAAAGCAGCCTCAGAAGACCACACTGCCCATTCCAGATATACCACACAGTGATCTGACCTGGGCCAAAATGTGGAGATTCGAGAGTTAGAGCACCGAATGGCTTCATGCTTGGTCTTGCTCATGAAACCTTTAGGCTTACATTTGCTGAGCACTTGCTTAGGTCCTAAGCGCTGGAATAGGAGGTGAAGAAGTCAGAGCCCCAGCTTAGATGGAGTCCTAGGGGAGGTCAATAGGTGGGACTTTGTGCAGGATAATTTTTCTGCTCTGATGTTGTTACTCTGTTAGAAAGAGCCTCACTGGCCAATTTTCTGCCCTGAGACCTTCACTATAAGGCAACAAATATGAATCTTTCTCCTTGGCAAGCTTGTTTTACTCAATGCCTCCAAAGGTTGGCTGATGGCTCCCACACCCTTTCCTCTTTCCCCTCACTCCTCCTCTCAGATATCTGTTTGTCCTAACATTATAATGCATTCAAATCAGGAGAAATGTGGTTAGAGGCTTTCAGCATGGCTACTTGTCTTTTGTTTTGTGTAAACTCATTTAAGCCTCAAAACAAACAAAACTAGTCAGGTTGTAGATACCTTTAATATGCCCATTTTACAGATGAGGAAACTGAGGATCAGAGATGTTAAGTAGTAGATCTGGTCTAATGCCAGAGCTTGATCCCTTATCCCACTGTGTTCTTAAAATTCAGGAGGTGAGCAGTAAGTTGTAACTCTTTGGGTCTGAGATGATGTGGTGAAGGAGTGAATGAGTGTGGGAGTGCAGGAATGACTGAGCCCAGGGTGAAAGCTTGGGAAATGTGGCTGAGCTCTGCTCCAGGATCACCCATGGATTATTACCTCTAGACAGTTGAAGAAGAAACTTTGATAAAGAATAACAACACCTGTAAAGACTTCCTCATTGAGGCCATGAAATACCATCTGCTCCCTCTGGATCAGAGGCTATTGATTAAGAACCCAAGGACCAAGCCCAGGACTCCAGTCAGCCTTCCCAAGGTAAGCCCCAGCCCAGTAACCGCCAAGAGTCAGGAGTGTGCCCTGGGAAAGTAGCCTTCCACTCCTGCCTCCAAGTCTTTCCTCACCCATGGCTGCCCTGCATCTGGGTTGCATTTACAACCTAGGACATGGAGTCTGCTGGTTCCTCTTGAATCTGCTGGTACCTCTCTCTTCTGGGGTCTTCCTTTCCTAAGAGTTTCGAGGTAACCTCCAGTGTCATCAGGGAGGTTTGAGAATAACTCAGAGCTCTCTCTCACCCCCACCCTGACTTCTCATTTCACACCATGGCTTGTGCTCTATTTCTGTTGGAAGCAGAGGAATGGCTATGTTGGTTACACTTAGTGATGGCCATAGTCTTCCCCTTTCCAGGCCATTCTTTGAGTTAGAATAGTCCTAGTCTGTTTCTTTCCCCCACTTCAGGGAAGGACAAAAAGGAAAATTAGGGCTGCCAGAGGGAAGAAAAGGGGTTCTGAGAAAAGGGACCCTGTCAAATTGAGGAGTTTGACAGGTCATGAAGCAGAGGAAGGAAATGGGAGAAATGAGAATTTGTGAGGGAGCAGCCAGGGAAAGGGAAGGAAGACATAGGAGGGGACCCCATGATCTAGAGATCTAGAGTTTATGGTGTGTGCTGGCTGCTTTGGTTCCCTGCAAGTCTCCTTTCCTCTCTGATCCTCAGGCTCCTTATCTACAGAATGAACGATGCTCCACTTGATCCCTAAAGTTCTGTCTGGCTTGGTACCAAAGTAGTTGTTCTAGGAGTCTAACATGCTGATGTCTGGGGGAAGGAATCAGTCAACCCAAGAGGAAAGGTGGGAGGAGAGGAGTGGGTCATGTTGTCTTATTGATGACACAGTAGGCAGCACCAGGAAATTATTTAGGCTCTTGCTTTGTCCTCCTCCTCCTCTTTCCAGCTGGCTGCCATCCTCCCTGCCTGCTTCTTCCAGGAAGGTTTCACAGTGGCTGGAGAAGCATGTTGTTTTCCAAGATCAGGTGTTGGAATTCTCTGAGGTTTGCAGGACCTTCTTTCCCCTCTGCTCCATGACCTTGGATCATGGGGAATATATTGGTTGCAATGTGAACAAATGTCTCAGTGTCCCAGATAATAATACAAGCAGCTAACCTTTATTGAGTGCTGAGGTTATCACTTGAATATCTTATTTAATCTTTTCAACAACTCTACAACGTAAAGGTAGTTATCCTAGTTTTATAAAGGAGGAAACTGAGGTTCAGAGAAGTTAATTTATTTGCCCAAGGTCAACACAGCTAATGTGGTAGAATCAGCATTTGAACTGAGTCTTTATCACTCTCCATACCTGTTTTCTGAACCCATACCATTCTGCAGCTGGCTTCACCTTCGTAAACCTGAGAGTGCATACTTGCCTGCTGGCCTCATGTTGCCTAGTGAGGGTTAGAAGAAGGCATAGCTGCAAGGCAAGGCCTTGGTCTGGCTGGACATTGGTCTTACTGCAGGTTGATGCATTTTGTTTTGTTTGGTTGGAATATTGCATAGAAACTTCTTCATATCTTTCAAAATGAAAATAACTTAGCTTTCTTTAATTATAGACATATGTGCTTATTATAGATTATTAAAAGGATACTACAATTTTGAAATTAAGTAAAAGTCACTTGAAATGTCTCCTAGGGTAAGAAATCTGCTATTATTTGGAAAATTTTCTTTCAGACATGTCTCTGTGCACTTTTTCACAGATAGATACAAATGTACAGTGTATCACTATACAGATTGAAATATTTGCCCCCCATGCAGCCATGTGGTATAGACTGCTTTTAATATTATCATATAGGTGAAATCAGCATTTAAATTGTAATGGTACCTGGTACTTAATTTTATGCACTATTATGTACATATTATGGACAGTCTTCTACTGATGGGCTTTGCAGTAATTTCCTTTTTTTTTTGTTGTATCCTTTAAAAGATGGCATCTTGTTTGAGTTCATATTTCTTTCATTGGGAGTGAGATTCATCTTGGTTTCATATGGTTATTGGCAGTTGTATTTCTATTTTGGAGAATTCTCTGTTCATGTCCCTAACTCATTTTTCTGTTAGATTGTTATTTTTTATTAATATTTTTTATTCCTTTGTTTTCTTCTTGAGGCAGAGTCTTGCTCTTGTACCCAGGCCAGAGTGCAGTGGAGTGATCTCAGCTCACTTCAGCTTCAACCTTCCAAGCTCACGCGATCCTCCCACCTCAGCGTCCCAAGTAGCTGGGACTGTAGGTGTGTGCCACCACACCCAGCTAATTTTTTTTCTTTTAACTTTTTTGTAGAGAGAGGTTTTTGCCATGTTGCCTAGGCTGGTCTTGAACTCCTGAGCTCAAGCAATCCACCCACGTTGGCCTTCCAAAATGCTGGAATTATAGGTGTGAGCCACTGTGCCTGGCCTTATTTATAGTTTTTAAAGGCTCTTTGTACATTAAAGAGGTTAGGCCTTTGAATGTATATATTTCAAATATGCTTTTTCTTAGTTTGCAGTTTGTCTCTTGTTTATAGTAATTTTTTAGTCCAAAAAAACCCCAGTTTTTAAGGAGTCAAATTGATCTATCTTTTGCTTTATAGCTTGGGTTTTGTGTCATGTTTAGAAATATTTTCTTTACTCTGAAATGATTTAAAGAATGTCCCCATGTTTTCTTCAAGTACCTTTATAATTTTTGTTTTACATTTGAATCTTTGATGCACTTAGAATTATTTTGTGTGTGTAAGGAGTGAGGGCAGGGATTCAGTTTTATTTGTATTGCAAATGATGAGCCAATTGTCTCAAGGTTATATTATTCATTAATTCCCCTCTTTCCCCATTGGTTTGAATACTATCTTTATTATGATCTAAGTTTCCACAAGCTTCATGTCTTGAGAATGTTGATTCTAAGTGCACTGCTTTTTATTTGGCATTTTTACTTCCCTGGGTTTTCAGCTGGTGTTCCGTCTGTGACATTTCCCTTTGGAAGCTGTGGTTCTCATCCTCTATGATATCAGATGAATGACATCTTTGCCTGAGGAATGTAGCTTGGAGCTAAGGGAATGGTTCAGTGCTGGCCCAGCTTTTTTGTGTAGAAACCATACCTAGTGACTTCTCCTTTTCTGGACTCCATGTCTAGCTCTTACCACATATACCCATAAAAAGATAGTTTGAAAATTAAAGCCCAGTTTGTGCCTGAGCCTAGACGAAGCATGCTGAGAGCTGCTCCACCATCACCCCTGTTTCATCCTAGGGATTGAATCTATAGTTGAGAAAGAGTCTACCCCTTGTTTCAGGAGGTCAAAGCCATTCTTCTGTCTACCCTACTCCTTAAGAAACATTTATTTTCTGAATGAAGACATTTAGATTCCTGGGCCTTCTGCAGGCAACTGAAACCATGACTTCCTTAGAATCTGTTAAAGAAAGAAATAAAGAAGACATCATTGCTGTTTGTCTCATTGTTCTCCTGTATTCAATCCTTGAATGATTTAAGGTTATGTTGTTTAACCTGCTTCTTAAACTATACTCTCATCACCATTGTTTGAGCATTTAAATTAGTGAGGGGATCCCCACTGAGGGCTTGAAGAATGAATGGGGTATGCTGAGGGAAATGGTTACTTAGGGATTATCAGATCGTGTACTGTCTTAATAAATCATCACAGTAATAGGTCTGTACTATTCATATCCCCACTTTACTGAGATTACTCAGAGAGGTTAAGAAATTTGCCCAGTTAAGTACTGGCTAAGTGCAGTGCTGGGGTTTGGTCTGTCTCACTCCAAAATCCGTGCTTTTCTTTTTACACCAAACTGATTCCTGAGAAACAGCTTCGAGGTTTTGGTAGCAGTTTAAAGAGATTATTTTCTTTTAGATTAGTTGAGGTATAATAATTTATACGCAGTAAAATTCACACTTTTTAGAGATACGTGATAAGATTTTACAAATGCACCATCATGTAACCACCATCCCAATCAAAACATAGAATATTTTAATCACTACAGAAAGTTTCCATGTGCTGCTTTGTAGTCAATTCTCTTCTTTCTTCTTCTACCCCCAGCCTCTGACAACTACTGATCTGATTTCTGTCCCTATGGTTTTGCCTTTTCTAGAGTGTCATATAAATGGAATCATGCTGTATGTAGTCCTTTGAGCTTGGCTTCTTTTTCTTACCATAATGCATTTGAGATTCATCCCCGTTGTTGCATGTATCAGGAGCTCATTCCTTTTTATCACTAAGTAACATTCCATTGTATGGATGGACCATAATTTATTCATTCACCAGTTGGTGGACATTTGGGTATCCAGTTTTTGGCTGTTACAAATAAAGCTGCTGTGATTTCACTTACAGATCTTTGTGTGGACATATGTTTTAATTTCTCTTGGTTAAATACCTAGGAGTAGGATTGCTGGGTTATATGGTAAGTATATGTTTAACTTTATAAGAAATTGCTAAACTGTTTTTGAAAATGGCTGTACTATTATGCACTTCCACCAGCAATATATGAGTTTGTTATTCTGCAGTCCTGCTACTACTTGACTTTATCTATTTTAAAAAAGTTTAGCCATTCTAGTAGGTATGTGGTGGTATATCACTATGGTTTTAATATGCATCTCTCTAATCACTATGCTGTTAAGATTTTCTCATGTGCTTATTTGCCACCCATATTTCTTCTTTGGTAAAGTGTCTGTTAAAATCTTTTGCCCATTTGAAAAATTGGGTTATTATTTTCTTATTGAGTTGTAAATGTTCTTTATATATTCTGGATACAAGTCTTTAATAAGATATATATTGTGCAAATATTTTCTCCCAACCCGTGCCTTATATTTTCATTTTCTTAGCAGTATCTTTGGAAGATAGTTTTAAAACTAATTTTTAATTGACAAAAGTTATATGCATTTATCATGTACAACATGAGGTTTTGAAATATAGTTACACTGTGGAATGGCTAAATTTAGCTAATTAACATATGTATTACCTCATATACTTATTTTTTTTTTGTGGTGAGAACACTTAAAATCTGTTCTCTTTTTTTTTTTTTTTCTTTTTTTTGAGACGGAGTCTTGCTTTGTTGCCCAGGCTGGAGTGCAGTGGCCGGATCTCAGCTCACTGCAAGCTCCGCCTCCCGGGTTTATGCCATTCTCCTGCCTCAGCCTCCTGAGTAGCTGAGACTACAGGTGCCCGCCACCTTGCCCGGCTAGTTTTTTTGGTATTTTTTTAGTAGAGACGGGGTTTCACCATGTTAGCCAGGATGGTCTCGATCTCCTGACCTCGTGATCTGCCCGTCTCGGCCTCCCAAAGTGCTGGAATTACAGGCTTGAGCCACCGCGCCCGGCCAAAATCTATTTTCTTAACTATTTTCAAGAATACAATACATTGTTATTAACTATAGTCACCATGTTGTACTACAAATCTCTTGAAGGTATTTCTCCCATCTCACTGAAATTTCGTATCCTTTGATCAACATCTTCCTGGCCAACCCCTTCCCTATCCCTTGGTAACCACCATTCTATTCTCTGCTTCTATGAGTTTAACTTTTTTAGATTCCGCGTATGAATGAGATTGTATGTTATTTGTCCTTTTGTGCCCCGCTTATTTCACTTAATGTAATATCCTCCAGGTTCATCCATATTGTCACCGGTGACAGGATTTCCTTCTTTTTTTAAGGCTAAATAGTATTTTACTAAGTATGTATACCACAGTTTCTTTATGCAGTCATCTGTTGATGGACATTTAGCTTGATTCCACATCTTGGCTATTGCAACTAATGCTGCAGTGAACATGAGAGTAGGTATCGCTCTGACATACTGATTTCATTTCCTTTGGATATATACCCAATAATGGGATTGCTGGATTATATGATAGTTCTATTTTTATTTTTTTTGAGCAAGTTTCACACTGTTTTCCATGGTGGCTGTACTGTACTTGGAAGAGCATAAGTTTTAAGTTTTTCAATTTTTTTTCTGTTATGGTTTATTTTGTGTTCTATCTAAAAAAATCTTTGCCTAATTTGAAGTCACAGATTTTCTCCTATACTTTCTTCTAGTAGTTTTACGTTTTACATTTAGGCCTATGGATCCATTTTGAGAAGTTTTTTTTTGTTTTGTTTTTAATATGGTGCATGAGGTGAGAGTCTAAGACTCATTTGTTTTGCATATGAATGTCCAGTTGTTCCACACCATTTGTTGGGAAGATTCTCTGTTCTCCATTGAATTACCCTGTTACTTTTGTTATACATAATTGACTGTATATGTATTCATCTATTTCCGGGCTCTCTTCTGTTCCATTTTATCTGTTTGTCTACCTTTACACCAATACCATGTTGCCTCGATTACTACCTTTCTAGTAAGTCTTGAAATTAGGTAGTATGAGTCCTCCAGTTTTGTTCTTCAATGTTGTTTTTGTGAGTCTGGGTCCTTTGCATTTCCATTAAATTTCAGAATCAACTTGTCTATCTACAAAAAAGCTTGTAGGGGTTCTGCTTGGAATGATACTGAATCTCTAGATCAAATGGGGGAACTACCATCTTAATAATATTAAATATTTAGATCCATGAACACAGTATAACTCCATTTATGCAGGTCTTCTGTAATTTCTCTCATCAGTGTTGTATAGTTTTCAGTTTATGGGTCTTATGTATCTTTTGTTAGATATAGCCCTGGGTATTTTATAGTTTTAGATGCTATTGTAAATGTTTTCTTTTGAAATTTCAATTTCTAATTGTTTATTGCTGATATGTAGAAATGTGATTCTTTAGAAAGGTTATTTAATGGGGGAGAGGTCAGGTTGGTGATGGCTTCATTGCTTTCTGAACAACAAGGACAGTAGTTTCAGAAGATTACTGAGTAGCCCAGACTGATGCTTCAGGCAGGCATTTTGGGCTCTCTTCTAGAGTGTTAGCTCCTCAACGCAACTGTAGGTTCCATGGGAGCAGGCATTACTCATCTGTGTCCTTGGCACATGACCTCAATTAAAGAAATACATGTTTAAAGATGAAATAACCTCATAGAGACTTAATACTGACCATTTATATTACCCCTCATTTTTTCCTGATGGGCTTATCAGCATTCATACCTGTGTTTTCACATGGCTTTAGTGAGGATTTATATCCTACTTTATATCCTCCTTTGATCACTAATGGAGGTTGACCCTAGTTTGATTCAAGCCTACAAGTCCAAATTAGAATGAATCCAATTGTCGTTTCTAGGGGATTTGAAGGGTTGTAAAGCTCTTTGTTTTTCTTTCCTTTCCTTTCCTTTCCTTTCCTTTCCTTTTCTTCTTTCTTTCTTTCTTTTTCTTTCCTTCCTTCCTTCCCTCCCTCCTTCCTTCCTTCCTTCCTTCCTTCCTTCCTTCCTTCCTTCCTTCCTTCCTTCCTTCCTTCCTTCCTTCCTTCCTTCCTTCCTTCCTTCCTTCCTTCATTCCTTCTTTCTTTCTTTCTCTGAAATCCAGCTATAAACAATCATGTATGCATTAATTCATTACTTTTTTTTGAGATGGAGTTTTGCTCTTATTGCCCAGGCTGGAGTGCAATGGCATGACCTTGGCTCACTGCAACCTCCGACTCTCGGGTTCAGGCGATTCTCCTGCCTCAGCCTCCCAAGTAGCTGGGATTACAGGTGCCTGCCACCATGCCCAGCTATGTTTTTTTGTATTTTTAGTAGAGATGGGGTTTCACCATGTTGGTCAGGCTGGTCTCAAACTCCTGACCTCTGGTGATCCACCCTCCTCAGCCTCCCAAAGTGCTGGGATTACAGGCGTGAGCCACCGTGCCTGGCCAATTCATTACTTTTTAATTCACTCATCCAACATACTTCCATAGAGAAACCACTAATTGCCAGGCACTGGGGTAAGTACTGGATTCATGAAGGCTGATATGAACTGGTCTCTTCCCCAGGGGACTCCCAGACCAGAAGGAGGGGAAACAGCTGTGAAAGGATAATTACAATGGAGTGAGTAAATGCCCCCATAGGGGTATAGGCAAAACACTCTGGGAGCACAGAGAGGGGTAAGGAGTTAAGGAAAGCTTTCTGCAGGAGCTGACAGGAGCTGTGTCTCCAAGGTAAAATGCGAATTGTCTGTGAGAGTGAACATCCAGAAACTGGTTCAGGTGACTGCAGGAGAAAACTGATTTACATCCTCTGGTGACCACTTAGAATAATTTGTACTTTGCATCTTCTTCTCTGGGTAATTGTCCTGGTCTTCATCACTGAAGGTATTGATGATAATACAAGTAGTATTGTTTAAATACTAATTACTGAGCAGCTTCTTTGCATTGTTAGCCTAAGTACTTAATGCCCATTATCTTATTTTGTCTTTATTACAACTCCGGAGGCTTTAATGTTGGAGAAAACCAAGATTCAGTGAGATTGAGTAAGACTGAGTGACTTGCCCAGGGTTTTACAGCTCTTAAGTGGCAGTGTGAGGACTTGAATCCGGGGCTGGCTGACTCAAAGCCTGGGCTTTTAATCACTACATGATACTAATCCCCACAATAATGATAACAGCAGATACCAATTACTGAGCACTTATCATGTGCCAGCCACTGGGCTAAGTGACTTATATTTGTATCTCATAGGATTTTCATAACTGTAATTATCCCCATTTTGCAGATGAGGAAGTTGGACCTTGGGTTCTGTCACCCACTCATTATGCATTAGTTATCTATTTCTGCATTACAAATTACCCTAACTCTAATGGCTTAACACAGTAAACATCTGTCATCCCACAGTTTCTATGGGCAGGAATCCTGGAGTGGCTTAGCTGGGTCCTTTTGGCCCAGAGTCATACAGTCAAGCTGTTGGTCGGGGTGCAGTTATTTCAAGGCTTGTTTGGGGAGGATCTGATTCTAAGCTCACTCATGTGGTTGCTGGCAGGCCTGCTTCTTGCCATGTGGGCCTCTCCATAAGCTGCTTGAGTGTCCTCATGACATGCTGGCTTTCTTCCAGAGAGAGTGATTCTAGAGCAGGAAAATGAGAGCACACACCTAACAGAAGCTGTGGTCTTTGTATAACCTAATGTCAAAATCCATGTCCCATCACTTCTGTCTTTTATTTGCTAGATACAAATCACTAAGTCTAGCCCACACTCAAGGGGAGAGGTATTAAGTTCCATGTCTGAGTGTAGAAGTATCACAGAATTTGTGACCCGTCTTTAAAGCACAATTAGTAAATGGCTGAGTTGAGGTTTAAGCCTAGGATGACTGGCCTGACGCCCTGCGCTCCAAACTGTTTTATTATATTGCTTCCAAATGTCACAAAAGCATTATAGCCGAATGCTGTGTTGAAAGAAACCTGATTCCCGTCCTTTGGGGACTTTTAATTTTAAGAAGTCTCTCTGAGAAAGTAAGATAGACATATATGAACAACCAAATAAGTAGAAGAAGAGAGAAATTAGGAGATAATTGGACTAGTTGGAGAAGCAGGCATAGGAATTCCAAGGGCAGGCTGCTTTTGGCTTTCATAAATTCAGTCCAGATAGGCTTTCTAGCAGAGCAAACTTGAAAAACAACGTGGTGGCAGAGACTTGCACTATATTCAGTAATTCTCAGCAGCAACTCTGTTTGCCAGCCAAGTCCCTTCCCTGAGAGGAACAGGACTCTGGCTTGAGATAGCTGCAGAGGCTAATAAGGGTGTTTTTCCTGAGCCATATATGCACAGAGCATACTGACACATCCCAGCCGGAACAGCTAACAGCATCATCTTGGCTCCCACACATTCACCGCCCAGCACTTTCCCTGAGGCTGGGTTGCCATGGACAACCCAAAGCTGCCTCCCAGCCACTCAGAAGTCTCCTACATTACCCTGTTCCACAGATGGCAGCAAGGAAATGAGGTTTCAGGAAGATGCAAATGAACCTTTTGGAAATGTACTGAACCTGGCACTTTTCACTGTCATTCCAGTTCAGTTGGCATCTCTATTCAGCTCTTTAAAAATGCTACTGAAACGCCATTTGGATTGGAAGTGGGTGGCTTGCTCCTGAGTTGGGCTGTCCTGCTTTCAGTAGATGGTGTTGGAAGAAGCTGTTGACAGGGTGGGTGGGATGACCTCTCATTTGGCCCAGGCCCCTGGATGGGCACTGCCCCTTTCTGCCTTGGTCCACACCCTGGCAAGCACCCTGGGGTCCTGAAAAAGCCCCATAATCACCCCTAGAATTAGTGGTACTTACCCTCCCTTCACAGGTTCATAGTATACTTTTCCACCTTTCACTGGGAATCTGTTTTTTAGCACCTGTCTTAGAAGCTAATAATGACACTGCTGTTAATCAGATAACATTTAGTGTTTACTGTTTAGCAAGCATTGTGCTAAGTGCTTCATATCATTTAAGCCTCCTGACACCCATATGGGAAGCATCCTATTATCCTGATATTACAAGTTATGAAAATGAGGCTTAGGAAGGTTAAATGTCTTGCTCATAGCCACACAGTTATATAGTGATTGGGCTGATACTATATTTGGGCCTGGATGTGTCTGATTCCAAAGCCCATTTTTTCCACTCTTCTTCTCTCCGCCGGGCCTTGCCCTCATATTACCTGGTTCTCAGACCCCCATTGTCTCTGCACCTTGCTATCAGTACTTGCCTAGAGCAACTGTTGCTCAGGAACCTGCTTGGACAAGTCTTCTGGCTCGACCTCGACATGCTCCTTCGGATGAATTGTTGGTGTTAGCCCTGCGGCCCCACGCACCAGGGTAAGAGAGACTCTCGCTTCCTGCCCTGGCCCGAGGGACCGACTGGCTGGGCCTGCCTTCTGCCCAGCTCACCGGTCACAGAAGATAGTTTGGACATACATTCTACTCTTGCCCGATGAAAAAAGTGTGTAGAGCCCAGATTGTTCCTTTTACCTGAGTGGAAATTTGAATGACCTATGTAGTCCTGAGGCCAGGGCTAGGGTCTTAATCTACACGTAGGCTGGAAATCTCTACTCTCCTCATGGATTGTCCCTTTCCCTGGCTAGTCTCTGGCACCTAATGGCTCTCAGACACAGGGTGGTTGCGATTTCAGTGAGGAGGGACCTACATGCCTTCAATCCCACAGTCACGCTGGTGGAATCAGAATCATCTATGTAAACAAGAGAGCATTATATATTTATTTTAAAAAATGTTATGCTGGGAGTAAAATTTCCTTCCTAAGGAATCAGGTAGTCTTTTCTATGGGCTCACTAGTCTTCCTAAAATAAATGGCTGTTTGACTTTTCAAAATGAGAGTGCTTTCCTTGGGAGGTTATCTAATAACCATCCCTGCTACAGTGGAGTTCAGCTCACTCATATTCTGTCAACCAGAGAACCTCCATTCATCAGAACTTCTGCAGCCTTCAACACAGTGACAGTTAAGACTTGGGATCAGAACCCTGAGGCACCCTGCCAAACTCCTACGTATGCTGCAGTTCACCAGAGTGATTAAATTATGTTCAGTCTAGCACAATTGTTCACCTAGAGCCAGTTCTTTAGTTTGTGATTCCTAGATGACTGATAGTTCTTACTCAGGGTTACCTTGAAAGATAAATGTTAAAAATAGTGATCATTAAATAAGCCGATTTGATTAATTTCTAATGAAGGCATATTAATCTTAAGTATATTGGGGTTTAGGAGTGCTGGGGAAAGAAAGAAACATGCTTGTTGAACTCCCTGGGTCTGAGTGTTTCTGAAATATAAAATGAGGGCATATAGGAGAGAATGGTTCAAGTCTCTTCCTCTGACATCTTGTGGTCTTCTTAAGTAGCTGGAAGTTTGTGATTTCAGAGATGTGATACGTGTAGACTGTGGGAAATACTTATATTTGCCTAATTGTTGCTAACATCAGGTATCCATGGAAACAAGTATCCATTAGCACTCATGATAAGAAATTTATTCTTTTTACTCTGCATGATCAACACAATAGTGGGTATAGTGCTCCATGTATGATGGCTTCTTGCAACACCTACTATAAAAATTGGATTTCTTTTGACCATACTGGGCTGTACTAATTTACATTCCCACCAGCAGGGCATAAGAATTCCTCTTTCTCCACATCCTTGCCAGCATTTGTTATCTTTTGTCTTTTCTACAGTAGACATTCTAATTGGGGTGAGGTGATGTCTCGTGGTTTTCATTTGCATTTCCCAGATGAATAGTAATGTTGAACATTTTTTTCATACACTTGTTGGTCATTCATATATCTTTTTAAGAGAAATATCTATTTAGATCTTTTTGCCCATTTTTGAATCAGATTATCTGTTTTTCTGTTATTTAATTGTTTGAGTTCCTTATACATTTTGGATATTAACACCTTGTCAAATGTGTGCTTTTGGCACGTTTGTCGAAAATCAGTTGGCTGTAAATGTGTGGATTTATTTCTAGGTTCTCTAATTTATTCCATTGATCTATGTGTCTGTTTTTATGCCAGTACCATGATGTTTTAGTTACTCTAGCTTTGCTGTATATTTTGAAGTCAGGTAGCATGATGCCGCCAGCTTCGTTCCTTTTACTCTAGATGGTTTGGCTATTCAGGATCCTTTGTGGTCCCATATGAGTTTTAGAATTTTTTTTTTTTCCTATTTTTTTGTGAAGAATGTCATTGGTAGTTTGATGGGGATTACACTGAATCTGTAGATTGCTTTAGGTAGTATGAGCATTTTAACCTTATTTATTCTTTCAATCCATGATCATGGGATATCTTTCCATTTGTTTGTGTCCTCTTCAATTTCTTTCATCAATGTTTTATAGTTTTCATTGTAGAGATCTTTTACCTCCATGGTTAAATTTATTCCTAGGTATTTTATTTTTTTGTAGCTACTGTTAATGAGTTTTTTTCTTTATTTCTTTTTCAGGTAGTTCGCTATTAGTGTATAATGAATAAATGAACTCATTTATTCATTTGAACAGTTTTTTGGTGGCATCTTTAGGCTTTTTAATATATAAGATCATATTCTCTGCAAGCAGGTACAGTTTGACTTTCTCCTTTCAATTTGAATGTACTTCATTTCTTTCTCTTGCCCGATTGCTCTGGCTAGGACTTCCAGTACTATGTTGGATAGAAGTGGAGAAAGTGGGCATCCTTGTCTTGTTCCAGTTCTTAGAGGAAAAACTTTCTACTTTCCCCTTTCTAGTATGATTTTAGCTGTGTGTTTTTCATATATGGCCTTTATTATGTTGAGTTACTTTCCTTCTATTTCTAATTTGTTGAGAGTTTTTATGATGAAGGGATGTTGAGTTTTATCAAATGCTTTTTCTGCATCTATTGAAATGATCATGTGGTTTTTGTCTTTGATTCTGTTAATGTGATGTATCATTTTTATTCATTTGTGTAGTGTTGAACCATCCTTGCATCCCTAGGATGAATCCATTTGATCATGGTGAATGATCTTTTCAATGTGCTGTTGAATTTCATTTGCTAGTATTTTGTTGTGGATTTTTGCATCTGTGTTCATCATGGATATTGGTCTATAGTTTTCTTTTTTGTCATGTCATTGTCTAGTTTGCTATTAGAGGAGTGCTGGCTTCAAAGAATGAATTTGGAAGGATTCCCTCCCTTTTGGTATTTTAGAATAGTTTGAGAATAACTGGTATTAGTTCTTCTTTAAATGTTTGGTAGAATTCAGCAGTGAAACTGTCAAGTTCTGGGCTTTTCTTTGATAGCAGACTTTTTATTAGTGATTCAATCTTGTTGCTTGTTATTGGTCTGTTTGGGTTTTCTGTTTCTTCATGATTCTATATTGGTTGGTTGTATGGATCCAGGAAAAATTAAAAATAGAACTACCATATGACCCTGCAGTCAATACTGGGTATGTATCCAAAGAAAATAAATCAGCATGTCAAAGAGATAGCTGTACTCTCATGTTTATTTCAGCAGTATTTACAATAGCCAAAATACAGAATCAACCTAAGTGCCTGTCAACAGATGAATGGGTTTTAAAATGTGGTATATATACTATTCAACTATAAAAAGGCTGGGCACAGTGGCTCACACTTGTAATCCCAGCACTTTGGGAGGCTGAGGCGAGCAGATTACCTTAGGTCAGGAGTTTGAGACCAGCCTGGCCAACATGGTGAAACCCCGTCTTTACTAAAAATACAGAAAAGTAGCCAGGTGTGGTGGTGGGCACCTGTAATCTTAGCTACTTGGGAGGCTGAGGCAGGAGAATTGCTTGAACCCGGGAGGTACAGGTTGCAGTGAACCAAGATCCTGCCATTGCACTCCAGCCTTGGTGACAGAGCGAGACTCCGTCTCAAAATAAATAAATAAATAAAAAGAGGAAATCCTGTCATTTGTGACAACGTGGATGAACCTGGAGGACATTATGTTAAGTGAAATAACCCAGGCATATAGAAGGACAAACACCACATGATTTCACTTACATGTGAAATCTAAAACAGCCGAACTCGTAGAAGTAGAGAGCAGAATAGTGGTTATCAGAGGCTGGGGAAGGGAGGAGGGAGGGGAGATGGGGAAAGGGAGATGGGGCTGATCAATGGATACTGTGTTACAGTTAGATAGGAGGAATACCTTCTGGAGTTCTATTACACAGTAGGGTGACTCTAGTTAACAATAATGTATTGTATATTTCAAAATAGCTAGAAGAGAGGATTTTGAATGTTCTCACCACAAAGAAATAATAAGTGTTTGAGATGGTAGATATGCTGATTACCCTGATTTGATCATTACCCAATGTATGCATATATCCAAACATCACACTCTACCCCATAAATATGTGTACCTATTATGTGTTAACTAAAAATAAAACAAAAAAATTGAGTTTCCTATGCCTGTGAGAGAAGCAGATGTATACCTGCTCTTCCCGCTGCCTTGAGCTACCCCTGAAACTGATGGTCCTATCCCACAAAACCTCATAATTCCTTTTCTCAGATAGTTGTACAAGTTTCATATGTTTAAAGTCATCTCTTACCAGTGGTTTTATGAGCTCAAAGGCAAGTTTGTTTTGAAAACCTTATCTTGTATCTTATTTATTTATTTATTTTTTTGAGACAGGGTCTCACTCTGTTGCCTAGACTGGAGTGCAGTGGCGCTGCAATCACAACTTACTGTAGCCTCAAAACTCTGGGCTCAGGTGATTCTCCCACCTCAGCCTTCCAAGTAGCTGGGGCTACAGGCAATGCACCACAACACCCAGCTAGTTTTTTGTATTTTTTGTAGAGACAGGGTTTCACCGTGTTGCCCAGGCTGGTCTTGAGCTCCTGGACTCAAGAGATCCACCCGCCTCTGCCACCTAAAGTACTGGGATTACAGGTGTGAGCCATTGCACCTAGCTGGGATTACAGGTGTGAGCCATTGCACCTAGCTGGGATTACAGGTGTGAGCCATTGCACCTAGCTGGGATTACAGGTGTGAGCCATTGCACCTAGCTGGGATTACAGGTGTGAGCCATTGCACCTAGCTGGGATTACAGGTGTGAGCCATTGCACCTAGCTGGGATTACAGGTGTGAGCCATTGCACCTAGCTGTCGTGTATCACTTTTGTCTTTCTACTGAGGCTTTACTTTAACATTACGAAATTTGCATTTCTGTAACACTGTTTCTGTGAAAATTCTCAGAGATGAGTGGTAGATTTTCTCCAATATGAATGTACCCTCTACTTCCCTGGTGGGAGATAGTTTCTGGGCATGGTGAGGGTTCCTGAAAACTTTGCCTTTTTTTTTTTTTTTTTTTTAAATTTACAAAAGAAGGTGGATAGCTTATGACAAGAATAAGCAAACTTTCTTTTGGTGGTCGAGTCAAAAGATGGAAAAAGCTCTCACTTTCTCTTTTTATTTTGCTTGTTTTTTCCTCACTGTCTCCAGAATTTTAATCTGGTGTTCCAACATATTTTAACTAAAGAAAATGGCATTCTAGTTTAGTTTCTTTTTTCATTTTTAAAAACTCTGTATTGTTGTTTAACTCTTTGCATGTGCTGTTTACTTTTTATTCACGTATTCTTTATTCCAAACAAATACTTGAGCCCTCACTTTTACCTGGCAACATAAGTATATGGAGTTGTCTTGGTGACTGGGGCAGATACATTTTCTGCCCAGGCAGGGCTCACCATCTAGAGGCGCAAAAGACAAGTCACTGATGGTCCAGCACAATGCAGAACACATGGGCAGGTGAAATCTCAGAGGACGGATGTGTAGTTCTCACTTGGAGGCCAGAGAAGTCCATTTGTAGGAAATAACATGTAAACTGAGACCTGAAAGATAAGCAGGTGTTAAGGCAGAGCGCTCAGAGTTGAGAAGAAGGTTTCGAGTCAGGGCACAGCATGTGGGAGGGTGTGGGGTGCCTGAAGTCCTTGCAGAAAGAAAACTTAAAACTGCTTTTATTCTCACTCAGCTTCAGAAATCAGATTTCAAAGAAAATCTTGCAATATTTGCCTTCAGTTTAGCTTTACCAACTCAAAACCGGAAAGACAATGCAAGTTCTGGGCATATTTACGAGCACGTAATTCTGCCCTTGAAGAGTAGGTTAGGCATTGTCTGGAGTTTGCCAAGGGGCTGTGCTCATTAACATCCCCCTTGAACTGTTCATGGATGCCTGTCTAAGCAAAGAATTCCAGATGGGAAGTAATGTAGAATTCATCTTTACTCTGAAAAAGGCTACTCTTGACACAGGGCAGTGGGCCCTCTGAACTGAGGCACCCAGGAAAGTCAAGAACAGAATGTTTCTGTCTGGAAGCAGCAGCAGCAGCAGCAGCTCGAGGCTGGGCTTTGTGTCCTGGGTTCCTTTGGAATGCTTTAGAAGTCAGAACTGATATCTGAATTTTTGAACACTGGTCAGCCACTTTTGGTGACAGACAGCTATGGACTAAATCTGATGACCAGTGACCACCCACATGGCAGTGGGTGAGCCTCTTCTGGAATATTGGGGAATAAAAGATTGATCTGTAGTAATGGTGGTGAGTTCTGGTTTTGCCTCCCATATGGTGGGAAGTGTTCATTTGAGGGATGTGCTCCTGCGAGTTCACACAGAGTTTGATGGGCACTTCTCTCCCCACAAATACATCATGGGGAAGTAAAAAGCACTATGATAATTCATGATGGCAAAAGTTGTTCATGGCATATCATCAGGAAATCCATACAGAGTGTGGATTAAAAAGGTAGTTCTCAAAGTATGAACCCTAGAGTGGCAGCAGCAGCAGCACCTGGGAACTTGTTAGAAAGGCAGCCTCTGGGCTCCACTCCAGATCCACGGAATCACACTCTGGGGACAGGGCCCAGCAGCTTGTGTTTTCACAAGTCCTCTAGGTGATTCTGATGTATGCTCAAGTTTGAGAACCACTGGGTAAAGAAGACAAGCTACAGGTAATGATCAAATGAATTTGCTGGTTGTAACTTCCACCCTTTCTCTCCACTCAAGAAAGCATATCGGAATGCCATTGAGTGAGAGTGACATCATTGTGGGGACAGCTATGAATTTGCACATGTTTATTAAAATATGTAAACTATAGGTAACCGGCACTTTAATTTTTGTTTATTAATAACATGTGACCAAAGTCACAGCGGTGATCCCACAGTTAAGTACTGCAGTTCTATTAACCTAACCAGAGCAGTAGTTTTCATTGTTTTTAGCCATGCCCTTGCAATACAAAATGCATTTAAATTTCTATCCAGAAGACACATGTAAGTGTGTATAACCAAAACAAATATTTCATGAAATAATATTCTTATTATCATATTTTCTGTACTTTTAAAAATATATATGCTGGTCATAATCCATTAAATTGATTTCATGACTTGCTAATGGAAAGTGACCTGTGTTTTGACAAACACAGATGCAACAAGCTGTGTTTGCTTGGATCCTGTCTCTAGAGCAGGAGGTGCGGGGGTGGCTGGCCTCACCCTCTGTCAGATAGACTTGGATTTCAGTCTCTGCCTACATTCCTAGCTGTGTGACCTTGGGCCACTTAATGTGATCTCTGAGCTTTACTTTCCTATCTGTCAATGTGGATGATGATATCTACCTCACAGCTGTGGTGACAAGTAAATGACAACACATTTCACATGGTGCCTGGCAGTGGCAGCTACTACCTTACTTGTGGAAATAGGACTGCTAGCACTAGTTTTCAGAACATCATCAGTTTAATAACTTTTGTAATAACCACCTCACAGGAGTTTTTCACAATTTTTTTCTATACTGCAGTGCATAAGTGCACCCTACATTCTAGGCATTCAGAAATACTTTTGAATAATAGTTTAAAAAATACATCCAAATTCTGCACTCTTTTTCAAAGTATTTTCGAGTTTGTTTTGATATAAGATTTAGCACCTCCCATTCCCAATCTTGAGGACACTGAGATTACAGATGATGCCCTACGTGGCTTCACACACCCACAAGATAGCCCTGAGTGGGGCATTTGGGAAACAGAACTTATGATTGTGTTTCTGTGGGAAGATTGTTCTTGTTAGACTTTTCTTGAATACTCATACCTGTTGGTGACTAGGGGCAGCATCTCCATGTATGTAGCTCTGTAAACTGGCATCTCGGATCATCCACAGACCCTGGGCGATAAGCCATGTGGAAGTACCAGGGATACCATAAATCCAGATTTTGGGGAGATCCCGCTAATGTCCACTTGTCTCTCTGGAGGTCATGATTGTGGTTGGCGGCCAGGCACCCAAGGCAATCCGCAGTGTGGAGTGCTATGATTTCGAGGAGGACCGGTGGGATCAGATTGCTGAGCTTCCCTCCAGAAGATGCAGAGCAGGTGAGCAGCCTCCCAGTTCTGCAAGCTGTTTTTCCCCTGCTGGTCCCCACTCCGTACCAGAAGTTGTGAGCTACTCCTTGTTTCCTCAAGCATCTGTGCATTTCAGGCTCCTATTCTTTTCCCTCTTGCACAGTTTTTTTTCTTTTTTTCTTTTCTTTTCTTTTTTTGTTGTTGTTTTAAGACAGAGTCTTGCTCTGTCACCCAGGTTGGAGTGCAGCGTCATGATCTCGGCTTACTGCAACCGCCGCCTCCTGGGTTCAAGTGATTCTCTCACCTCAGCCTTCCAAGTAGCTGGGATTACAGGCACGCACCACCATGCCTGGCGAATATTTGCATTTTTAGTAGAGACGGGTTTCACCATGTTGGCTAGGCTGGTCTTGAACTCCTGACTTCAGGTGATCCACCCACCTTGGCTTCCCAAAGTACTGGGATTACAGGCGTGAGCCACCACGCCCGGCCACTTGCACAGTTTTTGGCTCTTTTGGGGCCAGTTCTCATGAGCTTGGGGAGTTAAAGCTGATTCAAGTGTTTACTTGAGTCAGACGAAATTAGAAAAGCAAGTAGGAAAGAAATCCAGTGAATCCCATAATGACTGGCAGATATCTAAAGTATCTTCGGTGGTGACTTCTCCTGTATCTGTCTTGCTCCTCCATTGTCATCCATCAACTTGAGCAGTCATGTGCCTGACCTGACCTTGATGTCTTGGTTTCCTGTGCCTCAGGTGTGGTGTTCATGGCTGGCCACGTGTATGCCGTGGGAGGGTTTAATGGCTCACTGCGGGTGCGGACAGTGGATGTGTATGACGGCGTGAAGGACCAGTGGACATCCATTGCCAGCATGCAGGAGCGCCGGAGCACGCTGGGCGCAGCGGTGCTCAATGACTTGCTCTACGCGGTGGGAGGCTTTGATGGCAGTACTGGTAGGTTCAGGGTGTGTTCCCAACCCCTCCTAGCCTGGGACACACCCTCCATGAAACCCTGTTTTACTCAGCCAGTTCTGGTCCAACTTTCTGTCCATTTGTAGCTACTGCCCCAGGGAGATACCCACCCTTCTGCCTCATCCAGCTTTCAGGGGAAGAGCCAGGCCTTCTTCCACACAGAATATGTAACTGCCCATGTACTAGGCTTTCTAGGACTCAGAAGAGTCTCTTTCCTACTTTTCAGTGTCTGGGAACCTATTTACTCAGAAGATGAGACTTAGAAGGAAAGCATGCTTAGCTGGGGGGTGCCTCAGGCCTCCAGTTTGAATCCTCTGCCAGACAGATGAGGGAGCTGAGTTCAGCACTTGGAAGAAACCTGGCTCAGGTCACGCAGTGGGCCAGGCTGCCCATTTTTTTCTGTTGCCCTTTCTACTACCCCACTGAAGCTTTGCCAGGCTTTTTCACCATAGGTGAGCCTTCTTGCCTCTGGACTCTATCTAGCTTCAAAATTTCAACCTGAAACCATTAGTTGACATAAACTCAGAGAGGTGATCTCATCTCTGCTCATACTGCCAGGTAGGTGTCTCAGTAGACAGTAGCTCTATTAAACTAATATGATATCCTTTGGCCCCCAGGGAGGGGAAAAGCAGTGTTTTTTACTTCTCTGAATTTTTATTTGTATCTTCACAATTTGGGGATCTTTCTTAGCCTTCTCTTTGCCTCACTCATATAATTCCAGGGCTTTAGCCCCTCTGGAGGCTGCCTTTAGTGAGTGGGGCAAAGAGAACGAAAGGGTAGTGGTGCATTGTTTCTTTTGGGAATTACTTTTGGCTATAAGTAGAGACCCTGATTAAACTGTGCCTTAAAACACGAGGGATTTTGCTTTACTCATGAAACAAGAAGCCTAGAGGTTAGCAGTGGCTGAGTTGGTCCAGTGGCTCATGGACATTGAGACCACATTCTTTAAGATTTTCTTGGCCTTTTTCTCATGATCATGAGATGGCTGTTATACCTCCAGCCAACACATTTGTGTTCCAGCGGGGAATGGTATCTATATCAGAAAAGCAAAGGCCGTTTCTGAAATCCCCGTAGACTTCTGCTTAGGTCTCATTGACTTGGTCACCCCTAGCTGCGAGGGAGTCTTGGAAAGCAAGTGTTTAGCTTTCCACTGCTAAGACAGAGGAAGTTGGGGGAAAGGGGATTGGAATAGGTGTTCAGTGAGGCTACCTCAGGTGACTACTTGGAATCAAAGTATCTCACTCTGCAGTTTTTATGATCTACGTTTGCCATGCATTTCAGACACACCCCCTGTCCTTTCACAGCCCACTCTCTGGGTCAAGTCTTAATAGTCCCCGCAGGTAGACACTGCAGATGTGTTTGAGGGAGTCGCCACAGGCCGCATGGTGATTCAGAGGTGGCACCGAGCCATACGTTTAGGTTTCCAGCCCCTGCATTTGGACTCCTCCCCCATCCTCACTGCTTCTTACACAGCAGGGTGAGGCCTGGTGCCATGGAAGTCTCATGAGTCTCTTGTCTCCCAGGCCTAGCATCGGTGGAAGCCTACAGCTACAAGACCAACGAGTGGTTCTTTGTGGCCCCGATGAACACGCGGCGGAGCAGTGTGGGTGTGGGCGTTGTGGAGGGTAAGGAGGTGCAGTGGCCGGTGGCCAGGCCTATCCGGCCCACAGGCCTTGTCCTGGGTCCAGCATCCTGCTTGGTGCTTCCTCTACCTTGGTTTATTCCTGAGATCACTCCTCTGAGTTAGGTACTAAAGCATAGACTATTACTTGAACTAAAATGTTATTTGCAGGACAACACTGATTCATCAACCTGTGCTAGTGTGGGAATTTAGATGGAATATCTGTTCATTCAGACGTGTGCAGACATTTCATCTCTCATGTACATACTCAAGAATACACATGCAAACACAAATGTGTCCTGGGGACAGCGTAACATTCAGCGAGTTAGACATTAATAGAAATATTCTTTTCTCGCACTGTATTTCTCAGTCTGCACTGGTATTGTGTAATTTAAGTTTTCATTTAAAGGTATACTATTCTAACATACTAAATAAGTCATCTTTGTGAGGGCAAGGATTTTGTCCTCCTTCCAAGGTCAATTGTGTCTTGCAATCTCATTCTCTTGGTGGAACAGAAATTGATTTGTCTGCCAAGTATAAGTGCTTTGTCTAGCCACCTTCTCATTTCTTCTCTTGTTCCTTAGCCAGGAATATCAAACAATAGAGTAGGGGTTAAAAATAGCAAATCCCTGTTAATAGACTCAAGGAACAACCTTGAGTGCATATTTTTTCAGCTGATGCAGATGGAATGGTTGATGGGGGTTAGAGGAGGTGCCATAATGGTGGTAATTTAAAATATTCCCCTTGACAAAGGCTTTTGTGAGCATGTTCTGCATGTGGAAGAAGTGCTGTCTTTTAGCACGCCCTGTTGACATGGAAGACAGGCTGGGAATTTGTTTCTTCTGCCCCTCCTGAATCTGAAGCTCTTTCGGCTGTGGACACCCTGGGGCAGCAGAGTCCAATTTACAGCTGCGGTGAGAATGTTGAGGGAGGAACTTAAGTGGACTCTGCTTCACTGTGGCCTTGACGAGACAGCTCTCTGCACTGTCTGGCTTCCTCTCCTCCCTTTCATCATCTCATTACCATGGCTATACAGTTTGAATGACACTGAAAAAAAAATGGAGGAAATCGCAATAATTTGCTACTGGCTGCCTCGAAGAATAGCTATTTAGGAAAAGCCTGTGTGGATCAGAGTATAGGCAGAAGCTCCCCAAGAGAGCGGAGAGTGTGCTATGGAGATTGTCGTATCTGAACCAGCACACACCGTACAAGTAGCCTGGACCATAGAAGAGCTGCTTAGTCAGGTTTTTAAAAAATTTTGACTTTGGTGCTTGCAGAACTGAGGAGGGTGTGTTTCTTTCTTCTAGATGGGTCAATTGAGAGGACTCTGGGGCAGAAAACAAAGCCAGGCTCGATGATGATAGAAGAAAAACATTTTTACATTTGGTAATACAGCAGTAGTTCTGGTAGCAGAGTATAGGTTTGAGCCTGAGAATCTTTCTAACTTAAAATAATTGCGGATTTTCAAATACTAGTAGTATTCTTGGTGTCTATCCATCAAGAAAGCACATATGACCAAAAAATCTACCAAGTAATCCTGTTAAATGGATTTGCATTTGGCAATGTTTATTTAGTCTACAACTAGTGTGACTCCTCCCTCTGTTCCCACAGAAGAGACCATCCCATTGCATTTTAAGACTAAATTTTAAACCCAGAATGTTTGAATTTCTGCTTTGGGATAGCTCAAATGCCAAATGTTTCCTCCTGTGTCCAACCTCACTGTCAGCTCTCAGCCCCAGGCAGAAATGATACTCTTGGGTAGCAGCTTAATGGTATTTTAATTTAAAAGTAGATGACGGCACCTCAGGGCTCTTGTGTATGGCTCAGAGATCACAGGGTAGTCTGCAGAAAAATTCCAGCCACCCTGGCCCACAGTGCACAAAGAACACTCCATTCACACATTGTACCTGCCAGGGTTGTGGAAGGGGTAGAGACAATGGCTAAGACAGGTTTTGGGTTCTCATTGAAGAAGATTTTTCCATATTTATTTCATCTGCTATTTCAAGCCTTTAGTCAGAAAGGTGGTCTGCCTGCGTATAGCTGGGGGCCTTCTAGCTTTCCATCTATCCAGTGCTGGTGTCTTGTTCTAGAGAAAATTTAACCTAATTCACCAGCAAGATTATGTTGAGCCCCAGTGGTGCCAGGCCATAGCTTTGGGCTGGGTATTTGGGGGTACTTATTTAGAATGTTCAGTGTTTGCTTCTAAGGAGCTCATGGCTTAAGAGCAAGTAGAATATGTGAAGAAATGTGAAGGATGCTTTGCTTGGTTGAGGAGTAAGTTGGTGGTCCCCTGGAGAAAGAGGGAACAGAATTCTGAGGTAAGGGTGCCCCAGTTGGTTGCAGATAGGGTTTTAGCTGAGCTCTGGTTTCATGCCAGTGTCTCTGGCACCACACTCAGCCACTTTGTCTGTTGCAGGGAAGCTATATGCTGTTGGGGGTTATGATGGAGCTTCCCGCCAGTGTCTGAGCACTGTGGAGCAGTACAACCCAGCGACCAATGAGTGGATATACGTGGCGGACATGAGCACCCGTCGCAGTGGCGCAGGTATGGGAGAACTTCGGGATGCTGGCTGTGTCTGATTTGCTAACAAGTGGGTCTTTACTTTTTTTTTTATTTGTTTCATTTTAGATTCGGAGGGTACATGTGCAGGTTTGTTACATGGATATACTGCATAACGGTCGGGTTTGGGTTTCTAGTGTACCCATCACCCAAATAGTGACCATTGTACCTAATGGATAATTTTTCAACCTTCACCCTCCTTCCAGCCTCATCCCTTTTGGAATCTCCAGTGTCTATTGTTCTCATCTTTATGTCCATGTATACCCATTATTTAGCCTGTACATATAAGTGAGAAAATGCGGTATTTGATTTTCTGTTTCTGGGTTATCTCACTTAGGATTATGGCTTCCAGCTCCATCCATGTTGCCGCAAAGGACATAATTTCACTCTTTCTTTGGCTGCATAAGATTCCATGGTGTATACATACTGTATTTTCTTTAATCAACCATTGATGGATACTTAGATTGATTATATAACTTTGCTGTTGTCAATAGTGCTGTTTTAAATATAACAACTGTACATGTCTTTTTAGTATAATGATTTCTTTTCCTTTGCATAGATACCCAGTAGTGGGATTGCTGGGTCAAATGGTAGTTATATTTTGAGTTCTTTGAGAAATCCCCATACTGTTTTTCCATAGAGGTTGTATTAATTTATATTTCCACAACAGTGTATAAGCATACTCTTTTCTCTGCAACCATGCTAACGTCTTTTTTTTTTTTTTTTTTTTTTGAGATGGAGTCTCACTCTGTTGCCCAGGCTGGAGTGCAGTGGTGCCATCTTGGCTCACTGCAAGCTCCGCCTCCCTGCAAGCTCCACCTCCTGGGTTCACGCCATTCTTCTGCCTCAGCCTCCTGAGTAGCAAGGACTACAGGCACCCACCACCATGCCCCACTAATTTTTTGTATTTGTAGTAGAGATGGGGTTTCACCATGGTAGCCGGGATGGTCTCGATCTCCTGACCTCGTGATCCATCCACCTCGGCCTCCCAGAGCGCTGGGATTGCAGGTGTGAGCCACTGCACCTGGCCTTTTTTGACTTTTTAATAGCCGTCTGACAAGTATAAGATGATATCTCATTGTGGTTTTAATCTTCCTTTTTCTGATGATAATCATCAGATGTTAAGCAGTTTTTCATATGATTATTGGTCACTGGCATGCCTTATTTTGAGAAATGTCTGTATGTATATCCTTTGCCTGCTTATTAATGGGGTTGTTTTTTCCTTGTTGAGTTGTTGGAGTTCCTTGTATATTCTGGACATTAGTCCTTTGTTGAGGGCATAATTTGCAAATATTTTCTCCCATTCTGTGGGTTGACTGTTTACTCTGTTGATTATTTCTTATGCTGTGCAGAAGCCTTTTTTTTGTTTGCTTAATTAAGTTCCATTTGCCTATTTTTGTTTTTGTTGCACTTGCTGTTGGCATCTTAGTCATAAATTCTTTGCCTAGGCCAATGCCCTGAAGAGTTTTTCCTAGGTTTTCTTCTAGGACTTTTATAGTTTCAGGTCTTACATTTAAGTCTTTAATCCATCTTCAGTTAATTTTTGTATATGGTAAGAGACAGAGGTCTAGTTTCATTCTTGTGTATGCGGCTAACCACATACTGCACCATTTATTGAATAGAGTTTCTTTTCCCTATTTTTTTATTTTTGTTGATTTTTTTGAAGATCAGCTTGTTTTAAGTATGTGGCTTTGTTTCTGGGTTCTCTATTCTGTTCCATTGATCTCTGTGTCTATTTTTGTACCAGTACCATGCTGTTTTAGTTACCATAGCCTTGTAATATAATTTGAAGTCAGGTAATGTGATACTTCTGGCTTTGTTCTTTTTGGTTAAGATTGGCTTTGGCTATTCAGGCTCTTTTTTGGTTCTACATAAACTTTAGGATTGTTTATTCTAATTCTATGAAGAACGATGTTGACAGTTTGATAGGAATTGTGTTGAATCTGTAGATTCCTTCAGGGAATATGGTCATTTTAATGACATTGATTCTTCCAATCCATGAGTATGGGATGTTTTTCCATTTGTTTGTGTAATATGTGATTTCTTTTTTTTTTTTTTTTTTTTTTTTGAGGCGGAGTCTAGCTCTGTGGCCCGGACTGGAGTGCAGTGGCCAGATCTCAGCTCACTGCAAGCCCCGCCTCCCGGGTTTACGCCATTCTCCTGTCTCAGCCTCCGGAGTAGCTGGGACTACAGGCGCCCGCCACCTCGC
This sequence comes from Rhinopithecus roxellana, assembly GCF_007565055.1. NCBI lineage: Eukaryota > Metazoa > Chordata > Mammalia > Primates > Cercopithecidae > Rhinopithecus > Rhinopithecus roxellana. Next base: position 154,262,253 of record NC_044551.1, on the reverse strand, counting down.
CCGGCTAGTTTTTTTGTATTTTTAGTAGAGACGGGGTTTCACCGTGTTAGCCAGGATGGTCTCGATCTCCTGACCTCGTGATCCGCCCGTCTCGGCCTCCCAAAGTGCTGGGATTACAGGCTTGAGCCACCGCGCCCGGCCAATATGTGATTTCTTTAGTCAGTCACAAGTGGGTATTGGTTCAACAACCTAACATTTTATTTTACCTCCTCCTTCTTTCGTTTTGCTGTATATAATCCCACTAGCACCTTTGCAGCTAGACACAGCACTTATAAGTTAACCTTTCCTGGGGGATCACCAGAGAATGGATGAGATAATATGCTCCTCATCATCGCTTATGTTTCTATGAAGGTGTTTACATCTTTTGAAAGTGAAGGCTTACTATGTGCCAGGCACTGTCCTAACAAGTACTTTTTATGCCTCAATCCATTTAATCCTCACTGCAGCCCTACAATGTGGATACAATATGAATTCCACTTATCAGATTTAGAAAGGAAGGCTGCCAGTGGTTGAGTAATTTGCCCAAGGTCATATAATTAGTAATGCTGACTCCAAAGTTAGTTTTTTAAATCCCTAAATTATCAGTCTTATTCCTCTGAAGTAGTAGGACAAGTCTTCAGTTGACAAAGCTGAGCTTGCCTGTCTGGGATTGAAAGCCAAGCTATTAGTGTTCATGTTTGGAGATAACTTATGTCCCCTACTCCCACTTTTCCTCAGTTCAACGCATTCCCCAACATGGGAAGAAAATGACTTTCCAAAAGGTTTTCCACTTCTACTTCTTGTCAGAAAACCAGAAGGTCTATGGTCCTTTGGGATTTTTCAGGAAGCGGAGCAACAACCCCTTCTCCCCTGCTTTGTCTTCCCATCCATTGTCTTAGAGGCCCAAAGGGAAGGGTCTGAGGGCAGACAGAGGCATCAGTCCGCTGGCTCTTTATTGCTGGTTCCTGTGGTCAGTGGTGACTGATTACCAATCTGATCCTGGCGGGAAGGCTGTGTGACTTCTGAGAAGGGTAGCCACATTCCCACAATGTTATTCCTTTCTCTCTCTCTCTCTTTTTTTGTGTGTATTTTTGGAGATTGAGTTGTGATCTCATTTTATAGTACCAAACATATGACCACTTCCTCAGCATTCTTTAAAAAGTACGCTATTTTAATATTTTTAAAGAGCCTTTGTGTGCTCACTGGTTTCAAAAATAAAATCTGCATGATGCCATTTAAGAAGTGTTTGTGTTTGGAGTGCTATTTTAAGGCAATTTTTGTCTCTGCTGATTCTGACAGGTTGGCCCTTCCTGAATGTGGAGCCATTGCCTGGAAGTCAGGAGGCCCGGGACTTGGTGCTGGGTCTGCTCTCATTTGCCATATGACCTTCCTTGGTCAAATCCCTTCCCTTATTCTGGCCTCTAATTCCTTTTATGTGAAATGAGTGGGTTGTAGGGTTGTAGTAGATGTTCCCTAAGAACCAAGTCAATCCACAAATCCCATGATTCTTTTCCTGTCGTAAACCTCTTTTAGAAATTTTGGTTTCTAAAGTTTTGGTAGAGTCTTCTTCGTACTCCCTAGAAATCCTCTGTTGTGACGTAAGGGGTGAGAGCTCAGCATGCCTGGGGCAGCACACCCTGAGATGCGTGACTGCTCCTAGGGCCGAAAGCCTGGGGAGGCAGCCAGGCGTGAAGCCGCGAGGGCAGACCTGCGTTAGGAAGCTCAGGCTTGTCTCTGTGGAGGGAGCCGCCTTTGGAGACTACAGCTGCTTTGTCTCTGCCAAGCTGCTGGAATGGTTATTGCTGGGTGGACATCACCTGGCCCTATTCCTGTCTCTTACCTACACTGGAGGACCTGGAGGGTGACACGTCTGTTGCCTGGGAGTCCAGTGTCCCTGGGAGGCACACTGACCTTGATTTAGGAAATCAAAACCAAGCCTTTTTCCTGAGGTTACTGTCAGAGCCCTGGCCTCAGACTCCCAGGTCAACCTTTCTTCAGTGCTTCACTTTCGTAAGATTTGGGCAAGTCTCACCTCTGGAGTTGGGAACCCACATGCTTATCAAGGTGGGTGTTCTTGTTGGCTGAAGATCTAGAGACCAAAGGCCCTGGCCTTTGGCTGCCTGAGGCCCTTTGAGGTGCCAGGAACCCCTGTGGCTCTAGGTCCAGGACGCCGCTGCATGAATGTTTATGGATGAGGCTGCATTAGGGCAGAGGCAGAGTTGCCTGAGTGCCTGAAAGGCAGCTCGCTTCCTCAGCAGGGTGTGGGCAGTGCTACCAGATGGTTAGGGGAAAAAGAGGCCATCTCTCAGGGAATGCGTGTTCCTGCTGAGCATGGAGGAAAGGAAGGTGAGGCAGCTTTGGAACTCAACTAATTTTATTAAACCTGTCAGTTAGAGAGAGCCATTGTTGATCCGACAGCACCATCTGCTGTTAGTTTAGAGCAACTGCTGGGAGCCACTAGCATACCCACATAATTGCTGGGAGGGATTTTATTAATTTATGTTTTTGTCATTCAAGCAATATCTCTTGAGAACCTACTGCCGTGGGACACAGGGAAGCAGACGAGGACAAGGTAAAAACAGTCCTCATCCATATAGAGTTATAGTCTACAAGTCTGGTTCTTGGGTCTGAAACCTGGCTGCACATCCCAGTCACCTGAGGAACTTTTTCTGACTCCTGACCAGTGTGGAATCTATCTTTCAAAAAGCTTTCCAGTCGATTGAGATGCAGCCTCCCCACGGAGTGGAGTAGTCTGTGGTCCATGGGAACTACTGATCTAGTACAACTCTTTCCCTTTACAAATAGGGAAACTGAGGCCCAGAAAGGGGAAGGGTCACCCAGTGAGCAAGTCAGAGAGGCAAGTCCGGAACACAGGTGTCCTAGCTACCAGGTCAGTTGCACTTTCTAGATACTGTGCTGTCTTCCTTCTTTATGGCTTTCATCTTCTTGTTGTATAAAAGGATTTTAAAAGATTATAGTAAAACTTGTAAACGAAGCAATTCTAGCACTCAGCTCAGGCCGATCAACATGGTTAGTGATCTAATAATGCCCTCTGCAGTACAGGAGGAGAGAAGTGGGCAGAAAGGTCAGCTTCTGCTTACATGACCAGCAGGGAGGCCTCCTTAATAATAATTTCAGGCCGGGCGCCGTGGCTCAAGCCTGTAATCCCAGCACTTTGGGAGGCCGAGACGGGCGGATCACGAGGTCAGGAGATCGAGACCATCCTGGCTAATACGGTGAAACCCCGTCTCTACTAAAAAATACAAAAAAAAAAAAAACTAGCCAGGCGAGGTGGCGGGCGCCTGTAGTCCCAGCTACTCGGGAGGCTGAGGCAGGAGAATCGCGTAAACCTGGGAGGCGGAGCTTGCAGTGAGCTGAGATCTGGCCACTGCACTCCAGCCTGGGCGACAGAGCGAGACTCCGTCTCAAAAAAAAAAAAAAAAAAAAAAAAAAAAAAAAAAAAAAAAAAAAAAAAAAAAAAAAATTCAGCACTTTTGCTGTGTGGCTAGTTTCAATTTTTAACTCTTTTTAATCAACTAATATAAGGATGAGTAAGTAATACAACATTGTAGGAAAACTAGGCAATATAGATAGGCAAAAAAGGAAAATGAATGTAATTTACCACTCAGAAATAATTATTCTTAATATTTTAATGGATTTCTTTCAGTATTTTTTGTCTTTTTTTCTTTGCTTATGAACATTGTCCCCTGTATGTATATATGTATGTATATATTTATGTTTTTTCAAAACACAATTTGGGTCACATTTGCTTTATACTTCAAAGTTTTGAGGTTGTGAGTCTTATGAGGAGGCAAGTAGGGTGTCATTATATTTGTTTTACAGATGAGGACACTGAGGTCCAGGGAGACAAAATGGCACTCCCCAAGTCCCCTCACTGGTCAGGGCTGTCCAGGACTGGACCCCAGGCCTCCTGATTTCTGGTTACTGTAGCCAGCCTGAGGCTGGGACACTGTGCTCTGCCTTTCAGGGGTTGGAGTGCTTAGTGGACAGCTGTACGCCACAGGTGGGCATGATGGGCCTTTGGTGAGGAAGAGCGTTGAGGTTTACGATCCTGGAACAAATACCTGGAAGCAAGTGGCAGACATGAACATGTGCCGGCGCAATGCAGGTAATGACTGCTCTCTCCATCTCCCCTTTGGGGGTCGTGTGCCTTTTTCCCCTGAAGACACTGGATCTAAACAGCAGGGAGATTCCCAGGGTCTGGAGCTGAGTGTATATCCTGAACAGGGAGTGTCCATTTTCCAGGTGGGCTCTCGGTTAGAGGAGGGGAGAAATTGAGACCCCAAAAGCTAGCTGCAGATCCTGCAACCTAGATGCAGAGGATCCCCTTCCTCCCCAATGAAGGGTGATGACTTTTACCGCACACGGATGAGCACAGACCTGGAAAAGTCCTCTGGTTGCCGTCAGTACCCCCTGCCCGACAGCTTTGGTAGGTAGCTAAGCACAGGGCTCTGTGGACAAGGGCCAGACAATGGCACTTGGTTCTATCTTTTCTTTGCCAGTGCCTGGCTAGGAGAACCTCTCACTTCCTACTTGAAACCAGTCTCCTTCCTTGCAGGGACAGTTGGACCCTTGATCAGTTCTCCTTTCCTTACTGCTTTCTTTGTATTCCTGTCTCTCCTTTCCTTCTTGTCTCCTACGCCTTCCTGTAGGAATGATTTACTGTAGAGTATTTAGGTTTATATTTCCTGGAGCATGAGGCCCCTTTTAAGCTATTTCCTTTTTGAGCTTTGCCTTGTGGGTTGTGTACTGTGTCAGTATACCTTTATGCCTCTTTGCTCTAGGAAAGTGTTGGCTTAGCCCAACTTCCCAGGCTGGAAAGACACACAGGTGACTTTCAGGCAGATCCATTTTCATTATTCTCATATTACCTGTTTGCTAAGCCCATTCGTGTCTGACTTGGAAGTGTAAACAGGGGCTGAGGGGATGTTTATTAATTTACTTGTTGCCTAAGCCTGCTGTGATAGAAGTTCTCATTTGGCTTTAAGCCACATGAGCAAAGAATTACAGGACCCTTAAGGCAGCTAGTCTATCTAGAACCTGGGAATTCAGTTTAGATGTAAATGTGTGTTTGCATAAAATTCATGCATAGATATTTATATTTTTAATAACAAAAATGGAATTACACTATAACACTATTTTGTAACCTTTTTTTTAAAAAAAAACTCACTTTACAATCTCTCATGAATATCTTATTACAACACTAAACTTATATAATATTATTTTAAATGACTATATCATAATTTAAGCAATCTACTATTGGACACAGGTTATTTCCATCTTTTCTATACTATAAGTAATACTTTAGTTATTATAAACGGTCTTTATAGCTAAATCAGTGCACACATTTAAAATTATTTCTTTAGAATAAAAGGCCAGAAATGGATTTTTTTTTTTGAGACAGGGTCTCGCTCTCTCAGGCTAGATTGCAGTGGCATAATCTTGGCTCTGCAACTCTGCCTCCTGGGCTCAAGAGATCCTCCCACCTCAGCCTCCTGAGTAGTTGGGACCACAGGTATACGCTATCACATCTGGCTAATTTTTGTATTTTTTGTAGAGACAGGGTTTCACCGTGTTGCCCAGGTTGGTCTTGAACTCCTGGGCTCAAGTAATCCATCTGCCTTGGCCTCCCAAAGTGCTGGGATTATGGGTGTGAGCCACTGTGCCTGGCCAGAAGTGGACTTTTTTAATTAGAGGGAACACATGTATTTTAGATGCCATCCAGGAAGGTGTCCATTTTATCGTCTCACCAGTATTTGAGAGTACCTTCAGCAACACTGATAATTGCTACTTTTTGGAGTATCACCAATCTCTTAATCTAATTTTGAAAAACACACAACATATTGGACTATGGCCTTTGAAAGTCTTAATGAGCAATAATTAATTATGTTTTCGTACGCCTTAGACCCTGCTGCATGAGACCTTGCCCAAAACCCATCTCACTCTGAGATCAGGGTGGGAGCTGTTCCTCATCCCTGGGAGCTGTGTGTGAATGTAGATCCCAGTCTTGTAAAGGGATTACAGACATAACCATCAGCATCACACAGTGTGGATATGACATAGGGCTTATCAGGGAAAAACTTAGCAGCAGAGAAGTAGTAGCATGCATGAAGTCCCCTGAATTGTTGTATTCCCTAGCCCAGGCCTGGCACAGGAGGTCTGTGTACACCTTTCCAGTAGAGAGGGGTCTGTGCCCATATGCTCTACATACGTATAGTGTAGGTATGTGTGTGGCAGAGGGCATACACGTTATAAGTAATCAGACTCCCTGGTCAGGGAAATGATCTTGTTAGGAAGAAGGATCCTTGGAGCCCAGTGGCTGTTGCCAATGTTTTCTTCCACTTAGCAAACTCAAACCTGCGGAGCCAAATCTCCGTTGTATTACCATGAAGGGAGGAAAAGAGCCTCCCAGGCTATCCAGATTTGTCTCTCGATCAATTCTGATCTCTTGATGCACCTGCTGTGATGTCTCCTATGGCTTTTGTTTGACTCCCAGGGGTCTGTGCAGTGAATGGGCTCCTGTATGTGGTTGGAGGGGATGATGGATCCTGCAACTTGGCTTCGGTGGAGTACTACAATCCTGTCACTGACAAATGGACACTGCTTCCAACCAACATGAGCACGGGGCGGAGCTATGCAGGTCAGTGTGTGCCATCTCCATGTCCATCCCAGAGGCCTCCAACCCACTGGGGGTGGGTGGGCCAGTGGGATGAGGGGATGTGAGCTTTCTTAACTTGGGCCTGAGTGCCTCCTCCAGGGATGACAGGTAATTGTTACATGGCTACCACTCTTTCATTCTGAGCTCATGATAGATACTGATAATTAGCACTTATTACCCCCTGCCCCTGCCCTGACCCTGTGAACCTGAAGGTAGACTCAGAATTTATAACATTTGTTCCATCGAGCCACTCCAACTGAACTGAATTGTCACAAGACATTTTAGAATTTCATTGCCATTCCTGGTTTACTTTGTGCCAGGCTCCTAGATGGCATAAGATGCAATTCTTGCTGTCCAGAGTTGAATTGGACAACTGGGAAGACAAGATGATGTATATACTAGTTCTAAATGACATACACTAGACAGGCTTTAGCACTTAAAAGACTGGTGAGAACTGGCAAAGCCAGGGAACCCTTCCTGGAGGAGATAGGCTCAATTAAACTTTGAGGCTGGATCACAATATCACAAATGGCTGTCCTTTACTGGGTGGCTGGCTTCGTGCCATGGGGCAGTGTGTTAGGAACAGAGTGTGCATTTGTTCTCATCTTTTCAGCAACTCTTGGGCTGAATGGGACTGTATCCGTTTATTTTATGGATGATGAAACTGAGGTTTGGAGAGTTTAAGTAACTTGCTGAAGGCCACACAGCTAATAAATGGCAAAGTCAGTTCAAACCCAGAGTTCTAAGTCCATGCCCTTTGTGCTACCCCAGCTCAGGGTAAGCCTTAGAGTAAGGCACCAGGCAGGTGTGGAAGCTTCTTCTTGGGGAGTGTGTGTGAGGGGTTTGGTGAGTGGCAGGGGCAGGGGTGGTGTCAGAGTTGGTATTTCTCTCTATGGGGAGATGAGCAAATATATATCCATAGTGTAGCTCAGTTCCTTGTATCTGGTTTTCCAGAACCTGGAATAAAGATAACATTATTTATCCAGCACACACAGAACATACCAAGCATTATCCAAAGTATTTGATAGTCATTATCTCTTTTAATCCATACTTCTTCCAATTCCCATTTTGCATTATAAAGGTCAGTCATTCCATCTTGTTTGACTGCAGAGGAAGATTGTGCTGTGCAGATTTGAAGGAGTTTGCAGCACATTCTTTCAACGTAAGACTTCTGTTGCAATGGACTTTAACTTTTTTCTTCCTTTAGAGTTTTTTTCACCTTTTAATGCTTTTCTTGGCTAAGTATAAAACATTTTAGAAGAAGTTTGATCCTGGAGTAATTCTGTTCTGGGATGAGTGAGACAAGTGAGGATCTTCCCTTGACTCCATGCGTGCTTTAATGAGAGGGAAGAGTTAAGTGTAGGTGGTTAGAATTTCATATATATGCTGAATATTTCATGTACACTTTCTTCATTGTCTGCCCTCTCCAGAAGTAGGTAGGAAGCAGACAAGCAAACCTGCAATTTTATGTTCAAACCCACTTACTGAGTCTATTATCTTAAAGTCTAAGGAAATGCTCCAAAATGCAAAGATTTGTGGACAAAGTTATTTATTGGGGCCTTACTCATGATAGGAAAAAACTGAGAATTACTTAATGTCTGACATGAGGGAAATAGTTAATAATCTATGGGGTATTTGTATAGTGTATGGATTTTTAATGTTATGAGAAAACATTTGTAATAGCCTGTTAGGTTAAAAAAGGATACAAAGTTGTATGAACCTTGTGAACTCACACATGTAGTCCTGTATTGCTGGTAGCGGGAGTGGGGGTTGAATAGCTGCTGCTGCTTCTGCAGATGGATATTGGAGTCAGATATGAATTTGAATCCCAGCTCTGCCGCTAGCCCTGAGTCTCTGGGCCAGATATCCTATCATACTGAACCCCTGTTGTCTTATTTGTAAAATGGGAATAAAATTAGACTAAGCCTTTTAGGGTACTGTGAGAATGAAATGCAGTGAAGAATGAAATACTGGTGAAGAGCTAAGCACAATGCCTGCCTGGCAGTAGACACCATGCAGTAAATGATTGTGATTATTATTAGATGCTAGAAAGTATTCCAAAAAGACAGTGGTGGTTTTCTTTGTGTGAAGGGATTAAAGCTTTTTTCTTTGTGTTCTGCATTTTCCAGATTTCCCATAATGAGAATATATTACTTTTATAATCAAGATAAAGGTTATATGAAAAAGCAACACAGGAGCCTGCTTTCAAAAACAAAAAGCTACCTTCTGAAAGAGATGTCTGAGATTCAAGTAAGATGCTGTCAAGACCAGGCACCTGGACTCAGGTTCTGCCTGCCTCGAAGCTTCTATGTCTGCACCTTTAGCCAGGAATAAACAGGAAATAGATGTCTTAGCAAAATATCTCCAGTGGGGTATCCTGGCTTGCTTTTAGCCATGTTCTGTCAATCTCATCTTCAACCAGAACATTTTATAGTTGTGGGACTATGTTAAAATAAGGCTCCAGTAACCATCCTGCCTGGAGACACCTGTAAGTTAGGATTTCGTGTAGCAACAGGCACCAGAAACCCTGACAGATACTTTCCTAAATAAGGAAGTGAGTGTATTTGTCTCAAGTAGAAAGAAATCCAAGGTTGGCCTGGGGGCTCAGACTGACATTGAAGAACCAGGTTTCTATTCTCTTTTCTGTTCTGCCAGCTTTATCAAGGGCTGCTGCCTCCCCTTGGCCTTGCGTGAGCGTTCCAGTCACAACAAGAACAAAGCCAGCGTTGCAACACTGGCACACTTGCCTTTATAGTCTTATTGGCCAGCACTGGGTCACATGGCACATCTAACTGCCGGGCAGTCTGGGAACCCAAGCTTTCAACTTACTGGTGGCTGTAGTCAAGGACAGCAAGTTGGAAGGATGTTGACGGAATCAACCTGTACTATCTGCCATGTAGCCTCAGTCGCTTACAGTGAGGTTCTGGGGCATGCGTGGATTTATAGTTAGGTATTGAGCATGGTTCACCCGGACTAAAACAGTAACACAGCGTACATGTCTAGAGCATTTATCAAAGTTGAGATTGTCACACTGGCAGGGTCTGTTAGAGGACATTCGTGTAGGAACTGAGCATAAAGAGGTCAAAGAACTTGCCAAAGGCCATAGTGCAGGTTGACTGGTGGCAGAGCTAGGATTGGAATTCAGTCTTTCTTGCTCCCATGAAGGCAGCCTACTGTACTTTGCACTTCATTCCAGTGTCTTCTAAAAGTAGAGATGAATCACCCATCACTTCTCTTACAATGATTCAAATTTAGAGCTGCGTAGCTGCCCCTGGGCACTGAGCATTGTTGGGCTGGGTGCTAGGGCTGGGGACGGGAGTCACCACAGTGAGTCCATGTGATGACACAGGGTGAGGCCACTAGCCAGTGGTGTTTGAGGGACTGTGCTCGTAGGTTCAAGTGTCTTGCCGGGACTTGGCTGTTGGAGTGGGGAACGGCCAGCTGCTAGCAGCCTGAGTCCACAGACACTTCGATATTAGGATAAAAATTGTACACATTTCCCTTGGCTGTGACTCAGGATATCTTGGATTCATGAACTCACTGGGACTCTGAGTAATTTTGGAGAAGCTAAGATGATAACTTTCTCCCCTTTTCTTATTAGGTGTTGCCGTGATTCACAAGTCCTTGTGACCCAAACTCCCACTGCCAGGAGGTGGAGGAAGGAGCAGGTGCTGCCTGTGACTCTGAACAGCTGGACCTTGGTGACTGGATTCAGCTCCCTTGGGAGGGTCTGTGCTGCTGTGAGAACCGCTTTCCTCTGACTTGGCAGACTGGTGTTGTTCATCGCAGTGTGGACACCATTACCCACCCCCGCTCCCCTGAGGTGCTCTGGCCTATGCCCTGAGCAAGGGGGTCCTGACAGCCCCAGGCAGCACCTTTGGGCTTTGTTTTGCTGTTTCTACAGGGACAATACAGACCCTGGAATGTGTGTGTGTGTGTGTGTGTGTGTGTGTGTGTGTAGAACATGGTGTTTCTCTAAGTTGGGGGGTGAGCGTGTGTGACGGTCTACTGGATTTCTTTACTACTGATCCTTTCGCTGTGTTAAAAATCAAATCACAGAGACCTCTCTTCTGGATTTGTCCCATGGGGACCCTGAGACTACTAAAGCTGCTTTCTTCCGAAGGTCCAGTTGGACAGTCTGGGAATGTCCAGAAATAACCAGTGAGAGGGGCAGTTCCCTGGCCACGCCCACTTATATACTGTAACTACTGTGACTTTGTCTGCAGAAGAACTAGAGAATTTCAAAGCTGCACCGTGTCCTCTGTGTGCTAGAATAAGGGACAAATGGGTTCCCTGCGCTTCTCAGCCCGCTGTTTTTCCTTGAGTTCTCCTACAGGAAGCCGATGAGAACTGCCCAGTCTTCAGGTTTAGGCCATTGGTCTTTGATGTCATAGATTCCAGGCCTGGGAGATGTTATGTCTCTTCGGCTGGGAAAACTAGCTCTTCAGAGAAGCCTCGGGTAACACTGAAAAAAACAAAAACAAAAACAAAAAAACAGGAAAAAAACAAAAAACCAATAACCAAAGTGGTAAGGATTCAGTTCCTGCCTGTAATGGTCTCAGAGAGGGTCCTACTTTTAGGTTTTCCCAGGATGGGACAGTCCCCATTTATACTTAATATCCAGGTTTAATTATTCACAGCACCCCGTTTTACTCCCTGAAGTGTTCTGGTTTGGAGGATAAATAAGAGGTCACCCTCCTCCAAACACAAAGATAGATTTGTGCCTGTGTTGGATGGAGTCGTGTGTGATTCAGATGGACGTTGGATGGCTTCAAAGGAATATACCACTAGAGCTGGCCCTTGGCACTTTGTGACAGTGGTCAAGTCTGTCTAATGTCCTTGTCTTCTTTTTCTTGTGCTTTCCCCCTAGTCCAGGGTGTGCACCCTCTCCCCAACCCCCAAGAACCCCACTACTGCTTTCCCTGTGAGGTAGGAGGTGTCAGTGGGCCCTGGGTTTGAGGCCTCCTGAGGTGTGCTTGCGTTTTAAAAAGGGAGCTTAGGAAGAGCTTTGCTAATTCACAGGTAAAAATTATTAATGATAGAACTTCAAGCATCTTGAGGAGTGGGCATTTGAGGGTGCATGGAGTAATTTGTCTTTAAAAAACTTTAAAGTTGTGCTGTTCGTAAACTAGCAAATTGCTCATGCTGGAATTTCTGGCATAAGCAGGGGAAGTCTTGTGTCTGGAGAATAGTCTCATACCTTGCAGTCTGGGACACCCTCCCTACTTTGAGAATCCACCCACAGGAAGCCAAGGAACTTTATAAATCCTGATGTTGGACTTCTGATACGACTGGGCTACTTCCAAGCAGGTGCTGCAGGAGATTGGCATCCCCCAACCCCTGCAGTTAGAAACCCTGGAGATTTCCCCGCCAGTGGGCCACTTTGTGTATTTGCTGTGTATTTATTGTGCCCTAAATGTGCAACTCTCCTAAAGACAAAACTTCTCTTTCTGATGTTAAGCACATGTTTCTTCAACAAGACGCTTGGAGAACAACAAGGTACCCAGAAGTTTTAGAAGCCTTCAGAAGAGGCTAAAATATCCAGCTTTGGGGGACCTGGATGAAATGTCTCCAAAGGAAGCAAGGCATGTTTTAGTTGAGTACTCTGGTCTCACTATGAAGTGGGGATGACTGTGGCTTCAGAACTCTACCTGGCTGTGGGCTGGAAGCTGATGGAATGAGAAATGTCCTTTCTCCTTCTCTGAGGAAATTTTGAGTCTTGTTTTGGTGTGTCTGTGTGATGGGGATGGGGTTGGGGTTGGGATCTGATGTATGCTGTTCACAGAAGCTCTCAATTTCAGATGACAGGTGAATTCCCCGTCCCTCCCCCACCATTGAGAAGCTAGACTTTCGTGCTGGAGAGGCTATTTTTTATGTGTCATCTTCCAGGGAAGGGTCCCTCCACTGAAAGCTAGTCAGTCATGTTTTCTGTTTTTGGATTTTTGCAATTGGTTTTGCCTCATGTCTCCCTCCCTACAAAGCACTGCCTCTGCTGGGCGTGCTGCCGAGGCCATGTGTATTTCACCCTCATGTGTCCTTTCTCACGGGGACCACAACACTGGTACGTCATCACCAAAGCCAATCTGCTCCAGCTGCCCACAGATGCCACCAAAACCTGCTCTCTCTTCATTACCAGGTAGGATTCTCCTTCCACAGTGGACACAGCAGGCTATTTTCGAGTTTGTGCTGGTCACATGGTAGATGAAGCCTCTTACTGCCCCACTTAGGGTGGCCACGGCTGCTTGTGAATGCAGCTTTGCCAGTGGCGTATCTGTCATCTGACTGAGGTGGTGAAATGGAATTGAGGCCCAAGGTTAGAAGCAGCCGAGACGCCACCTGGATACTGATTTGAACAATGTGGAAGTCAGATTCTGAATTCCAAAGTTATTTCTCGTAAGTACCCAATGGCATCTCTCCATCTACAAAGTTGCAGTATTATGCAAATGAAAGTGACCTCATTTTCTGCTATGCAATAAGAATACTTAATTCTATTTCCTGACAAGCCAGTTGCAATATCCCCTAAGATGCTTTTTGAGCTGTCTTACTTTGATATCTGTTGTGTAATGTTTGTATATTTCTGAGCCAGATCCTTTCAAAGATTGCCTTTTTATAAAATTGAAGCTGTAGCTTTTAGGCTAAAATTTTAATGTAGATATTTTTATAAGATATTTTTTTCAAGATGTTTGAATCGCTTTTTATTGTCCATGATGATGCGTTATGTTCTTTGCATCATTCACTCTCAAACATAGTCCATGCCTGTAGCTCTCTTCCTTTTGTTTCTCACCCTCCAGAAGCATATTTTTCAGTAGCTCCAGGTAGATGAGCCTTTTTTTTTTTTTTTTTTTAAATACCATATTCAAGGGAGTCTGCTGAATTTTAAAACACAGTCGCTGGTGTTTCTTGAATTGCTAGGGACTAATGTTATGTTCGACTCAGCTCTTGCCCATCTGTACTGATTGTGTGTGTGTGTTTTTTTGGAGTCTGCTTTCTGTGGGGGTGAGGCTGGGCTGTCTCATGGTGGCTGCCACTGACGGGCACTGAGGCTGGCACCCTGTGGCATGGAGAAGCCTCAGGGAAAGGCCTGCCCCCCAGCATACACTCCCATAGTGTCCTAGGTCCAGCTGACCATTCCTTATTCTCTTGTATCTCCTTGTTCATCTGAAGCTTCCAATAGCTTGAGGCCTTTGCTGCTGGATGATGCCCTTTTTGGGAGCATCTTGTCTCTGACCTTTAGAAGAGGGGTCAGTCCTCATGATCCTCATGTGTTAAGCATGTGCTTTGCAGGTGCTCACACGACACTTACAACTTACTTCCTGAGCTGTGTCTCTACTCCAGGCTCTGGTTTGTGTATTTATCTGCCAGTAGCATCATGATTTTTAAAATTTATTATTATTGTTGTTGGGACAGGTGCCATTTACATTGCCTCTATGCTCCCCATTTGCACCTAGCTGGATCAGGTTGGGAGGCTGAGCAAACTCATATTCCAGGTAGTTGGAGTTTTTAAAGGCTCTGTTTGCCTGGAGAAGCAAGGAGGTTAGAATGTATTTTTTTTTTTAAGCATTTGCACTATTTAGAGTCCTAAGCCCTCATGTTCAGCAGTGCTGTGTTTCTACTGACCAAACAGGAGAGCCAGCAGCACTTCTGGCATTTGGGAATGAAAGAGATTACTTCTGTAGTGGATAATTGCAGCCTCATAGCCCCTGTGCAGCCTTCGTCATGGGACTCAGTGACTCATGGATATAGCATCAGCCATGGCAGGAATGCACAGGACTGTGGCATTTGCAGCATCAAATTGCCCTAGTGCCATGTTTGGTTATGAGATTGTAAATTATTTGCTCCCCCGTCCTCCCTCCCCTCGTTTTCAGTGGCAATAGAGGACCCTTGTGCTTTTTGTTTAATTTGCATATTATGTGTAAAATACTTTCTTTGAAAGAAAAGTGAAGACACTGAATGTGTATGTCTGTGTGGGTGCTCTGTCCCTGTGGTTGTCATAGCCAGTCAGACTTGATCACTGACACCCCATACAACATGTTGCATAGGTAAGATCCTCAATCTGGTGTTCTCTGCATGGCTGTTAGGGACTGTATATCTTGTAAAAGGACACTTGTCACATGCTTGATCAGTTACAGCGATAGCTGAAGAAACATTTCCTCAAATGTATTATTTTAACAGGAATCATGTTCTAATTTCCCATCCTTTAATTTTAATAAAAGTTGAACTGTGCAAACTTCTCAGTGTTTCATTTGTGTAATTCACTCTCTCTGCTATGTCTCAAGCATGAAAAGGACAGATTTATTCCTGTATGTCTTCGGATTACAAAAATTTTAAGATCTACTGGACAAGATCTGGGTTCCTTGGTTTCCATCACTGGCCCCAGCAGAGTGCCAGGCCCACAAAGACCTTTTTCAATGAAGCCAAGAGAAGACAGTCCCTCAGGGGGGTGTTAGGTGGTTTGGGCAACTGCCAGATAATCACTGGGAACCACGGAGCGTCAGGTTTGGTGGGGAAGACGGGCTAGCTCAGCTGGGCGTCATCATTTGGGAGAGGAGCCTTGTATGAAGTGGGGGTGGATCCCTGGCTCAGCTGTAACTTCTCCAAGCCTCCTGCTCAGAGACCTTAGCTCTCTCTCTAGTTAACAAACCAGTTCCAGGCCCTTTTGAGAGGTCAGTAGCTCTGGCCTGTACCAGGTGACAGATGGACAGCACAGAGGTGTTGGACTTATCTTCAAGCTGGAGAGACTCAAGGGACGAGTGGGAACCCTTAGCCAGATTCCTCCCCATATTTGGGAAAGTAAATTTTGAGCTCCAAGAGGGCACAGCCTGCTTGACTCACCCTGCACTCCGGGTGCCTGGCCCTCAGCTGGCACTCAGGAATAGTTGATGGAAGAGCAAAGAAAGGCACGTGAGTAGGGCTCGGGTGGCAGTGTCTTTCCTGCCTCCAACTCCTCTCCCCTCTCTGGGCTGGCCTCTGCTGGAGCCTCTGTTCTCCCAACTGTCACCACTCACCCTCTGCTCCTGTCGAGCAGTTAGACTGCTCAGAAGAATGAGGTCAGGCCTCTTTGAGCCCCACAGATCCCGAGCAGGTGGGCAGGAATGTGTGCCCCTGGGACAGAGGAGGCCCACGAAGGTGAATCCATTTATCTGAGGGTGTGTTGTGAGCAGTGGAGCACACCTGGATGAAACCTACTAACTCTTTTGACCCACAGTTGAATTTGAGCATCAGCCTGAGAAGAGGGTTCAGGCTGCGGTTGTTTCAATAATCATAGCAGCTGGCATTTATTTTGCATTTGATGTGTGCCAGGCCCTGTGCTGAATGCTTTAATTCCAGTTAATCTCCATAACACCTCATGGAGGCAAATGACCACATGATGCTCTGCCTAATTCACAGGATTACCGGAGTTAATGAACAGACCCTTGAGAAGAGGTCTGTTCCTACTGAAGCTGCTTGCTGAACTGTGCCATCTTCAAATCCCAGAGGCCATACCCTATGAGTGCATTCTGCAGCTAGGAGGTCACCAACGTCTGGCCCTCAAGGGTGGGCAGGGAAGCAGATCCCAGAGCTAGGCTGGAGACCCCTTCTGCGGTCAACCTACTCTGGACCTCACCTGGCCTTGGAGAGGCCTGGCGAGGGGCTGATGGCTAGTGAGGGCTTTGTCTCAGTGCACACATATTTCCCCCACTATGCTTCTGGCCTGGTTTCTCCTTACAGGAGAAGTTTCAGAGTAATTTCATATTTGGTGGTTTTTCTACCAACTTATGTTTCTATAGTTTACAAATAGTGTCTTTTGACCCTAATAAGCTATTTTACTTTAATAAAAATATCTTCTGTTTGCCTCATGTGATTTTCATGTAGGAATCTGTATTCCCCATTGTCTATCCCTTTCTGCTCAGACAGCTTCTCCTACTGCTCCAGGGTCAGTGCCCATGGGAAGGGGCCCCTGACTGGGATTTTAGACATTGTCAGATGCAGCCCATGTATTTGCACATGGGGAAACTGCAGCTTGGAGCAGTAGAGAGGCAGCTGGCTCTTGTTCTTAGGTAGTTTTGATGTGGCTTTCTCTAGATCACTTGCAGCTCCAAAGCTGCCCACGAGTGCCTGAAGTGAGCCAGGTTTCCCATCAGCCCAGTGGAGGCTCCAGGGCCTGTGCCTGCCCGCCTGCCTCTGGGGGGGCTCTGGGGCTGAGGAAAGGCAGTGACTGCAGGCCTGAGGCCCACGACCCTCGGGGTGGAACAGAGAGGAGGGGTGGGCCCCATCATGGCAGGGTGGTCTCTCTGAAACTCTTGCCCTGTGGCCACTCCAGCTTCAAAGGCTGCTCTAGGCTCCCAGGGTCGCTGGAGGCTGCAACTCTCCTTTGCAGGTGTCGGGGGTGTCTATTGGTCCAGGGTGGAAGGAGGCCTTGTTCTTGGCTGTGTGACCTGCAGCACATCCTTTTCCCTCTCTGGTTCCTTATCTGTCAAATGAAGGAACGTGTGTCCTTATGAGCATTTACTGCACTCGCCAGGCCCTGTTCTTGTTCCTACGTAACTGGCAAGGAGATGGGGTTCAGAGAGCTGAGGGATGAGGAGAACAAGGATTTGAACCCACATCTTCCATGGTAGTAGTTTTTGACTGCTATGCTGTACGTGTTGTTAATCTGTTAGAACCCTGGACCCTGCCAGTGAACAGGCATGATGAAAATGTTTTGATGAATCTCCTAATTGTAAGCTAAAGGCTGGAAAGTTTGGCTTTAGACCTCTTTCCGTCAGTTTTTCTTTCCTTCCCATTCCTAGTTCCCAGCTGCCTCTAGGAAAGACCCCACTGTCCCTCCCAGTGTTGGGAGTCTTTCATTCTCTCTTTTCCGTGTGTTCAACAGTTACTCCTTCAACAAGAATATATCCATTATCTATGTTGCGTGTTGCTGGGAACTTGAGATGCAACTGCTAACAGAACAGGCGGTCCCTGTGGACATGGAAGTTTGAGTTTCTAAGGAACATGGTCAGGTAAAGACGCAGGTACAGTCTGGTGCTGCGGGGGCAGGGGTGGGTGAGGAGGGGAAACACATGCCCCCGAGTGAGAGTCACAGGGAGCAACAGGAGAGACAAAGACATGCAGAGACCGGGGGAAAGCGGGTGAGACTCACACAGAGCAAGAGACAGAATGTGAGAGATGGAGACACACAGAAACACAGGGAGGCAGAAGCATAAAAAAGACGACGCACACACACACGGCCAGGGAAGAGGAGATACCATCCAAATAGAAACACAGAGGCAGAGACCCAGAGAGAGAGAATGAGAGGGCGAGGGTGTAAGACAGAGCAAGAGTCATTCCTGGCAGAGGACGAGTCAGCATGACGGTTCAGATGCAAATCTTTAGAGTCACCCGAAGCTTTAGAGTCAGGAGACTTTCCAAGTCTGAATTCAGGAAGGGTGATCATGTGGGTTTGAAGAGTCTCTTCCCCTCTCAGAGCCAGTGCCCTGATCTGTAAAATATGGATGATGCACCACGTCTGTGAGCTTGTGGAGATGAACATGAGAAGGCTCTAAAACAGAAGGCAGCCACTTCAGGCCCCAGGAGTCAGGCACGGCCTGGCAGAAGCGGCCTCCAGCATGAGACACTCTGAGTCTCTGGTGGTGGGCGCTGGTGCTGGAGATGTCCTGACTGCGTGCAGGCTCGAGGGACTGGAGTGTGTGTGGACAGAAGGTACACCAACAAAGGACGAGCTCTCTGTCCCAGGGTCTTGTCTGGGCCAGGAGATACACCTAGAACCTCTTTTCTTTTTTAAAAAACATTAGATCTTTGATAAGTAGAACCTCATTTCTGAAGGATGCCCCAAGTGGAGCCATCTGGCAGGGCCTGGTTTCACCTGTGGCCACTTAGCTGCCCTCTATTTCGCACAATGTGTTGAAATCCCTTTTTCTTTCCCCCTCCCTCGGAGGGGGTGGAAGGCATGAGTCTCAGGAGCTTGCTTCCTGCTTTCAGAGTAGGGCCTCTTCTTGGTTTCGACTCTGTGCACACCAGGGAATGTGGCCTTTGGTAAGCATGTGTGTAAGTGTTGACATGACTAAGGAATCTCCCATGTGGTCTCATCTGATTGACAAGTCCTGTGGGGTAGCCTTAGCAGATATTATTGTGTGCACTGTCTCTGCCTGTTGTATACAATGGTCACTTTCTCAATTTGTGGGTGGCATATGCTAAACACTCCACGTGGTGCCTGTGCATAGTGAGTAGTTTACTCAGGGGAATGAATATTATCATCTTATTCCCTTTATATAGTTAAGCTGAAGCTCAAGAGAGGTTAAGGAAGTCAATGAAATTCTCCAAGCTTGGATTCTATCACACAGGATTGTGTTTGGTTCCAGGTGACAGCAAAATGACTACAGTGGCTTAACCAAAGAGTCGACTACTTTGCTCACATAACCACAGGTCCAGAGGCTGGTTTTCCAGGGCTGGCACAGCAGCTCCCTGGTGCCCAAGTATTGCTGTCTTCCTGTTCTTCCATCCTTAGCATGTTGTGAGATAGATGCTCCATAGGTATTCTGGTATCCGCACAACAGGATGAAAAGGAAGGGGAGGGGAAGGTGGACAGTACCTGCGACAGGAAAGCAAAACCTTTTCAGAAATCCCTAGTACAGCACCCTTTACATTCTCACAGTGCTCCAGCTGCAAGCGAGTTGGGGCAGATGAATACTTTTACTTGGGCATGCTGCTGCTCCAAACAAACTCCGAGTTTGCCTTGGGAGAAAGAAGGGGAGAAGGAACATTAGCTGGGCAACTACCAGTGAGGCCACAGTGGAAAGTCCTTGTAGCCTTGTGTCTCCAAATGCCATGTGGCTTCGTTTCCACCACTCAGCTTGGACTTTGCTTTCTTGGATCCAAAAGTCCAGGTCTTTTTGGTCCATTCTCTAGCATCTGCCCTGTAGGTTATTTTGGCTGGATACTGACTGTATGCAGGGCTTCTTGTCAGTGAGTACGAGGGATGCTCCCTGTGCACTTGGCATCTACGGAGGGGATGCAGAGTGGGGGCTCAGAATAGGGCTGGGCAAGGAAGGCTTCCTCTCACAATTGCATTCCAGCCTTCTTCCTTGCTCTGTTTGGCATCAACAGTGGATATCCCTATTGCAGGATAAATGAGAAATCCTAAGCCATGGAGACCTTTAGGAGCCCATTGCTGAGGCTTTAGTGGCGGCTCATTTATCAGCTGTGGAAGTTTTCCTGAAGCACTGATTGAAAAGACCTGTCAGCTACAAGATCTATGAACTTTATCTCAAGAATGACCCATCTGTGCAGCACCATCAATCTTTCTGAGCCACAAACTGGAGGGTGGAGGTGGGAGAGATTTGGTGTTGGCCTCTTGGAAGCAATTTTCCCAACTCCCTTGTCCTCTTGCCCTCCAGCACGTCTTCACATTTAATGACAGCCCATCCAGTGGTGTCCTCAGCTGAGCTGAGCTGAAGGAGGTCACAGAAATGATGTGAACAGGCTTGCTGCCAAGGGGCCGTCCCAGGTCTGTGTCCCCCAGGTGTGGGCCTGACTCTAGCCTTGGCACGGAGTAGGGAGGGAGGAATATCTGGGCTGGAGGGGCTTGGGCCTTGCCCTGCATCTCCTAAGGAGGATGTGAAGCAGCATGGAGAGGGTGGAGTGAGAACCGGAAGATCTAGTCTCAAAACATCATTTGACAATAGGGCACAATGGTTAAGGGCATGGGCTCTGCATTGGACAGCGTGGATTTGAATCTCTGCCTGTGAATTACTAGTAGTGTGACACTGGTGATAAAAGGCCCTCCCAGGACAAACAGGTCCGCACAGGCAGCGCACTCCAAGGGTGAGGAAGCCCGCGTTCTAGGGGAGCTAACAGCCCCCTGCGGGCCTTTCCCTCATTCTGGACCTCCTCCACCTGCAAGCAGCAGCCTGGATCTGAGGTGAGAGTGTGCAGGGGAAGGCTGAGGCTTCATAGGGCATTCCAAATGTATTTTCCAGCCACAGAGCCATCATTTTAATGTAACCCAGACCTCCTATTTGAATGATTAACTGAGGAACTGTCTGTCCTGATGCCAGCAACTGCTGCAGAGTCCAGATAAGGACACCCATAAAACCATCTCTAGGCAGCCAGATGAGGCTTTATGCATGTCCTAGAAAGGGTAGTTTGATTTCTAGCAGCTTCTAGCAGAAATTTTCTATCTGGATCTGGGAAACTGCTAGGTACCAGGAGCCTGTGAACTCAGGCGGGCCAGCCCCAGGTGGCTCCGGAGGACCATGTGGAGATGGGTAGGGTGAATGAGAGAATTAGGCTTTGCTATAATGCCAGCTATACATCACGGGATGCCAAAGTGAGCTCCAGAACTCTGGGGTGGTGTCATGGAGCCCTCCCACTGCCAGCCTGGGGGACTCCTGTCCACTGTGAAGCCCTGGGTGGGAGCTACCCCCTTTCTGAAGCAGACCCTAGCTAGTTGCTGCCTTCTCTGAGCTGCTTCTGTACTTTGCATGTGTCATGCATGCACTGCATATTTTTGAGTGCTTCATGAGTGTCGGGCTCTGTGCCAGCTCTAGGGATAGGATGTAAATGAGAGGATCCCTGTCCTTGTGGGGTTCATGTTGTGTTGTGGAACAAAGTCATCAACAGGGAATTACAATATGGTATGGTAAGCATAAGGGTTAGGGAGTGAAGGGGCCTGTGGAAGCACTGAGAGAGTTGGGGCAAGTGTCCTGGAGGCAGTGATGACAAACTGAGTCATAATTTTGGATGGATGATGGTTGTCTACCAGGTGAGGGGATAGATGTAGGTGTTAGGGAGGAAGGAGGAAGGAATTCCAAGTGCAGAGGCCTGGTGGCTAGAGAGATGGCCTTTATGGGAAAGCACAAACACTTCAGTGTGGCTGAATCATAGTGAATGAGGAGAACATGTGGCGAGAGATGCGGCCGGAGAGTGGGCAGGGCCCATGTCACAAAAGGACTTGAAATCATGGTGAGGAGGTGACCCTCTGTCTTGAGGTCAATGAGGGAACATCAAAAGTGTCTAAGATTGGGTATCCGAAGAAACAGACTCTGAGATGCTGAGATTTTCACGCAGAATGTTACTGGTTAGTGCTTTTGGCAATAACAGCCATGAAGGGGTGAGGGAAGCAGGAGAGGGCAGAGGGTGAAAAAGCTGCAGCAGAGGCCTCAGAAAATCCCATGGGGAGCTCTGGAGTTGGATGGCCTTTCAGTGTTGTTCTGAGTTGACACAAGGGAGACAACCCTTTGTATCTTTGCAAAATTAGTGATTGACACCAAAACTCCAGGCAGCCAAAGAAAAAATAGGTAAATTAGACTTCATCAAAATTAAAAAATTCAATGCTTCAAACGATACCATCAATAAAGTAAAAAGACCCACAGAATGGGAGAAAATATTTGCAAATCATGTATCTGATAAGGGTGTAGTATCCATAAATATAAATAATTCTTACAATGCAACAGTTAAAAGATAAATAACCCAATTAAAATAGGCAAAGGATTTAATTTCCAAAGAAGATATTCAAATGGCCAATAAGCACATGAAAAGATGCTCAACATCATTAGCCATCAGGAAAATGCAAATGAAAACTACAGTGAGATGGCACTTCGCACCGCTTAGGATGGCTGTAATAAAAAAGACAATAACAAGTATTGGCAAGGATATGGAGGCATTGTAATTCTCATACATTGCTAGTGGGAAAATAATATGGTGTACCTTCTTTGGAAAATGGACTGGCAGTTCTGCAAAAAGTTAAATGTAGAGTTACCATAGGGCCCAGCAACTCCACTCCTAGGTATATACCCAAGGAAACTGAAAACATGACCACACAGAAACTTGCATGTGACTTTTCATAGCAGCATTATCTATCATAGCCCCAAAGTGAAAAAAAAAAAAAAAACGAAAAACCCTACATGTTCATCAGCTGATGAATGGATGAACAAAATGTCATATATTTACAGAGTGGAATATTATTTGGCGTGAAAAGGAATGAAGTTGTGATACATGCTGCCATAAGGGGGAACCTTGAAAACATGCTCAGTAAAAGAAGTCAGACACAGGAGGCCACATGGTTCATGCATCCATTTATATGAAAATCCAGAACAGGTAAATCCATAGAGAGAGCAAGTAGATTAGAAGTTGCCGGGGGCTGAGGGGAGGGGGATAGGGCGTGGCTGCTAATGGGCTTGGGGTATCTGTGATATCTTTCTGGGGTGATGAAAATGTTCTGGAGATAGTGATGACAGTTGCACAACTTTGTGAATATACCCAAACTCACTGAATTGTAATTTAAAAGGGTGCATTTTTATGGCATGGAAATAAAAAACAGTCAGTGAATGTGCATTCCCCCACCTTCGAACCCCACAGGTCATATAACTGGGTGAGGCAGCTCCCTTTGGCAGAGGGCAGTTTCTGGAGAGGAGCTCATCTGTGAGCATTAGCAGATGAACACTCTAAGCAGGCCAGAGGGGTGAGTGCCTTTGGGGATGTGGGTTACACACCACTGCATCCACTGCAGAAGGCTTTATGGGTAGAAGTAGCACAGTCAGATTGTTGCTTTAGCATGTGACCCCCATGACAACCCTAAGAGGCAGGCATTATTATCCCCCCTTTAAATGAGTGAATCAAAGCCCCAAGAGGTTAAATAGCTTGCACAGGGGCTTGGCAACTAGTGACGATTTGGACAGGAATGTGAACTCGTGTCTAGCTGAGGTTGGAGGCCATGTTCCTTATGATTCTGAGCAACTTTGTGTTCACTCATTCACAGATTTGTTTCCCCTGAAAGATTAATTGGCATCTACTGCAGATGCTGTTCCACTGTGAACGTTCGGCGCTAGTATTCTCCCAAGCCACAGGAAAAAATTAATGGAAGAGACAGCATTTCCTCGTTTTTAATCTTTTTTTTGATGCAAATTTTTGCTTAAACTTTGACAACTTGTTTCTACTAAAATCTAGTATCAGAAGGCATCTTATTTGTCAAAAATATTGTAAACTTATCTTCATCAATATTTCAGTTTCCTGTCAGATGTTCCCACACCTAAACACATTCCCTTGACAATCTGGGGAGAGTTATGGATTTCAATCATTGAAGTCAGGGCTGATGGAGATACAATTTCACTGCTGTTTTCCCCAGGCTTCTCCATGAGGCTGCATTGCTGTGGCTGATGGAGAATCGAGGATGTTATCCTTGACATACATGCCACCGACTCACTCCCCACAGTCTCTCTGAGTTTGCTACCTCATCTTTGAAGTGGAGGTAATAATAGTTCTTACCTTGTTGGGTTGTTGGAAGGATTAAACGAGATAATACATATTTGGCAGGCATACATGAAAATATAGTCATATGAGCAGAGAAAAATGCAATCTCTAATAGTGTTCTAATTTGTCTCACAAGTTTCCCACTTACTGGCTTGTGGGAAGGGAAACTTCAATTTTAGTCTAATCTGGTAAACGTAGACTTGGTTCTTGCCTAGTCAGGGCTCAGTTGCAGAGAAGGAGACATATAGCAGGATATTTAGTGGCTTATGAAATTGTTGGAGAGGTAAAGAAACATTCTGTAGGCTGCCATGGCTCTCAAAGCTATACTGCTGAATTAGGGTGCCAGGGGTGTGCTGCCTCTGCTCCAGGCAGGAACCTGCAGAACTGGAAACAGCTCCTGTTCCCGCCTTTGCCACAATCTACACTAGGAACATGGACACTCCACAGATCCTCAGTGCCCACTCTCTGTTTCGCTTCCATGCATCTGAGTAGCAGAAGCCAAACTGCATTCAGAAACCCTCGCTGCAAATGAGTCTGGAAATGTGGTTTTTAGCTTTCTAGCCTCTTGGTAATAGGAGCGGGGTAGAAAGCCTGTGGAACTATCAGTCCTCATTGTTTGCCACATTCCTCCCATGTGGCTGCTCAACATCTGCACACACCCTTCTTCCCATGCGCCTAAACAACCATGGCGAGAACTGGCTCCTTCCTAGCCTGGTACAGCTATCCTCTGTGAAAATGAAAACGTGCTTACCCTTCTTCCACAAAGGGAAAGCTTCAAATGTCATCAGTCACTGCATCTCTAGGTGGCATTATCCCTCCTCTAGTTTAGTGACAATTCTGCCTTAATATCATATAACCTGAAGCCGAAATATGAAATTAACCATAGTATATGCTATGCAAAGTAGAAAAAAGGAGAGAAAGAGAGGAATTGAGGTCTGTGTGTATGTATATTGTATAACATGCATATATACTCACATATCTGTTGGTTTTTGTGGTATAACAAAGTGCCCCGAAACTTACTGGCTTGAAGCAATCACTACTGATTATTTCTCACCATTCTGAGGATTGGCTGGGCAGTTCTCTTGGTCTGATGTGGCTCGGTTGATCTCTACTGGGCTTGCTCGTGCATCTGTCATCAGCCAGCACATCAGCTAATGGCTGGATGATGTAGGATCACTCAAATATCTGGTGGTTGGCAGGTTATTGGAGGGGGCATCTCATCTACTAGCAGGTTAGCTCAGGCTTTTTCACATGGCAGTCTTGGGGTCGAGCTCCAATGTGCAAACACTTTTAGAGCCTTTGTTTATGTTGCATTTGCTACTGTTCCATTGGCCGAAGCAAACCACATGGCCAGCCCAGACTCAAGGTATGGAGAAAGACTCCGTCTTTCATTGGGAGGTAAAGAATTAATGGACATCTTAATCATCTCCCACAATATATGTGTACAAGACAGACCATATGTGGGGCCATCAAATAAGTCTCAATAAATTTAAAAAAGCTGAAGTCATACAGAATACTTTCTCTGACCACAATGGAATTAAACTGGAAATCAATAGCAATAGTATATCTTTAAAAAAAAAAGTTTTTTTCCCTTGAACTCGGGAGGCAGAGGTTGTGGTGAGCCGAGATTGCACCACTGCGCTCCATCCTGGGCAACAGAGTGAGACTCTGTCTCAAAAAAAAAAAAAGTTTTTTTTTCTAAGGACTGCCTTGATCAAAGTGGCTATTTGTTAAGATGGTTTTCATCATATTCCAGTTGTTCAAACTCTGTTTTCCATCTCCTGCTGATTGGCTCTAAGCATTGGGCCATCCTCCTCCTGACGTCAGTGCTCTCCTCAGGCCACCCTCTTTGCTGTCACAACTGTTAAGCAGAATGTGGTTATTATTACTGGTTTTTCTAAGTGTCTGGAGAATGGGCACAGACTCTACTGATAGAAAAAACATATCAAGAAGCCTCTGGTACCCTATTATGAGCCTAAGGCACATATCACTCACTAATCAACGATGACACTGGCTTACTGACCCCTGCAAGACAAGGCATGAGGCCGCCCCTGCCAGTCAGTTGGAGTTGGCACCAGGGATGAAACTGATTTGCCCTTTCAGTTTTAAGCACTTGCCCTTGGGTTTTTCTGTCTGGTGCAAATATGATATATTGTGCTGATGTTCCAGATGTTGGAGGCTGAGGTTTGAAATTTTGTATACTAGGAATATGCTACAACTGTTCTAAGTGCATGAAATTGACTACATGCAACAGTGAAACAAGTTATGGCTCTTTCCTCCAACCCCAGTCCCTGTAACAGTCTAAACTTTGCAATTTTTTTTCAAGTTGGAAATTAAAAAAAAATACCCTGTGTAGTGTTATGTGAGCAGACTTAACATCAAGCCATCGTGCCCTCCCTCGAGCGGTCTTCCCCCTTTATTTCCAGATCTTAGGGACATCCTAGAAGCTTTTTTGTCTTCCTGTGAAGAGGATCTCGAAGATTTTAATAGTCAGTTCTGCCCTGCAACATAGGAAAATACCTTACTTGCACACCAGAGGCCCCTGTTTGATTTAGAAGTACAAATAGTTTAACAGCTACCGGCTCTTGAATTTCTTCTGTGTGCCAGGCACTCCCCTGAATAATTTGTCTGCACCAGCTCACTTACTCCTCGTAACAGTCCTGAGCACCTGGTATTAGCATCCCCATAGTGCTCATGATGAAATGGCTCAGAATGGTCAAGTAACTTGTCCGAAATTGCATGCTAGTAAAAAATGGAGGTAGGATTGGAATCCAGGTCTGTTTGGCATCAAAACCTTGATTAATCCTCTCCTCGGTCTCTCCCTCAGGGGATGTGGTGCTCTTTGTTTTGGGGCTTATATGCTCCTCTGCCTTTTTTTCCTGCTTTCGCCCTACGTTTTACTTGCACTAAATCAGATGCTTTTCAATCTCAATCCCAATCTCTCTTCAGCACCCTCCACGCCCCCCACCTGCTGCCTGCCTCTGCTAGTCTGCAAACTCTAGGCATCCCTCAGGTAGGGACAACGTCTTTCATCCCAGGCACCCAGCTTAAAACGCGGGAGTCCTGGAGCAAAGAGATTTGCCTGAGAAGTAAGCAAATATCCCTTCTGGAGAGCAAAATTTGAAAGAGGCAGGGAGCTCAGCAGAGCAGGGGAGGAATGGGCACGGGAGAGCTGGGAGCAGCAAAGTCAAGTTGCACTGACCTCACCAGCTTCGGGCCTTAGACTGAGAGATTTATTCGTTGTTTACTCACTGGACTCTGGGTATCCCTTGATGACTAAGACTTGCCTCTAGGAGTCACATGTAGAGTGGGGAGAAAGTCAGGTACACACGGAAGCCTGCAGCTGCTGAAGAGTGAGAGGCTGGCATGTGAGGAAAGAGACTTCTCTTTGGGGCTGCATCCTTTGGGTGCCGGGTCATACTGAAGCTTCAGGCCATGCTCTGCATCTTTTCTCACTGCTCTCTGTTTGGCTAGTTGCAAAGACCAACACCCCCTTCCCCTATCCCTTTTGAGGCTCAGATCAATTATTAAATATCAGGAGGTAAGTGCTACTCACTGCCTGGTAAGAAGCTGCCCATCACAACCCAAATCCTGCAAGCCAGGGAGTCTGTGTACCTGACTTTTGGTTTAGAACCCACACTGAGCATTCCTGTTTGTTTTCTCCATCTGCAGTGTCTTACTATTGATGGAAACATTTTACCTGAGGGTCTGGCCCGTAGGTGTCAATAGTTGTACTTTGGTTTCAACTGCTTGGGATGAAGAGGCATCACCTCATGCTGCTCAATCACTATGATGTGTCCCTGTGTATTAGATCAGACTATCTCATATATATCCTTAACTATAAAGAAAAAAATATCTCCAGCCTTTTTGCATGTTGTGCTGGGACAGAAATGTAATTTTCTTTGGAAGAACCTTGGTAATGATTTGCCCAAATCCCTGGCCTGGTAGAAGTTGGTTCTGGAGGCACCCTGTAAGCTGTCTCTCTCCTTCCCCTGCAAGTTCCACCTCCTGGCTTTTTCTGCCTTCAGCCCTCTGGGATCCAACACACATAGATTTGCCTCTGGGTCTATTCTATGTACAGACACCAAACCAAATGGGAAAGCTTCATCCCACCTAACTGGGCCTTACTGGAGAAGAGAAAGAAGTGCTGTGCTTTCTCGTGATCCTAGTGGTCTGATTTCCTTGAGGCCCCTGAGAGAGGTTGGTTTTGACTTCTTAGGTGCTGACCAGGCTTTTTCTGTTAGTGTTAGACCTTGGGACTTAGTATTAGCACATAATATTAGACCTGGGCCCTGGAGCAAATTGCAGGGGTTTTTTTTGCCTGCTTGCTTGGCATGTAATATTAGACCTGGACCCATGTGTTCCATCCCGTTGGAGCATGCTGACTATGGGACTGGCAGCGGGGGCATCTGCCTTACTATCTCTGCCTCTCATACAAACCCTGTGCTGACAATTCCAGCACTGTTTTTGTAGAAGCGCTGCCTCAAAATGGTAGGAGAGAGGCAGAGTGCTCCCAAAGTCTCAGCATAATTTGGTTTTATTACAAGGGTTTTCATTTTGATGGCAACATTATTCTTTTCACGGAAGAAATTATCTTCAAATTATTTAATCTCACTCTTTTTTCTCTGGGGATACTTTGGGGTATATTGCTGCAGTCTTTATAGATTGCTGGAAAGTAGCTAGCCTGTCTATCGTTTTAATCATTATCACAGGCCCACATTTGGAGGGGAAGAAAGTCTCTTGTTACCACAGAGACATTTGGTCCCTGAAATAATCCTGAAATATCTGTGCTTTCCAGAGTAGAAGCATTTAGGATCTTTTATTTCTCCAAAGGAAAATATTATCAACCTAGGAAGAGCTGAAGATTTCAGTCAAGGAAGGTTAGGAAAGAGATTGACTCCACCATCTTTCTGGGGTAATGTGTTACCATGAGATGCAGATCCTGGGCAGAGTATTCATTTTAATTTTGCTGTGGCCTAGGAAGCATTACAAAATCATAATAGTAGTTGTTGATAATAGTAAATCAGCCAGATAAGCGGGGATCTGGAGAAGAAGACCCCTTAGGGGTAAGTGGTAGGGCTCAATCTGATGAAATCAGGACAGGTGGCACCATGGTCCCCAGCTCCCAGCCCAGAAGCAGCCCTGGAAGGGAATACAAGGTGAGGGAGGGTTCCAAGTGAGGCTGAGGCCAAGGCTGCTTGAGTCTCATTGGCTTCTTGAGCCAGCATCAGAAGCTGAGCCATCCCAGACCTTTGTGCCCTCCTGGAGGGCAGGCACTTTGTGGAAACCTGTGCCTCCTGGTCAGGTGAGTATTAGGTGGTCTGAGGAAAGATCTGGGGACTGCTGCTGTGGATTAATCAGGGGAATCCTAGGAGAGTGGACCAGGGCACCCCACAGACCCATAGAGACAGGAACACAAGGCATAGGTGGCCACTCCAGTTAGCTGCCCTCAAAGTAGCTCTCAAATTCCTGGGTTTGGAATGCCCTTCCCAGACACATTCGTTTACCTGGCTCAGGCAGCCCCACTTCCAGGCAGCCTCTGCTTTTGACCCTCCTTCCCTAGCAAGGTTGATTGTTACCTCCTTTGTGTCCCTAAGGGACCTTGTGCCGAACCTTGGTGAGGTACCTCTACCCTCAAATGCAATCATCTGTTCATGATGGCATGCTTGTCTGTCCCTAGAAGACTGTGAGATCTTTGAGGACAGAGCCTAGCATAGTTTCTGGCCCAAGATATGGACTTCATAAATGAATGACAAAGTACTCACTGGCACGCTCCATACAGAGAGACACAGAGGGTGTGAAACAATGGTGTATGCGCTGGATCAGGGCTTGATTCCTGGAGCAGTCCTCACTGACTGTGTAGCCTTGAGTAAGCCACTCACCTTTCCGAGACTCTATTTCCACGTCTGTTGCATAGAAAGGGTGATCTTGAAGGCCTGAGGCTCCCATGCTGGTCAGGTGGAGGGATGGTGCTTAGCCCCATCCTGCATATGGACGTGGGTACAGCTGCCCCCAGAAAGGCCTCCTGCCAGGGCTGACATGGTCAACTTTGTTCTCCCAGATGGATGGACCATCTTCCAGGGTGGAAGGTGTGATGCCGGCTGACACAGCCTGCCGGGTGCCAGGCTTTACATGCATCATCTCCTCCTTTCCTTGCAACAGCCTCACGCAGTGATTTCCACATCACAGATGGGAAAACTCAGACTCAGAAAGGGGAAGTGCTTTTCTCAAGATTCTTAAGGCTGTAATCCTGGTAGTCTGACTCCAGGACCTTGCTCTTAACCATGGTGCTCCGCTGCCTTTCTGTGCCTTAGAGGAACCTGGGGATCAGTGAGACCATGCCAGGGTAGACCTTCCCTCCAAAGGCTTGAAGTGGAGGGTCATGAAGTCTGCCCTAGAGACAGGTGGAGAGGGGAAGGGAGAGCCGTCAGTGTTAGTCCTGGATTCGGGGTTCTTACGGTCTTCCCCTTCTGAGAGCTGCACTCCAATGGCCTCAGGGGCCAAGGACCTGAACCCTTGACCTTTAGCTCTGCAGTTGTTTCTCTCTGTTTTTCAGCCCAGCAGGCAACAGGAGGCTTGCTGTCTGCGAGGGACAGAAGTAAGAACCATCATTCTCATTCTCATTGCTGAAGAGGGAACTGTCGGCCCTTCCCTCATCCCTCTGCCCCACTCAGCTGACTTAGCCAACAGTACCTGAGAGATGGCCTAGGGGGCCCAGTGGGAGGCTTAGCAAAGTGGCTAGGGTGTGGCTCAGAAGTCAGACAGACCTGGGGCTCGAGTCCTAACTGAGTCACTCATGAGTTGCTTCACCTTTCTGAGTCTCAGATCCTTCATCTGGTGTACAAGGTTTATTTGAAATGTTGCTCTGGCTTTCAATAGCTGCTCAATAAATTATAGTTGTTATCATCATTGGTAGCCCTGGGGTGGGTGTGGGGGTGAGAGAATAGGGGGCTGCTCTGTGAAGCATGAGTGGAGGTGCGCTTATGGAGGGCTCGGGGCTGCCACGAGGGCTTATCCTCAGCTGTTGGCTCCATCGGGCATGGCACCTCCTGTAGGTAGAGTTATTGCTGCCTTTTCTTTTCTGAACTTAAGCATTTGATAAGGGCAAATGTGTTTGTGGATCCTGCCTAGAAAAGTTGATTTGAGATGAGATAAAGGATGGCACTTAGAAATGACTGGATATATATTTCTGACAGTATCAGGATTTTTATTTAATTAGAAAGCATTTATTTCCCACTTATAAGTGAGAACATATGGTATTCGGTTTTTTGCTTCTGCATTAGTTCACTTAGGATAATGGTTTCCAGTTGTGTCCATGCTGCTGCAAAGGACGTGATTTCATTCTTATGGCCGCATAGTATTCCATGGTGTATATATAACATATTTTCTTTATCCAATCCACCACTGATGGGCACCTGGGTTGATTTCACATCTCCCTAAAGATGGAAACAATAGACACTGGGGAATACAAGAGAGGGGGTTGGGGGCAAGAGTGGAAAAACTACCCACTGGATTCTATGCTCACTGCCTGGGTGATGGGTTCATTCATACTCCAAACCTCAGCATCATGCGTTTGTAACAAACCTGCTTATGAACCCCCTGATTCTAAACAAAGTTAAAGAACAAACCAACAACAACAACAACAAAAAAAAAAAAAAAAAAAAAAAAAGGAGAGAAAAAAGAGAGAAAGAAAGTATTTATTTGGGATTTGGGCTGGGTTTGGGCTGGATTTCCCTGCCTCTTGATATCTTGTTTCTCCCTTTTGTGAAGCACTTTGATGACATACATCTTTTCCCTCCACCAAGGGAGGGAGGTTTATTTTCACCTGTTTTCCTCTCAGGGGTGCACCTCCTTCCCCCTGCCCCAGGGAGCGCTGGTTGGGGACAGCCACTTAGCTGTCAGTGGGGAAGGGGCCCACATCAGGGAGAAAGCTGGGGAAGCAGCCACCCAGAGCTGCCCTTGGCTTTTTCCGGTATAGGGGAGTGGTGTTTGGAGAGGCTGACGTCTCAGGAACGTCATTCCTAGAATTCAGTGTTGGGCCGTTGCCCCCAGAGCTGTGCAAGGTCTAGATGAGAAGGTGTTGGGCTCCAGCTCTTCTCTGTCCTATTTGCTACTCCCCCTCCCCAATCCCCACCAAAAATGTTACCAGACTTTTTTTGCATAGCTCACCACCACCTCAATCTACCATCCTCTCCAGGCCACTCTCCACTCCCACCTGGATGAAAGCATTAGCCTCATAACTCGTCTCTCTGCATCCAGCTTCCCACAGCTCTCATCCATCCTCTGCACAACAGCCAGTGTGACCTTTCCAAAATGGAAAACTGCTCCTGTCTCTTGCCAGCTTAGTGACTTGCCATGGTACCTGACACATAAAAAAAAAAAAAAAAAAAAAAAAAAAACAACTCCAAACACAACCCCCAGAGCTCTGTGTGCTCAGGTCCTGTGTCTCTTAGGCCCATCTCCTCCTACCCACCTTGCAACAACCTTCCATCTGCCACCCCAGCCTTCCTCCGGCACTCAGACCTCAGGGCTTTGCCCATGCTCTTCCTCTGTCCTGTGATGTTTTCTCACCCCCACTCTCCCTTGGCTCCATGAACTCCTACTTACCTTTCATGTTTCTGCTTAAATGTCTTAAGTTAGGCCTTGCATGACCCCATCAAACTAAATCAGATTTCTTCATCAAATACTCTCACAATTTGCTTTTCCTTCATGGCATCCATCACAGTCATTAATGACATATATTTTGAAGTTGCGCTATGCACGGTCTCTCCCCAACAGACTGTGGGCTCCAGGAGAATGTCTTGCATAGAGACTGGTGCACAGTAGGTGCTCAAGATTGTTCACTGAGTGAATGAATGGAAGTTTCTCTTTTTTCCCTACATTGAGCCTACCTTTTAGGACTTTCTCTGGAGATGATTCCCTTGTATGTTTTGAACCTTGTGAATTTTGACCGTACAGTAAATTGATGCTCAGGAAAGAAGATGCTCACATTGACTACTACCCACCCCACGTCCCTATTCATTTCTGATCCTTGGCAAGGGTCGTGCTACATTTGCCAGTGTTGTGTGCAGGCCTCCCTGCTTTTCTTGCAGTATGGTCACAGGCACGTGTGAGTATCCTCCCAGAGCTCAGTGTGATCCACCACTGTTCCATTGAAGAGTTTCCTGTCCTTCTGCCATAGGGACACACTGGCTTTTCATCACACCTTTGGTGAGCACCAGGCACAGTGCCAGGCCCTGGAGGGAGTCGTTACAAGTATAAGCTGTCAGGTCAGAAAAACCTGGATATGACTCCTGAATCCATCACTTACTAGTGGTGTGAGATTAGGCCAGTTATTTAACCTCTCATCCTCAGTTTTCTCATCTGTAAAACAGGGATAATAATAGTGCTCAGAGCATGGCGTTGTGGAGAGCACTGAAAGAGGCAGGCCATGGAAAGCACTCAGGACAGTGCTTGGCACATGGTAAGGTGCACAGATGGTAGCTGCTGCTGCTGTTATTAATGTCAGGAAAGGGAAATTAACATTGGTCAGGCCGACACTTCCATAAATCCTCTCTGCAGTGTGACTTGGTCCCTGGTACTGTGGGTTCCTGCTGGGAGGAGTGGAGGGCCGAGGCAGGTGGGCTGTGGAGAGGCACACAGAAATCTGGTGGCCCTGTGGGGCTCTCAGGAAGTTTGTTCTGGTTGTGTGTATGGGGGCCTCCCACTCAGCATATGGGACTGCTTGGCTGGGAGCCGCATTTCCATGGGAATCCACGGGCTAGTGGGTCTGAGCTGTGTGCTGAGATCTGTGGGATATTTTATTTGGAGAGAGACAAAAGAAACTTCCATTAGGTTTCTTGCTTCTCAGAAGACACCTCTCCTTGGTCTCGGAGGGCTTCAGACAGGGGGGTTGGCCCCACACAACAGCGAGTGAGCTGGTGGGGGTGGCATAAAGGTGAACATGGGTCCCCTCCACTGCGTGGTGGAGGCAGCTTCTTTCCATTTCTTGAAATCACAGATTCCTAGAGGTAAATGGGAAGTGAGGGATCATTAAGTTCAATCCTGCAATTTCATACGAGGAAACTGAAACCCAAGCGAGCCGTTCTGCTTCGCTGTGACTCAGTTTCCTGATCTGTAGACTAGGGACATGAACATCTCCTTTGCAGACTGGTGTGAGGATTTGGTGTATGCAGTCCTTGGCTTGCAGCAGGTGCCCAGGCAATTTCACTTCCTTCCTCTGTGCATGCCACTCCCACATTCTGCTAGGTTTCTCTTACCAAATGGAGGTGACAGGTAGATTTCTGTAGGGATTTCCAATATAATTTATTTTTATTATTTTTTATTTTATTTTATTTTATTTTATTTTTTGAGAAGGAGTCTCACTCTGTCACCCAGGCTGGAGTGCAGTGGGGCGATATTGGCTCAGTGTAGGCCTTGCTTCCCGGGTTCAAGCGATTCTCTTGCCTCAGTCTCCTGAGTAGCTGGGACCACAGGCACACGCCACCATGCCTGGCTGATTTTTGTATCAATATCATTTTTGTATATGCATAATGGACAGCTTTAGCCCTGGAACCACAAAACCTAAATTTGAATCCTTGCCTTGGTACTATTGGGGAAAAATATCCTCAAATTGGACAAATCGCAGGACTTCTTGCGAACTTGGCATCCACATCTAACTGGAGAACATTGGCTCCCTTCCCTCACAGGGCTGGTACAGAGCTTGGGTAAAATCATGTACATTAAAGGGCCTGCAATATCTAAAATGCCCAGGAAGTGGAAGGCACCATCCTTTCTGCTTATCTGTGTTGTCTCTTCCATGCCCTAACATGGATTTTTCCGCTAGAGGAACGAGGTCTTCAGGATTGAGCTGTGCGTGGGAGTATGAGTTGGAGTTTGATCTGGTTCTTTGAGTGAGTCTACAAGTCTGTGCAGGTCATGAGCCGGTCTAATTGAGTCCCACCTGCAAGTTATCTTCCCCTTTCTTTTCCCTTTTTCCTGATTTGTGTGAAAGCTGGGCCTTCTGTCCTGTATGTTGCTCCTGGTGATGATCTATATAACCAAGAGTGAGCAGCTGCTGAACTGGCTGGAAATAATCCCAGACTTACTGGATGAGAGCATTACAATCTGATCCTAATTCACAAGACTAAGGATTGAATTCTATTACAGAGGAGTCAAATCTCTGGTTTATTTACAGGAAAAAGGGGCAATTTAATCTGATGCATGTAAGGAGGTTTTTTTTTTTTTTTTGAAAATAGCAATGGTAATTGTATCTTTCTCATGTATAGTTAATTGCATCTTTTAATATTTTCCCTCTAATGACATTTATTCTTTTATCTTCCAGGCATCCTTAGTAAATTCATGTCTTTTTTCTCATTAATATGTGTATTAATCCTCAAACATTTATTGTGCTTCATCAGTAAGGTCAGAGGATGAACAGAAATTTGGATTTTGAGCAATTAAAGCTACAGCCAGGTCAGATCACAAAATATAGGATTTGAGTCTGTTGATGGCTTCATTGCCCAGCATTGGTTCTCGGGATCAAGAAGCTGGGAGTGAAGAACAATTCAAGGTCAGTTTTCTTCCTGACTGTTGGGGCATTTTCACCTCACTGCCTGGGGCACTGGGGATGTCTGAGGTGCTATCTTGCTGGCTTCAATACACCTGTGTCCCAAGAAGCATGTTCCTGAGAGAACTAGTTTTAGTATCTATAACAAGTTAGGGTTTAGGATTCAAAAGCAATTATTTTAGAATCTTGTTCTCTTGCCAAGTCTTCTTGAAGCTCTAATACCTAGTTTCTTCATAGGTAAGATGGAAATTAATAACATTAGTAATAATAATGAGAATTCTCATTTATTGAATACTATGAGCCAGACTAGGCATTTCACATAAATTACCTCATTTGATCCTCATATGAACCCAAAAAGAGAGGTGCTAATTGTGTTCCTTTTTTAATAGATGAGAGAATTTGGGCACAGAGGAGGTAATCAATTAGCTTACTCAAGGACACATGGACAGTGAGAGGCAGGTCTGGAGTGATCATCGGGTCATGAATAAGCCCTGACTTGGGAACGGAGACTTGGATTTCAGCCTCGATTATCTCCTTCTAATTCTGTGACTGTGGAAGTCACCCAACTTCTCTGGGTTTCAGAGTTTGTTTTGGGGTTGTTTTTGTTGTTGTTTGCTTGTAAATGGAAAACATGCTTGGAAAAAATGGACTTAAGCACTATTTTAGCTCTGACATTCTGGAATACTGAGAAATTCTACTGAGAATAAAAAGGGCCACTAAAGCGAACTGAATAGAATTCTCTCCCATGCAGAACACTCCAGATGGCCTTGATTTCTAGTGGTGACACCTCTATGCCAGTGCCTGTGATTACTTTGCAGCAAAGTTCCTACCAGGCTCCGAGCAGCTCTCAGCCATCTCACACTCCAAGCCCCTTGAACATTGCCCTCAATTTTGCAGTTTCTCCTCATGTGCCCTGAAGCCCAGGCTGCACGTAAACAACCAGTCCAAGAAGAATAATTCTTCTTCTTGGGATTGAGGAGTGTATTCATTTTCTGTAATTCTTTGTAGCAGAGTGAGCATACATTATAGAGTTCAAGTGTTTTGAAAATAAGCTGTGAAGAATTGTTATCTGCCGAAAGAACTGGCAATTTGTCAATGTTCAGCAGCTGCAGGGCTGAGTGACTCTGGGCAGTGTATGCTGTCAGTGCTGACCCCAGGGAAGTATGAGCAGAGGAGGAGGGGACAAGGAAGGGAGTTCTCCTCAGTCTCTCAAAGAGAAAAACAATTTAGCTGTTGGAGGTGTGAGAGGACTTTTACAAGAGCCTGAAAGAAGCTATGTCAATTGTGACACATAAGTCCTAATTTGCAGCAAGATATAAAAGTAAAATTATAAAAACGCTGGTACAACTCAATCTTATCTTCTTGACCTACCTACTGTTCTCATCCAGCCCTAAGAACTCATTTGCTTGTATCAACACTAACAAATCTCAGTATCCTTGATAAACTTTTTACTTTCCTTCAGCAATTTTGTAGTTCATATTTCAGTCATGTTGAAAAATAAAACAGAAACCTTCTTTTTCATTTTGCTAATTGATCTTTCAGTGGTCTCTGCTTTTGAAATAGCCTGTTTTTTCCTCTCTCTCTCTTTCTCCTCCTCCACCTTTTCCTGCTTTCCTTCTCTCCCGCCACTGCCTTTCTTTTATATATTTTTAGAATCTTGGAAGAGGTTGCTCAGTTATCATTGATCTCTCAGGTTAGGAGTGGTTGGCAAGCAGGACCAGAACCATGGACAGTGCCACATACACGCTTGCTTCTCCAGATGCACCATTCTGTGTAATTAAAACGCATTTAATGGCATCACCTTAGGGCAAGATTGAAACCTGTAGAAAAAGTTTATATACTCATTTAGAAGCTACAGAACTGAAAGTGGACTAATATGTCTCTTGTTGTTCTAGGAAAGAAAATGTTTTATTCCTAGGAGCCTAACAACTCCAGACAAAATTTGTGTCAGAAAGTTGCTAGCTGTTAGCAGGGAATGAGGATCCTGTGACAGCTGGTAAGATTAAGAAGGAAGAAAAAGCTAGAGCTGACTTTGATTGGAAGTTTTGGGACCAGATTTGGGGCTGTGTATTCCTCAGTGGAGACTAGTGAGGGGTTTGCCTAGGGGTCTTGGTCAGCCTGCCTGAGATGGAGACATCTGGACATTTATAGGAGTTATGGATGAGAAACTGGGGTACGTTTTGTTCTCACAGGAATAGAGTATCAAATGACATGCAAATTGGCTGCCACTATTTTGCTGCCATTAGC
Organism: Rhinopithecus roxellana; assembly: GCF_007565055.1. NCBI lineage: Eukaryota > Metazoa > Chordata > Mammalia > Primates > Cercopithecidae > Rhinopithecus > Rhinopithecus roxellana. Next base: position 154,224,574 of record NC_044551.1, on the reverse strand, counting down.
TAATGTAGTTTAAAGGATGTCACAGAGCTAGGGGAGTAATAATCTAAGCATCAGGAACATCACCTAGAAGTAAGGGCTAATTCAATAGGGTAGAGCACATTTTCTCAAATAGCCACGATTAGGGGAGGCCCTCTGTTGAGGAATGAAGGTTGAGATCCTTTGCTGCTCAGAGGATCTGGTCCTGGAATTAATAGTAATGTAGAAAGGGACAGAGATCTTATGAGGTTCATGTAACATTAGAGATTCAGAAGTATTTGAATATGATTTTATTTTGTGGTATGTGATACATGCAATTACATAATATAAAACTTAAAATGTGCAAAAGATGTTGTGATGTTTTTATTGTCATGCAGGAACATTTAAATTTGGCTATTTGAATTTGTTAAATTTGTTCTTTTATATCTTGCTTTTGTGTCATTTTGGAAAACCTAAGTCAGCTGTCTGTTGAACTCATTCCCCTTTGTCGTATTTCTCTGAGTGTTTTTATGTTTTTTTCCCTTTATCTTTGGTGTTCTGTGCTTTCACTATATCACATTTTAAGGTGTGTGTGTGTGTGTGTGTGTGTGTGTGTTTTTAAATCGTATTCTTCTTGGGATTTGTTGGGCTTCCTGAATCTGTGGATTGGTGTCTTTTATATGTTCTGGAAAATCCTCTCCAAACTTTTCTTCTGACTCATTTTCTCTTCTCTCCTACTTTTGGAACTCTGGTTAAACATGTTAGATTTTTTTCACTCTACTTCCTTGTCTCTTTGTTTTTGTAATAGATTTTATTGGGGTATAATTCACATACCATACAATTTTTTTTTTTTTTTTTTTTTTTTTTTTTTTGAGAGCGGAGTCTCGCTGTGTCGCCCAGGCTGGAGTGCAGTGGCGCGATCTCGGCTCACTGCAAGCTCCGCCTCCCGGGTTCCCGCCATTCTCCCGCCTCAGCCTCCCAGTTGCTGGGACTACAGGCACCCGCCACCGCGCCCGGCTAGTTTTTTGTATTTTTAGTAGAGACGGGGTTTCACCGTGTTAGCCAGGAGGGTCTCGATCTCCTGACCTCGTGATCCACCCGCCTCGGCCTCCCAAAGTGCTGGGATTACAGGCTTGAGCCACCGCGC